>NC_086326.1:13853142-14453142 GCF_036172605.1 Pelobates fuscus | reverse complement strand
CGATAATCATCTTAAATAACTTAAATAGAAATATGTTTCAATTGTTTTAACATATTTATAAAAGTGTTCGAGATACCTACAAGGATTCTTTATGGGATTTATATTTAGAATACATTTGTTTCCTGTGTTGTATCTCTTTTGTGTTGTGTCTCTCTGTGACTCTGTGTCTGTCTGTCTGTGTATATATATAAATTAAACAGAGATATGTATTAACATAATATAAGCAAAATATGAGCACTAAAGAGTTGTGGTGAGACAGAACACAAAATATATTTTAAAAAATAATAATAAAAAAGAATAAACAAGATAAAACAAAGCATATTAAAAATAATAATATGCATCTCTTTCTCTCTCTCTCTCTCTCTCTCTCTCTCTCTTTATATATATTTTAATTCTATAACAGATATAAAATGCTAATTGTGTATATATGTGAGATCACTGAGTCTAGTTAATTAGTAAAAAAAAAAAGAAAGAAAGAAAAAAAAGAGAGAGAGAATACATGGGATATAAAGAATTCTGTCCTGTTAGGATTAGACGGTTTTTTAAGGAATTGTCAAGCTTCTAACTCATTAGACAAATATTATGAGAATTTTGGGAGAATTGTCAAGCCTCTAACTCATGAGAACATTGCCGGTTATAATATGTGGCTAATAGTATGACATTATGACATTATGACTATGAATTGAATTCTACTATCAAGCCGTTGAGTTATGTAGTTAGATTTGCATGTTATGTTTAAATAATTTGCATTAAATAGAGGCTTATTATATTTATCTGATTCTAAAATCAGAATGGACTCACTATTAACAGTCACAAAACTATAATCACTAGTAGCAGATTGATAGATAGCCGAGATGCAGCATTCTATCACCCCAGTTGTCGATTATTACTTGATATTATCTATTATTATTATTAATTATAATAATAATAATAATAATTATTATTATTATTATTATTATTATTAATTTTATAGGGGTATTTATTCTGAGTATCAGAGAGTTCTATAGGCTCAGACTGGGATTCCAAATATTCTAGGAATTGAAATGCAAAACCAGACAGATTTGAAGTATCTGAGCAAAACAGTTTCGTACTTGTTACTTTGTTATTTTTTAATGTTATTGCAAGATATTTCCAAGTTAAAGTGACAGCTTCCTGCTCCCAATTCATGCACAGGCCAAAGTGAGAGAATAAATTCCGGGTCAGTACCACAGCTAATATTGCTGATAAAATCAATGAATTACTCATTACTAATTATATAGCACGAGAGCTTATTAAAACAGGGACGGAACTACTGCCGGCAACCTTGTAGGTGTTCTGCCCACAGTGTGTAGATAAAAATAAAGTATCTATTTAATATATAATCGGTTTTATTCCTAATCACATGCAGCATGTGCCGCAAATTATTATGGGACATTGCATTTCCAAGCAGTATTAAAAATAATCATTATTAATCATATTAAAATATAATAATCTGGAATTCTTGTCTGATTGTTGCATTATAGACTCAATGTCCATGAATTAGATCTTGTGAATTATTCTGGAACTTTGAGTAATTCATTAACATTCATGATCGATGGTAGCTTTATTTTGCCAATTTAGCATGCGGTAGAACTGATTTTATTTGGCTAATATTACAATGATTGGATCATCTTTGTCATTAGAACAAATCCTTCAAATACTATAAGACAAGTCTGGAGTGTCCTTGAGAAGGGTGTAGGTATCCAGGCCACAAATCATGTACCTAATCCCCAGCAGCACTGCTAATACATATTCTACAGATTAGGAATCATTCATTCATTCATTGTATCAGAGTTCTAGAATGTAATTATCCTTATTATACTTTGTTTAACCATGCAGGGTGTTAATACACAGTTACTGTGCTGGTGTCAAATGCCAAGGTGGGCACAGGAAGATGACTGTCACAGGCTGGGTTTAGAGGTACCTACCTGTGAATCTGTCCTTGGTGTACCTCCTATTACTCTCCATCCAGGGGAAGGTTAATCCTGTGAGATTGTTCATGTTGCCCATATTCCCTACACTGGGTACAGTGGGTATGCCAGTGGACATGGGTTGGTGGACACTTGTAGCCAAAGGTCTATGAGCTGGTACCCTAATCACACCAGCTGAATTCAGGTTATTCCCATTCATGTTCATGCCCACATTCATATTGTAGGAGCCAGTCAAAGATGCCATGCTGCAGGCATTGTTACTGTATCCCCCCGTGCTGTTGTTGTTATAGTTGCCAGCGGTCATGGTGTTGTAGGCACTGCTTACAATGCATCCCAATCCATAGTCTGAGTCCTGGAGTCTGGAGATCATACAGCTGCCCTGGTCTGTATTGTTCAAGATCTGGTCAATGCCAAAGCTGATGGGTTCTGCATGGGTCTGATGGATGTGGTGGTGAGATCCTATGTGATCCATGCTTTCCTGAGCTCCTTCCCACACTCACAGAGCTCCAGCTCCAGCCCAAAGCTCTTACCTCTTTTAACAGATTAAAAAATAAAATCCTGATACTTGTTCACTTCAATTTTTTCCAATTCCTGGGGAAGGATAAGAGATCAGAGCAGGAGAGCTGGAGGAGAAGGGATTTTTTTTTCTTTGCATTTGCTTGGGGCTGGCTGTGCAAACTGGGACATCAATCACCATGCCAGGAGGCCTGGTAGAGTGGAAACAGGGGCTCTTCCGCCCCGGGAGCTCATTGGCTGCAGTCTGACAACACAGGTTTGAGTGACAGCTGGAGGAGGGAGGTTCTCCTATAGCCAAACCCATAAACATTACTATGTCTGAGCCAAGGGGAGTCTGGAATGGAGCAGGGAGTGATGATCACAGCAGATACATATAATACCTGTCTGATCCACCTCTGAGCCATGTATAGATACTATAAACTGCATGGATTGTGTGTGTGTCAATGTATCAATATAAAGATACTATAAACTGCATGGATTGTGTGTGTGTGTCAATGTATCAATATAAAGATACTATAAACTGCATGGATTGTGTGTGTCAATGTATCAATATAAAGATAATATAAACTGCATGGATTGTGTGTGTGTGTGTGTGTGTGTGTGTGTCAATGTATCAATATAAAGATACTATAAACTGCATGGATTGTGTGTGTGTGTCAATGTATCAATATAAAGATACTATAAACTGCATGGATTGTGTGTGTGTGTGTGTCAATGTATCAATATATCTGACCCATGTATAGATACTATAATTTACATGGATTGTGTGTGTGTGTCAATATATCAATATGAAGATACTATAAACTGCATGAATTGTGTGTGTGTGTGTGTGTGTGTCAAATTATCAATATAAATATACTTTAAACTGCATGGATTGTGTGTGTGTCAATGTATCAATATAAAGATACTATAAACTGCATGGATTGTGTGTGTGTGTCAATGTATCAATATAAATATACTATCAACTGCATGGATTGTGTGTGTGTCAATGTATCATTATAAAGATACTATAAACTGCATGGATTGTGTGTGTGTGTATCAATGTATCAATATAAAGATATTATAAACTGCATGGATTGTGTGTGTGTGTGTGTCAATGTATCAATCTATCTGACCCATGTATAGATATTATAATTTACATGGATTGTGTGTAAATGCATAAATAATACTGAACCATAGATAGATACTATTGATTGTTTGTGTGTAATTATATAAATATATCTGAACATGGTGACGATACTATAAATTATAATGATTGGGTGTGAGTGTATGTGAGTGTATATGTGTCTGTCTGTATATATGTATATATTTATACAGCTGAGCCTTGGTACTAGTACAAATGATAATTTTGTGTTTGTATCGGGGCAGTGCAAAGTGTAAGGTACACGGAATTGGTGGCAATGTGTGTGTGTGTGTGTGTGTGTGTTTATATATGTGTATATTCAGAACCTGCAAAGTTAGTATAAATAATATGGTATCTATCTATCTATCTGTCTGTCTATCTATCTTAAAGGAAGCTATGTAGACTGTAACATCTAATGAGAAGCCTTAATATATTTTAAAGACATAGTTGCAGATCTTTTAATTATACATTTTTAGATTTCCATATATTACCAACTATGTACACAATTCCATTGCATTCAGCTGGGCATGGCAATGTGATAGAGTAAGAAAGTAATATAAAGTTATTTTTATAAAGATTGGCTTGAAAAAAAATATATATATTTTGTAATTAAATTGAGAGAATGAGAGAAAAGTGAAAATGTCAGATTTGGGAAATGTACTGATTTAATATGTGTCCCATCTCGCCTTGTGCTTGTGTGATTTGTGTGAGCATGTTTGTTTATAGTGTGTACCTATGTATATGAGTGTGTGTGATTGTGTGTGTATCTCTGTGTGTGTATCTTTAGGTATATATCTGTGTATGTGCCTGTGCATTAACCCTTAATATTGTTGTTTTTTATTTTTTTATTATTCTAACTACAATCCTATTACAATCACAATTGTTAGCAGCAAACATGTTTCAAGAATAGACACAAGTCAAAAGCAAACAGCCCTTGGAAATAAGTCAAAGCATTTTAATTTAGACAAAAGACATGAGAAATATGATCTGGGTAAAATAATTGGGGACATGGTATCATGTTGACACTACTAAATTGTATAAATTGATAAGCTATTATCAGCATAATCTGCTTTCCACAAGGCAATGCATCTTCCATACACAATTTATGTCAATTACCTTTCAATTGTGTAATTAAGGCTTGAGTAATGACCTGTGTGTGTATCTTGTTAGAGTGTATCCTCACTCACTTGTTGTGACCCTGTTTGCAATTATCTTGCTCAAATAAGATGTATATTGCAACATATAATAAGCAGTGCATGCATCTCTAGAATAGGTCGATCTGTTATTTAATTGCCAAAAATATAGATCCCAGCATCACATTCTCAATAACCTGCTAATACAGTTTAGTTTGTCTTAATTACACCATTTAGTTTGTTTACAAACGAACTCCTTTAAGTTGTAATGTCTAGTTAGATATCACAATGCTTGTAAGCTGAGCCTGCACTGATTAAAGGTCAGATACAATTACATTGTACCAGAAGCTACTACTCAAGCCTTGGGCAATAATTAGGGATTCTTGCCTCTCTCCAGAGCCATTATCTTCCCCTGTCTGCTACTGTCTTAATGTCTTCCACTTCAAGCCAACAAAATGGGTCCCATCATTTAATTGCATGGAAAGTAAACATTGCTCTTGGTAAATATTAAGCAGAGTATTTAAAAGCCTTGCAGGATTTAACAAACCATAATAAAACAAGGATTTTTTGACATCCAAAATTCTGCAATTGATATCATTAAAATATAGCCAGTTGTATCGCTTAGTAATAATGTCATTTATTGAGAGGTCAGCTGATTGAAGGCTGTGCACAGACCTTGTTTCAATTAAGGGGTTAAACAGTGTAATGCATTTTATTTTCCTGTGAAACCTGTCTTTACATCTAATTACTTTGCTTTGAAATGATCTGATTTGTAGAGTTGGATAACAATGTTTCTTGCAGAAAATAAATAATATTTTAATTATTTGTTATAAGGAGGCATGGGAATACACTGGGCAAGAATTATACACAATTAAATGGGCTTCTGGAACAATTCGTCCAGATATATCGCCGATGTGCAGATCCCAGCCTTTAGAAAGCACTATAATATATATATATATATTTACAAATATTACAAGAAGGAAATGTATCAATATGTAGATACTATAAACTGCATGGATTGTGTGTGTGTATCAATGTATCAATATAAAGATACTATAAACTGCATGGATTGTGTGTGTGTGTCAATGTATCAATATAAAGATACTATAAACTGCATGGATTGTGTGTGTCAATGTATCAATATAAAGATACTATAAACTGCATGGATTGTGTGTGTGTCAATGTATAAATATAAAGATACTATAAACTGCATGGATTGTGTGTGTGTGTCAATGTATCAATATAAAGATACTATAAACTGCATGGATTGTGTGTGTCAATGTATCAATATAAAGATACTATAAACTGCATGGATTGTGTGTGTGTCAATGTATAAATATAAAGATACTATAAACTGCATGGATTGTGTGTGTGTCAATGTATAAATATAAAGATACTATAAACTGCATGGATTGTGTGTGTGTGTCAATGTATCAATATAAAGATACTATAAACTGCATGGATTGTGTGTGTGTGTATCAATGTATCAATATAAAGATACTATAAACTGCATGGATTGTGTGTGTCAATGTATCAATATAAAGATAATATAAACTGCATGGATTGTGTGTGTGTGTCAATGTATCAATATAAAGATAATATAAACTGCATGGATTGTGTGTGTGTGTCAATGTATCAATATAAAGATAATATAAACTGCATGGATTGTGTGTGTGTGTCAATGTATCAATATAAAGATAATATAAACTGCATGGATTGTGTGTGTGTGTCAATGTATCAATATAAAGATACTATAAGCTGCATGGATTGTGTGTGTCAATGTATCAATATAAAGATACTATAAACTGCATGGATTGTGTGTGTCAATGTATAAATATAAAGATACTATAAACTGCATGGATTGTGTGTGTCAATGTATCAATATAAAGATACTATAAGCTGCATGGATTGTGTGTGTCAATGTATAAATATAAAGATACTATAAACTGCATGGATTGTGTGTGTGTCAATGTATAAATATAAAGATACGATAAACTGCATGGATTGTGTGTGTGTGTGTCAATGTATCAATATAAAGATACTATAAACTGCATGGATTGTGTGTGTCAATACACTGGGCAAGAATTATACACAATTAAATGGGCTTCTGGAACAATTCGTCCAGATATATCGCCGATGTGCAGATCCCAGCCTTTAGAAAGCACTATAATATATATATATATATATATTTACAAATATTACAAGAAGGAAATGTATCAATATGTAGATACTATAAACTGCATGGATTGTGTGTGTCAATGTATCAATATAAAGATACTATAAACTGCATGTAGTACACAGGGAATATTCACTAAATACACTCAGATGGAAGTGCAGGTCTGTGTGTCAGTGTGTTGTCATTACATTAATCAGATGTAAATATATATCAGGTTCCTGGAAAGTATACTGTAAGTAGATAGGGGACAGTATTCACTGAACTCCGAATTGTGGATTTCAAATGTTACAATCAAGGCTTAAACAGACAATGTGTAACACAGGGTGGAGAATTGATCAAACAGTTACTGTTTCCCACATTCTACATGTCTGTGTTCTGTGTACCTGCAGGTGTTTGGTGAATAAACCCCTATAAGTTCTCACAGGACAGAATGAAACATTGGATCACCGATATTAACCCCTTATGTTAGCGTTGGACACTGGGGCCAATAGTTTAGTTAATGTTACTAAAAGTTAAACACACACACACACACACACACTTTGTTTTCCTTATTATTTGGGGCCATTGAAGTATATCTGGTGCATTTCAACGTCAAGCTTATTATTCCTTGGAGGGGGCTGGGGGTTATGTCATTGAACTCGAGTGGGGACATCCTGCTTCCAAACAGCTTTACTTCAAAGTCAGCTAAGTGACAAAGTGTCCTGTCCATTGTCTCCATACAGAGTGAGGCTCTCACAGAGAGGGAGTCAAACCCCCCTCTCACAACACACACAGAGAAAAACAATATCTCCATCCGCTCTCTTTCTCTCTCTCTTTCTGTCTATCCATGTATCTATCTATCTATACAATATTTATCTATCTATCAATCAATCTATCTATCTATACAATATTTATCTATCTATCAATCAATCTATCTATCTATACAATATTTATCTATCTATCAATCAATCTATCCATCTATACAATATCTATCTATCTATCTATCTATCTATCTATCTATCTGTATGTCTGTCTATCTATCTATCTATCTATCTATCTATCTATACAATATCTATCTATCTATCTATCATCTATCTATCTATCTATCTATCTATCTATCTATCTATCTAATCTATCTCTGTCTGTCTGTCTGTCTGTCTATCTATGTTTGTATGCATGTCTCTATCTCTCTATCTCTCTATCTCTCTATCTATCTATCAATCTATATCTGTCTGTCTACGTTTGTATGCATGTATCTCTCTCTCTCTCTCTCTCTCTCTCTCTCTCTCTCTCTCCCCTCTGACTTCCCAGATCTAATAGAATGTATCGGTGTTATTTACTAATATGAGACTTTAAAGTGAGTTTAAAGTGAATTTGAAATGAGCTAAAGTTGCTGAATTGGCAGCAGAGCTGACTTCGAAAATGTTTTCAATGAGGTTATATTGACCTTAAATGTAAACTTCCCTTCCGATTGTCCCCTTAGTAAGTACCGTGTCAGTTATTGTGGGCCCATAGCCTGGAGGCTGGAGCTGGTCACTTTGTTGCAGTGTGAGATATCGCTTGCTGGGATTTTGGAAGTGAATCTCCCCCTAGCTGGGACAGGGCACAGAGTGCATTATACAGCATTGATTGCAGGCGCTACCAGACAGTATTCGTCTCGCATTAATATATGAATATTTCATATGAGATCCTTTTTTTTGCCCAGCAATTGACCGACATTAACATTTCATGGGATGGTCCGCCTCTCAGATTTAGCATGTCAACCCATTAGCAAAAACTGGAACATTTTAATACCCAGGTAAATAATTTAGAGGGAAGGCTGTATTTTGCCAAAAGTAACGGCTCTTCTTTCTAAACACAAATAAAACTCTTTTTATGCAGTAATCCCCCTTCATTAGACAGACAGACATACTGACAGACTGAGACATACAAATTATATAACTTCCCGTGTGATACATTAAATTCGGATCTGTCTGTCCATCTACACATTCATTCATTCATCCATCCATCCATCCATCCGTCTGTCTGTCTGTCTGTCTGCCTATCTGTCTGTCTGTCTGTGTGTGTGTTTCTCTCTCTCTTTCTCTCTCTCTATCCACACATACACACAGACACACGTGTATATATATTTACTTACACAAACACACACGCACATATTTATTTACTTACACAAACACACACACACACACGTGTATATATATATTTATTTACAGAAACATACAGAGACACACAGATATGTATTTGCTTACACACACACACACACACACACAAATGTATTTACTAACACTAACGCATACTAGACTGCTAACTAGATAATTGAGATAACCAGACAAGTTTCAGGATTCATCATACAAAATTTGGAGTAAAAGTATCCAAAGGTTTCTCTGTATCTATAACATTGGCCATATGTCAGGAGAGATCCAGCTCCTCTCTCCCATCTGTTTAAACATACAGAGTTTCTCCATTCACCCAATAGAATTTATTGAACGTTTTGGAGAGAGCTGGGCTATTACTAAAGCTGCCAATCGCCTCCCTTTACTGCTAATTGCTAAATAAATATTATCCATTCACGGTTTGTTAGGTGTCAATAACAATAGAGGGACCGACTTTCACTGCCTGTATTTACTGTTAATTGGCAACACCAGTGTAACATAAAGCACAAGGGTCACACACTGTGTTTGTAAACATGCACAGCAAACAATAACAAGGAGACAAACCTGATACAATGTGTCTCATTGTCTGAGCTGCAATATAAATAAACACACAGATTATTTATTATCAGTATCAATTAGTTGTAACAATTATACAGTTTGTAAAGTTGATTACATCCTAAATTTAAATAGGAACCCTAATATCTTTACTTCCTTCTAGGCTGGTTTAAATGTTTATTAATGATAAAACTTTTTTTTTTTTTTAAGTGATAATAATATTAGATAGCTAGATAAGTAGATAGATAGATAGATAGATAGAGAGAGAGAGAGAGAGAGAGAGAGAGAGAGAGAGAGATACATAGATGATAGATCGATAGAGAGAGATAGATAGATAAATAGATCATAGATAGAGAGATAGATAGATAGATATAGAGATAGATAGATAGATAGACAGACAGACAGACAGACAGACAGACAGACAGACAGACAGACAGACAGACAGTTAGATAGATAGATAGATAGATAGATAGATAGATAGAGAGATAGATAGATAGATAGTTAGAGAGAGAGAGATAGATAGATAGATAGTTAGAGAGAGAGAGATAGATAGACAGATAGACAGATAGACAGATAGATAGATAGATAGACAGACAGATAGACAGACAGATAGATAGACAGATAGATAGACAGATAGATAGACAGACAGACAGACAGACAGACAGATAGTTAGACAGATAGTTAGATAGATAGATAGATAGATAGATAGATAGATGGTTAGAGAGAGAGAGAGAGATAGATAGATAGATAGATAGATAGATAGAAAGACATAATACAATAAAATAATAATAGATGCAGCGTAATCTTAGAAATAAGACCCAAACCATGTGTTTTTTTGCAGTCAGAGACTGGGACAATCTACAATTACTGCATAGTTTGGAGTTTTTTGTTAATGGAAATAGCAGGTTTCCTTGTCTCTTTGAGGTGTACAATAAGTAGAAAGGAGGCACCTTAGCTGAAAGGCCACTTTACTCGGTGATAGACACAGTATAAGTGTATAAGGGGGTCTGATCTGATCCTCCCTCTGTCTGCCTGGATCTCCCTTCCTGAATCCCCTGTCTATAAGGATCACGTTCCAGTTCTACCTGGCTAGTGAACTCTGCTGGGAACCCTCTGGCGCCAGCTCCATCAACCAAACTTCTTGTGGTTAGGAAGAAAAAGAGCACTCACAGAGAGAGGAGCTGACGAAGGACTCAAGGACCTCCAACCCCCGATGGGTTAACCCTTTAGCTGACAGAGCACTCGGCAACAATGTTGCAATTAAAGAGCTTCTGAAGGTTCTCAAGTCGTGTTTACTCCTTATCACCAAGGAGACAGCCAGGTCCATACTTGTTGGATGCAAATAATTGACTAATTTTCATTTATTTGTGAATTCCGTAAGGCTTTTTACAAACAGTTAATGTTCTGTATCGCATTTACTGCAATCTGATGAGGGAATAATAGGCTTGGACTTGGCACTTACATATAGAATGGTTAGCTAGGATATTATTTGAATTTATTAATCAGATACTAGTTTAATGAGTTACCAGTTTATTGAGATATTTCTAGGCTTGTAGCTGGTACTAATGTACAGATTTCAGTCAATCTATGATATTGTATCTGATTATCCGTTTTTAGTTTATTAAGTTATGTTTTTTTACCTAAACCCCAAGGTTGCCGGAGAGATTTTGATAGAAGAAATGACCTTCTGATTTTGTTACGCACATCTCTCCTTTAGTCCAGTTTGTACTCTGAAGCTTGGATTTAATAATTTAATTGTAAAATAGATAAACTAAGAGTGGGTTTTATTCATCACACAGAGATTGTGAAGTCTGAGGTTTATTTACAGAGAGTTACTCTTATTTACAGAGCGTTATTCATATTCCAAAATAGGGGAAAAATCTTAAATTCAGAGAAAATGGAGATATTTTGCCAATATAACTATTTTAGCCGAGAGTTTGCATTTTTAAAAATCTATCTATAAATGTAACTGTGAGTTATCGGGTGGTTCAAATGATCTATCTATCTATCTATCTATCTATCTATCTATCTATTTATCTATCTATCTATTTATCTGTATGTATGTCTGTCTGTCTACCTATCTATTTATACATTATCTATCTATCTATCTATCTATACACTTTCTATTTAATATCTATCTATCTATCTATCTATCTATCTATCTATACACTTTCTATTTAATATCTATCTATCTATCTATCTATCTATCTATCTATCTATCTATCTATGTCTGTCTATCTATCTAACAATTCTCTCAATTAATGTTATATGTCTGTTTAACTACTTAAATTACTTGCTTAAATCACCTTAAAAAATATTTTACAATAATGTCTATAATTCCCATACAGGCCTTTCTTAAAATATACAGAGTTTATCAATGCAGCAATTTAACCTCCTTAGACATTCCTCTACCATAAGACACATGCAAGAAGTCTAAGTTGGTCCTGAAATAATACCACAATTATCCATTCTTATCAGCACGTAATCCCTCTAGAAAGTGGCTAATTTAGAAAAGGAGTATAATTAAAGCCCAAATAATGTCACAGCTAATTGCAATACAACGCACAAATAAAAGGTCTGTGACACTGTGTGGCGAGCTTGGCTTTTACCCCTCTCATTTGTCTAAATATTGCTTTATCAGTTTATTATTAATATACTAAACTAATTGTGTATATATGAAATAATGAAGAAAAAATATCTAACAAAATATAAACTAATTCAATTAGATTTTTAAAATAGCAGAAATAAAATGACAATGTACTCCATACTAATTAAGATAAGTTTCCATATTTATTACTAAGTGTCTCTTCAGTGAACGAGTAGCAGTGAGCTGAGTCCCAACATTCCCAGGATTATTTTCTAAATAGATAATTCTAAGTGAACTCAAAGTGAATTTCAAATTTAGGCTCAAAATAGCAAAAAAAAAAAAAAAAAAAAAAAAAAAAAAAAGGAAAACAAATCTCAGTCAGTTGTGCTTTTATTTCGGCTTCTCCTGCCTTACATTTTAAATTCACTCCGAATTCTCACTTTAGTAACTAACTCTGCAAAACAACAAAAAAAAAAAAAACTTTAAAGAAAATATTTGAACTTTCTCCAATTCTGCTTATATTCGCCCCATAACAGCAGACAACTCAACACAACGCACAGCTTAGTAAATACCACTTGAATCCACATTGTAATATCGCAATATGTGTGTTTGTGTGTTTATAATTATATATTATTTATTTTATATATAATTATATGAATAATATTCACTAGTTAAGGATAGTTAGTTAAGTAAATCTTCCTTTTTCACAGAAGATGTTTTTTTTGGTAACAAACCCCTTTTAATTATCCTGTTCAGATGTGATTCAATTGTCCTGTTGAAAGGGCCATATATTTAATTTGTGATTCGGGATTAATTATTGTGTTTAGATCGATGTCACAAACCATGTGTGTTCAAAGCATTAAAATGATCTAGTGGAACTTAGTGCACATTCGAGACAGTCATCGATTGTTCCAGATATAAAGAAGATACAAGTGGGACATGTATCAGTTATATTCTGAAATGCTGAGCTGCAGATATGGGAATTTTCAATAAATTAGACATATTTTCCCTCTCTGTCCTTTTCCACATTAATCACAATCCGATCCAAACGTTTCACACTGTGTTTTTCAATGTGCAGTTTATCGCAGTGATTTGCTTTCCCACCCCAACTCGCTTTATTTAGTGAACCTAATCTCCTACCCATTGATTAACTCCCATAGACTGCAATTGACATTTAGCCCACATTTACTGGGAGTCAATAAAATCACTCAGTCTCAATTTTATAAATTGGCCATTTTTCTTTTCGAAACATTGCTAAACAGTATTATTTTAACATGAATACATATATATATATATATATATATATATATATTTTAAATTATATGATAAAAAAAAATCAATTACAATCTAGTTCATATTTATTTGGCTTAATATATATTTTTTAAAAACAAACAAAAAAGCAATTGTTTGGACTAGGTCAATATTAGTACTTTTCATTTATCTCATTTTATAATTCTGTATAATACTAAATCTCTCTCCACTCCCAAATAATGAACTAATACTGATCATGACAGCAATACATATACAGTACTAATCTATCTTTTTTAATATATATATATATTAAATATATAATATATATATATCCAGTTAGCGTCAGGAATATTTTTTAATCTTTTAAACAGACTCAGTTGCATAGAAGAGGTCAACATTCCATTTAGAGTGGACTATGTCATTGTGTTTTGAATTGTAACATTTTTTTGAAACTTTCGATAAGGACTTAGAAACATTCCATTTAGAGTTCAGAAACCATAACACAATAACAACTGAATAACAATTACATCAACATTCTATTACAGTATATACAAGCACAAACGCTGTGAACACATGGCAATGGAAGTAATGTAGTCATTTGCCCATTTCTCTATGTCATTGTTGGCTATAAGAAGTGTCAGGTCCCTGTGGCAGGGAAGAGGTTAATAGCATTGCTGTTCAGAGTTCACACTGGGATGGTGACACGTTAAATGGCAGTCACCTGTCAGCCACTGGGTGTCAGAACATTGGATAGAAAAAGCCACAATAAAACCGTGTTTCCATCCAGGAGCAGTGCAGTATTATTAGTTTTGTATACCATGGCAGTACATTAACTGATAAGATCCTTTTGCTCCTGAGGGGGTGTTTACATTCATTCATTCAGTCCGGATTAATAAAGTCACAGGAGAGGGATATGTCAGTTTGATTAAGACATTCACTGAAAGAGCATTCAATGAATTCCCCTCTCTCTTCATGATCCTCAGGAAATCAGGAAAGCCACTGCTTTATAAATCAAATGTATTGTCATCAGAGACCAATTTATTCAGAGCAGATAATGCTGAAGCTGAGGAGAAACAGGGGCCTTTGTAGGACATCACTGAGCCTCATATGGATCTGCCATGGGTCTGGCTGGATGTCAGAGGGGCAGGGAGTTAGGGATGGCTACTGCAACTCCCAGCACCCACAGCCTTTCCTTAATATTGGGACTTTTATTCCACCTCAGGTTTGGAGATTCTCCTGATCTGAAAGGCAAGAGGCTGTTTATTAAGATTATTCACTAAAAATATGAATTGTGAATTAAAATCTAAATGGTTAATTCGAAGTATAAAAAGTATAAAATGGCGATCTGGAAAAACTCTTCAGCTCAGCTATGGTAACAGGCCGAATATGTTAGTTTAAATTCTCTACAATTCGGAAACTAGAGAGTATGCTGTTATATCTCATGCTTGCATGGGTAACCTTTTAACCCCTTAAGGACCAAACTTCTGGAATAAAAGGGAATCATCACATGTCACACATGTCATGTGTCCTTAAGGGGTTAAACTCCAGTTGTTGTAGACTACGGTTCCCATAATGCTCAGCTCATTTATGGACTCCCTAATAATTGCAGTTTTGAGTTTCTGCAGTTCGGAGTTTCAGTGATTCCCAGAACCGCCTTCATGGACCATCCCTGGTTCAGGATTTTGGGATTATCCAATTATTTGGGAATATTGAGAAAACTCAGGCCATTGGAGACCCTAGCCTAGAGAGTAGCCGAACAAGTAATTCTACAGTCCACAACAGCTGCAGGATCAATGCCATTCATGTGGCATGTTTTACTGAACCACAAAAATTCCCTCCCCCCATCAAAGTTCAGTTATAAAAATACTTGGCGCATTACACAATGTTTTTTGATCTGTTTTGGCTTTTTCTTCAAATGCCTCTAATTGACATTGTAAAAAAAAAAAAAAATCTACATTGCATTGGGCATCAGTGTTGTTTAGCTATGTGGCATTGATGTTTTGACTATCAGTAGCCCAAAGGCTTACCATCAACATACAGGCCTGGGGTCCAATCAGCATCTGAAATGGATTAGGTTATTTATTACTATTAGTGTTATTACAGGCAATTATGAAGAGCCAACGCATTCCTCAGCGCTGTACAGTAAAAACACAGTCTTTTTTTTTTAAATTCTTTATTTTTCGTTGTGCAAGTGATAACAATGCATCTTACACTGCCACAACGGCATATGCAAGTACAGTTTTGACACAATTGTACATATATACGACAGTTTGGTCTCGGCACAATTTTTATATTATAAAGATAGTCAAACTATTATAACACGTTTGATGCGGGTTTCAACAATTTTAGCATTCAGAGTTACACGAGTAAGAGAGGCAAAAGACGTGACCCGCTTAAAATAATGATTTGCACGCTATGTAGCACGTTTAAGTTTCATGGGATTAAGTCCCCGGCCATGGGTCTCCATGCGTTCTGCCAGTACGTTAACATGATACATATGGAATAGGGATCCAGCTTGTATCACTAAAACATAAATAAAAAATACAACATAGCGTAATACTGTTGTGGTCTTATTAATTGCCCAATGGTTCAAGGTTACACTCACAGATTTGTTGTATATAGTAAGCCTTCAGGTTGCCACCCCTATAGGTAGGGGGGTAAGTCCTGTTCGTTTGTAGTAACGCCAATCTGGAGACCAAGAAGTTCACACTCTCCCAATGGTTGAAAGTAGAAAACAATGGATTTATTGGCATTACGTTAACATATTAGCTGGAGCAAAATGGGCTTGGGTGGAACATGTATTGCGCAATTGTGGGTGCTTTAGTTGTGATTTAAGAGTTATGCTCACATTCACTAAAGATACAACATATTTATAACGTAGGAGAAAACGATAAGTGATGAGAAACAGGTTAGCGTTCGTTTTTATGTGAGCATATGCCGTAGCCCTTAGTTATGGTGGGTGGCCATATATTCTTACAGTATACCCTTTACCCGATGCCTGCCTGTGGGTGTACAGTGTCCTGAAGCCACATTACTTGCCGCAGGGTCTCCCGGCTCTCAGTGGGTCGGCAGGTGGGAGCCAGCGCTTGAGGGGTTTCATCTGGTACCTTCTTGGTGATGTGCCTCCTGTTTCCCCACCGAAATCGCGGCAGAAAATTCATAGAGAGGTTCCCAACCCCAGCTCTGTAAGTGCGTTCAGGGTTGCGAGCAGGCTGGAGGCGTCGTCATCTCCGGCGCCATTTTCTAACACTCCTCTGCTTAGGGGCTGTTTGTCGATGGCGGGAGCTGAGTGATGGTGTGTTGGGCAGGGAGACCGCTGGATTGCAGGGCTGTACCTGTTCCAGCTTGTTGGCTAGTTTTTTAAAAAACACAGTCTTTTATACAAAACACTTATCTAGACAGCCCAAGAGCTTACAATATGAAGGTTAAATGGGAAGTTTAGACAAGAGGGAATATGGCGGTGATGGACAGAGAGAACTAAAGGATAATTTATTTAAAAGGGAACCATTGCTTCCCAGAATCTTGAATATTATGTTTACATTTCCCAATATTTTACAAACATGCATTTGTTTGAAAATAAAATGAAATCTTCAAAGTGTAGCACTGTATTTAGCTTCACCCTGAAATTGTGAACCTCCGTCGTGCCTCCCTGTCTATCATTGTTCTGCACTTTTCTATCACTCGACATAATAAATGAAGGGGGAGAAACCGATGCTATGTATGTTTCTCCTCCTCAAAAGCGCTGTGTGCCTTGGCTGTGCCTTGACTGGACTGGATTGTGACTTCAGATAAATTTAAAATGCTAAATCTCTAATTACATTTAGAAAACAAAGCATCACATGAAAAAGTTCTTTTCATTTTTGCACGTCAATGTAATAGAATGGGACATGTCTATAGGCCACACTAGCCTTTTGAAACACAGATTGGTGGGATTTAGCCTGGAATCTGTATTTACAATATATTATATTATGTTAATCCACCATTCTAATATTCACATTCAGCTGGTATTTTAAAAATCAGTGTTTCCAAACATACGGGAAGATCTCGAACGTCTTCGAGGTAGAGGATTTAAAAAAAAAAAAATATTTCTATTCTGTTACTTGTGTATTTGTATTACTGTTATCATACCTACCCTGTCTTCTAAAATGTATTTGTGTTGCTCTATTTTAAATCTGTCGGAGGATAGTAAAGGATTGCAAACTAAGGGATACTGTGTAATCTCTGTTAATCTACTCCTGCATCACAGCAACTACAGTGCTCTGTGTGGTTATGATTATTGGATTAACCTTTTTAATAAACCAGACATTAACCCCTTTAGGATAAAGGATTAGGCAGGTTTGGTAAACTCACGTTTGTAAATCTACCCATTGTATGGCACAGCAGAATATGTTGCTAATAATATTATTAATAACAACAATACCAATAGCACATTGTACACAGCTGAAATATGCCAGTGATTTATAAAGGGATACCTTTGAGAAATGGAAGAATTTTCCCCTTAGGTGATAGAACTATTACATATTAGTTGTCATCAGTCTAGTCATTTTGAAGACCTCAAACTCGATGGGAGATAATAACAAGTGGAAATTTTAAAATAGTCTATTTCTGGAATTGCCCTCATTACTTGTCTAATTCATCATAATAAAATCTTTATAAGTAACTTCTTTTTCAATCCTTGTAAGTGGGAATGTGCAACCATGCTCTGAATGTCCCTGGTGTCACGGAAAAATATATATTTACAGAGCTCGGAATTTCCAATTGTCACTAGCCATTGGCAAGTGAAAATAAAGCCCATGTGATTAGAAATTCACCTGTGGTTAGTAAGCTATGGCTTGCAGTTGTAACTTTTAAAGGCTAGCTAGTAGCATTTACCATTGAATTGTAACGGATTAAAAACTAAATTGCTAAATTTAAGGTAAAAGTGATCTTGCCATCTAATCCTCATAAAGATACGTTGGATGCACACGGCACGGGTATTACATAGAATGTGACGGCAGATAAGAACCATTCGGCCCATCTAGTCTGCCCAATTTTCAAAATACTTTCATTAGTCCCTGGCCTTATCTTATAGTTAGGATAGCCTTATCCCTATCTCACACATGCTTAAACTCCCTTACTGTGTTAACCTCTACCACTTCAGCTGGAAGGCTATTCCATGCATCCACTACCCTCTCAGTAAAATAATACTTCCTGATATTATTTTTAAACCTTTGCCCTCTAATTTAAGACTATGTCCCCTTGTTGTGGTAGTTTTTCTTCTTTTAAATATAGTCCCCTTCTTTACTGTGTTGATTCCCTTTATGTATTTAAATGTTTCTATCATATCCCCCCTGTCTCGTCTTTCCTCCAAGCTATACATGTTAAGATCCTTTAACCTTTCCTGGTAAGTTATATCCTGCAATCCATGAACCAGTTTAGTAGCCATTCTCTGAACTCTCTCTAAGGTATCAATATCCTTCTGAAGATACGGTCTCCAGTACTGTGTACAATACTGTGTACAATACTCCAAGTGAGGTCTCACCAGTGTTCTGTACAATGGCATGAGCAGTTCCCTCTTTCTACTGCTAATACCTCTCCTGATACAACCAAGCATTCCGCTAGCATTTCCTGCTGCTCTATTACATTGTCTGCCTACCTTTAAGTAATCTAAATAATTACCCCTAAATCCCCTAATTCTCTGTGTACTGCCAATAGTATGTATATATAGTGATGTCGCAAACATAAAATGTTCGGTTCGCAAACGGCGAACGCGAACTTCCGCAAATGTTCGCGAACGGGCGAACCGGGCGAACCACCATAGACTTCAATAAGCAGGCGAATTTTAAAACCCACAGGGACTCTTTCTGGCCACAATAGTGATGGAAAAGTTGTTTCAAGGGGACTAACACCTGGACTGAGGCATGCCGGAGGGGGATCCATGGCAAAACTCCCATGGAAAATTACATAGTTGATGCAGAGTCTGGTTTTAATCCATAAAGGGCATAAATCACCTAACATTCCTAAATTGTTTGGAATAACCTGCTTTAAAACATCAGGTATGTTGTATCGATCAGGTAGTGTAAGGGTTACGCCCGCTTCACAGTGACAGACCAAACTCCCCGTTTAACGCACCGCAAACAACCGCAAACAGTCCATTTGCACAACCGCAAACTCCCCATTTGCACAAGGTTGGATACCAAGCTAGCCATGTCCCGTTCCTTGTCCTCATTGATGTCATTGGAGGTCTCTTCCTCCACCCAGCCACGTACAACACCAAGGGTCCCCGAAAGGTGACAACAAGCCCCCTGGGACGCCTGCTGTGTTTGGTCTTCCACCTCCTCAAAGCCACCTTCCTCCTCTGACTCCTCTTCTTCAGACTCCTCTCTCTGCATTGCCACTCTCTGCGTTATTATAAGGTGTGTTAAGTAGTACTATTCCTATCAGTTTAATCCCTGTTACGTCCCCTATCAGGGGACGTGTATATAAGGCATCGATTTTAGGAAGCGGGAGATGGAAAAAGATGCTTGTTCGGTCCTCCTACTTCAAATTTGGGGCACTGCGCATGCAATCTAATGTACCACCAGATAGGAGTGGTGTGTTAAGTAGTACTATTCTTATCAGTTTAATCCCTGTTACGTCCCCTATCAGGGGACGTGTATATAAGGCATCGATTTTAGGAAGCGGGAGATGGAAAAACATGCTTGGTCGGTCCTCCTACTTCAAATTTGGGGCACTGCGCGTGCAATCTAATGTGCCACCAGATAGGAGTGGTGTGTTAAGTAGTCCCCCTCATCAGGCCTTTTTTAGTCGAATGTATCGCCCACTGTCAGTCCCTTCGGGATCCATCCCTCATTCATCTTAATAAAGGTGAGGTAATCTAGACTTTTTTGACCTAAGCGACTTCTCTTCTCAGTGACAATACCTCCTGCTGCACTGAAGGTCCTTTCTGACAGGACACTTGAAGCGGGGCAGGCCAGAAGTTCTATCGCAAATTGGGATAGCTCAGGCCACAGGTCAAGCCTTCACACCCAGTAGACAAGGGGTTCATCGCTCCTCAGAGTGTCGATATCTGCAGTTAAGGCGAGGTAGTCTGCTACCTGTCGGTCGAGTCGTTCTCTGAGGGTGGACCCCGAAGGGCTGTGGTGATGCGTAGGACTTAAAAAGCACCGCATGTCCTCCATCAACAACACGTCTGTAAAGCATCCTGTCCTTGCCAGCGTGGTCGTGGGAGGAGGAGAATTACTTTCACCTCTTCCCCTGTTAGATTCCCGTTGTGCTGTGACATCACCCTTATACGCTGTGTAAAGCATACTTTTTAATTGATTTTGGAACTGCTGCATCCTTTCCGACTTGCCGGTGGGTGTTGGACTTCCCACGACTCAGTTTCTTTTGGCACAGGTTGCAAATGGCATCGCTGTTGTCAGAGGCAGACACACAAAAAATGCCACACTGCTGAGCTCTGCAATGACGGCATTCTGGTGGTGGCAACAGCATGCGTTGATTGGCGTGCTGTCTGGCTGACCCCGGGTGCCGATGCATGCTGTATGACTGTGCCGCTAGCTCCTTGTGACGACCTCTCCCTGCTTCCAACTCGTCTCCTCCTCCTCCTCTCTGTCTCCCAATCTGAACTTTCCCTCAGTTCTTCTTCTCTTCTAGAGGGCACCCACGTGACATCCACGGACGCATCGTCATCATCAACCGCTTCACTTGTATCTGACAACTCAGCAAAGGAAGCAGCAGTGGGGACAACATCATCATCATCACACCGTACGTGTGTAATGCTGCCTGACTGAGACATATCCCTGTTATCTACATCCTCTGGCAATAATGGTTGCGCATCACTCATTTCTTCCAACTGATGTGTAAATAACTCCTCTGACATACCAAGTGAAGCGGCTGTGGTGCTAGTGTTGGTGGTGGCAGCAGGTGGGCGAGTGGTAACTTGAGAGGTGCCCGAAGCTAAGCTGGAGGAGGATGGTGCATCGAGGTTCCGAGCGGAAGCTGTAGAAGATTGGGTGTCCTGTGTTAGCCAGTCAACTATGTCTCAGAACTTTTCAAGTTCAGGGTACGTGGCCTCTGAACACTGGGCATTATTCTAGGGCCAAAGGGAATCACAGAACCACGACCACAACGGCCCCTGCAGGGTGGCCTGCCTCTGCCTGTCATTTTTTTTCCCGATTAGTGGTACTATGCGTGCAAACTACTGTGACAACAGATATGAGTGGCACTTGTGTGACACTGTGCCCTGGCAGGCCCTGAAACGCACACTCGTGAAGGAAACTGCCTGCTATTATATCACAGTCCAAAAAGTTTATTTTTTTAAATGCAAGCTATTGGGACACCAGATATGAGTGAGTGGTGGCACTGGGCAGGCCCTGAAACGCACACTCGTGAAGGAGACTGACTGCTATTATATTACAGTCCAAAAAGGTTTTTTTTTGTTAAATGCAAGCTATTGTGACACCAGTGAGTGAGTGGTGGCACTGGGCAAGTGGGCACAGTATACGCTGTGAGCCTGACACACACGCTGGCAGACAACTAACTGCTATTCAATCTGTTACAGTCAAAATTGTATTTTTTAAAAAAAATGTACACTACTGTTACACCAGATATGAGTTGCACTGGTGTGACACTGTGCCCTGGCAGGCCCTGAAACGCACACTAGTGAAGGAAACTGACTGCTATTATATTACAGTCCAAAAAGTTTTTTTTTGTTAAATGCAAGCTATTGTGACACCAGTGAGTGAGTGGTGGCACTGGGCAAGTGGGCACAGTATACGCTGTGAGCCTGACACACACGCTGGCAGACAACTAACTGCTATTCAATCTATTACAGTCAAAATTTTATTTTTTTAAAAAAATTTACACTACTGTTACACCAGATATGAGTTGCACTGGTGTGACACTGTGCCCTGGCAGGCCCTGAAACGCACACTAGTGAAGGAAACTGACTGCTATTATACTACATTAAAAAAATATTTTTTTTTGTTTAAATGCAAGCTATTGTGACACCAGTGAGTGAGTGGTGGCACTGGTAAGTGGGCACAGTATATGCTGTGAGCCTGACACACAGGCTGGCTGGCAGGCAGGCAACTGCAATTACATTACACAGAAAAAAAAGGCAGACTGATGTTCTAGCCCTAAAAAGGGCTTTTTGGGGTGTTGTCCTTACAGCAGAGATCAGATGAGTCCTTCAGGACTGTAGTGGACACTGAATACACTAGCCTAGCTATCAATTTCCCTATCAAATCAGCAGCAGCTACACTGTCCCTCCTCTCACTAAGAATGCAGCTTCACAATGAATGTAAAATGGATGCCGTCCAGGAGGTGGGAGGGTCTGGGAGGGAGGGTCTGCTGCTGAATGGCTGGAATGTGTCTGCTGACTGTGAGGTACAGGCCAGGGTCAAAGTTTACTCAATGAGGACGAATAGGGGGCGGACCGAACAGCGCATGTGTTCGCCATCCGTGGCGAACGCGAACAAGCGATGTTCGCCAGGAACTATTCGCCAGCGAACAGTTCGGGACATCACTATGTATATATGATGTGCTCTGCATTCATACCCTCTGCACATCACTCAACCCCCTGAACACATCAATTAAACCCTGCAATCAGCAATCATACCCTGCATACAGCATTCATACCCTACACACAGCAATGAAACCCTGCATACAGTATTCATACTCTGCACACAACATTTATTCTCTGCACACAGCAATTAAAACCCTGTACACAGCATTCATACTATGCACACAACATTCATATCCTGCACACTGCATTCATACACTGCACACATCAAGGAAACCCTGCACACTGCATTCATACCCTGCAAACATCAATTAAACCCCGCACACTGCATTCATACCTTGCACACAGCATTCACACGCTGCACACTGAAATTATTTAATGCGCAGAACATTCAAACCCTGTATACATCAATTAAACCCTGTACACAGCATTCATACCCTCACATAAATACATATCCTACACACACCATTCTCTGCACCCATCATTCATACTCTACACGCTGCATTCCTATGCTATGCTCTGCATTCATCCCCTGCACACTGCATTCATACCCTTCATATTAATTCATACCCTGTACACAACATTTATATCTTTCACATACATTCATACGCTACACAAATCATCCATACTCTGCCCACAGCATTCATACTCTGCACACTGAATTAATACCCTACACATGCATTCATTCTTTGCACACAGCATTCAATGCTTCAAACATAATTCAGATCCTGCACACTGGATTCATACTCTGTGCTATTCATTCCTGTCCTTTGGACAGAATTTTAAAACTGGGCAAAGCAGTTAAAACCTGCACACTACATTTAGATCCTACCCACAGCCAGGGCCGCCATCAGGGGGTGACAACCATGACGGTTGTCACGGGCCCGGCGACCCTGGGGGGCCCGGACTGCTCTGGCAGTCCTGGGCCCCACTTTCCTTCCCTGCACACATAGATCGCGAATATCGCGATCTATGTGTGCAGCCGCGGGCCCCCAGCTCCCTGTTACCGCAGAGGGGGCCCAGGCAGCACACAGCCTCTTCTCTTCTCGTCTCTGCTAATAACTCTCGCGAGACCCGGTTGCCATGGCAACGCTATGCGGGTCTCGCGAGAGTTATTAGAGGAGAGAAGAGAAGAGGCTGTGTGCTGCCTGGGCCCCCTCTGCGGTAACCGGGAGCCGGGGGGCCCCACCATGCCACCGGACCACCAGGGATGGAATCTCCCCCCTCCCTAGACACAGGTAAGCAGGGAGGGGGGAGAAACAATTTAATTAAATTTACATTTTTTTTAAATTATGTTAAAATGCTCCCCCCTCACCCCAGATTGCACATTTACACACATACACTGACACAACACACACACACACACACTATATACACTAACACAACACACACACACACTACATAGACTGACACAACACACACACTGCACACACTGACACAACACACACACACTATATACACTAACAAAACACACACACACACACTACATAGACTGACACAACACACACACTGCACACACTGACACAACACACACACACACTACATAGACTGACACAACACACACACTGCACACACTGACACAACACACACACACACACTACATATACTGACACAACACACACACTACATACACTGACACAACACACACAAACACTACATAGACTGACACAACACACACACTGCACACACTGACACAACAAACACACACACTACATAGACTGACACAACACACACACACACACACACACACTACATAGACTGACACAACACACACACACTACATACACTAACACAACACACACACTACATACACTAACACAACACACACTACATACACTGACACAACACACACACTGCATACACTGACACAACACACACACTGCATACACTAACACAACACACACTCTGCATACACTGACACAACACACACTGCATACACTAACACAGCACACACACACTGCATACACTAACACAACACACACTCTGCATATACTGACACAACACACACACTCTGCATACACTGACACAACACACACTGCATACACTGACACAACACACACTGCATACACTGACACAACACACACTGCATACACTAACACAACACACACTGCATACACTAACACAACACACACTGCATACACTAACACAACACACACTGCATACACTGACACAACACACACTGCATACACTAATACAACACACACTGCATACACTAACACAACATACATACTACATACACTAACACAACACACACTGCATACACTAATACAACACACACACACTGCATACACTAACACACACAGTGCATACACTAATACAATACACACACTGCATTCACTAATACAACATGCACTCTGCATACACTACACACTAACCCACTCACTGCATCCACTATACTGACACACACTCTGCATTCGCTACACTAACACACACTCTGCATCCGCTACACACTAACACACTCTCTGCATTCACTACACATTAACACTCTGCATTCACTACACTAACACACACTCTGCATCCGCTACACACTAACACACACTCTGCATCCGCTACACACTAACACACTCTCTGCATTCACTACACATTAACACTCTGCATTCACTACACTAACACACACTCTGCATTCACTACACATTAACACACTCTCTGCATTCACTACACATTACACACTCTCTGCATTCACTACACTAACACACTTTCTGCATTCACTACACTAACACGCTCTCTGCATTCACTACACTAACACACTCTCTGCATTCACTACACTAACACACTCTCTGCATTCACTACACATTAACACACTCTCTGCATTCACTACAAATTTACACACACACTACATTCATTACACTGACACACTCTGCATTCACTACACCCTAACACACACTCTGCATTTATTACACACTAACACACACTCTGCATTCACTAAACTATGCACACACTCTGCATTCACTACACTAACATACACTCTGGATCAACTGTACACACAGCATCCACTACACAAACATCCTGTATTCACAGTACACACACTACATCCACCACAAATTGAAACACTCTGCATTCACTATACACAGACACTGCGTCTAATACACACACTGCATCCACTACAGACACTGCATCCACTAAACACATTTCATCTAGTACATACAAACACTACATCCACTACACAAACACACACTACATCACTGTACACACACTACATCCACTACTCAAACACTCTCTGCATTCACTACACATTAACACTCTGCATTCACTATACACAGACACTGTGTCTAATACACACACTACATCCACTACAGACACTTCATCCACTAAACACATTTCATCTAGTACATACAAACACTACATCCACTACACAAACACACACTACAATACTGTACACACACTACATCCACTACTCAAACACACTCTGCGTTCACTATACACACTGCATCCGCTACACAAACACACACTCTGCATTCACTGCACAAACAGTATCTAATACACACAAACACTACATCCATTACACACATTCTAATTCACTTCCACTATACACACCACATTCAGTCCCGCATCATTGTCGGACTAGGTAGGGCATGGGCGGACTAGGTAGGGCATGGGCGGGCCCGGGAGGGAGGGGGCGGGGGGGGGGGGCAGACCTTGTGCTTTGTCAAAATTTCTGATGGCAGCCCTGCCCACAGCATTCACACACAACCTCACTCAGCATTTACATTATGTCTACAACTTATCACTTTTGGGGGGGTAGAGGGAACGTTAAATGTTATGTCTACAGGCACCTGAGATGTGAATCCATACTGAATGGGCATCACTTGTAACTCACGCCTGATAGAATTGATATGTTTCATAAACATAAAACAGAAATGCTGGATAGACATTTTTAATTATACTGTCTATACGTCACTATGATGAAGATATTGAACCATTAGTTATTTTTTTTAGCCGTGTGCTTTGTAAATATTATCAAATATAAATATTATCAAGAAAATGTAAATATTATCAAATATAAATATTATCAAGAAAATGTAAATATTATCAAATATCAATATTATCAAGAAAATGTAAATATTATCAAATATCAATATTATCAAGAAAGTCACATCTCCAAGAACTCCACAAATGAGGTATTTAGACTGATGCACAGATTATATGATAATATCCTAAAGTGGGATTATACCACCCACAGAGATGCTCTGTAATGAGCTCTAAGAAGCTCCATCTAAGTAAACTTTCTGAATTACTAACACTTTTTATCATGATTTGTGATCGATGTGTGATATTTCGAGTTAATGTCATGTCATTTATATTTTTTTTTGTACATTTCTGTCTAATGAAGGAGATTTTAAAGAATATGTAAAGGACATACTGGGACTCACAAGTCCCATAAATGAGACTGGTCTCAAAAATAGCAAAATACGGGAAATAAAAACTATTTCTGTAAATTGTCAGCAGCATGGTCTAACATCAGACATCGAGTATTCAGATACTGGTCAGAAGACCTGATTACATTACTTTCCCAGCTGCAAAGTGATCACAAAGGCAGTGTAGAAAAAAAAGAGAAAGTAAAAACACAAAAAAAAAGAAGGAAAGACTCTCTAACAAAGGTCCATCAAGAAAAGTCAACAGTTTCTCTGGTGGTTATTCATTGTGCCCATATGGCCGTGTACATCAGAACACGGCCCGAGGAGCTGAATATAAGCTCCTCCATTGACCTAAGTTCCTACCTCAAAGAAACCCAAAGCCGTAAAGATGGTGTGTTGACCACATCAGGGCTATTACATGTCTAGCAACATTCTCTATTTAAATTGTGTGTCACCTATAATTGTAGAATTTGTACTATTTCTATAGCTGGATGCACATATTGAGGTTGGGTTCCATGCATCTTCCCCTAACACGATGGACAGACATTCGTTATAAAGAGATTGGATTAAATGCTATACTTTAGATACAACTTTGGCCTAAAAGGACAGCAGTGTGTTTTTCATTAATTCGTATTTAATTTAGTAAAGATAACTATTTATATTAATTTTAATTAACATAATTTATTTATAACCTTTTCATGAGAATCAGCTTTTAAAACCTCCCCAAAATGACTGTCTGCCTAAACACCCAAAAATCTGCTTTCTCCACCCTATTTATTATGGTGTCTGTACTTTCCTCCTCCCATTTCCGAAATTAATCTATAGATCTCTATCGGCTGGAATTTAAACTGACTTGTCTCTACAATTTTACTTTGGGTGTCTCCCTTTTTAGAAGTTGTCCCACCCCTTCAAGGGCCTCACATTTATAGAGTAAGTCTCCCGGTCTGAAATAAACAAGAAAATATTTTATATTCTACTGGAACGGGCTGGTGCACAATACACCCTTGTTGGGAAAATTTTGAGAAATTGCTGACCAAGTCAGATGCTATATAATTAATGTGCAAAATATGGTTTTAAAGAGAATAAAATTCCAACCCAGTAAACAGATACAAAAAAAATCAATTAATCTTTCTACATTTTGTGAATTACGAATTCTCTTTAATTCATGACATTTAGTCATCTCCATAGGCATATGAATAAATTTACCCCAAAAAACCCTAATCCCATAAAACGCAGACACAAATAATTTTGGTTAAGAATTACCACAGCGTTTATTAAAGTGTTTGTTAAATTAACTTAAATCAGGGTCATTGTCAAACAAACACTTAATGACATCGAAGCCCAGCAACATTTCAAAATGTTTATCCACAGACAATGACCCCACATTAAATAACAGCAATACATTGAAACAACCCTTTAACATTAATACAATATAACACAAAGCGCATCTTTTTCCACTTGTAGGGGTACACCGAGATACCCCTTCACCCCCAGGTTCTGAGCTTCTGACGAGCTTCTGACGAGCTCCAACCTACCAAAAACAAATTCAAACATAACTAGTGATCCTGAACTTGAACTATCCCACCAACCAAGCCAACTTACCCCCAATTTTCCTATCAATCCCCCACCACCGTGACCAAACAAAAGAAAGCAAACACTACTACCACCAGCCTCAAAGAAATTAGGGAGGAAGGATGAGACAGCAACAAGTAGGTGAGAATTTTAACTTAAGATGGCTTATCACCTAAAATGTCCGCTATATATATGAACGTTAAGCCCCACTCCCTTTTATAAAAACTCCAGTTAAGACTTGCCCTTATCCATACGCCTGCCTCCTAGCTATGTCAAGGCCCATTCCACCTAGTTTTGCTGTTCCATGGGCATCATTACATTTTACACAGTACAAATCTGTCCAAGTTTGGGTTTCCATTTTATTGTTGATAGCATATTAACGTAAAAATAAAAATAAATTAATATAAAAACACAGAAGGTCTAATACAAATACTTGTTTGGCTTCATCTCCTTGAAGTGGTTATAGTGCCTGGAGTCCCATGGCATTGTTCCTCCATTCAGTGTTTAACTATTTCCAAGCAATTTAACACTAATCGAGAATTCCTGGCTTCCCTCAGCCCAGCTTGTACAGGAGATATGACAAAGGCAGAGATTACATGCTTTCTTCTAGACATACCAATTCATACCAGCTATGGGCAGGAGTGATAGGCTTAAAGCGGTCAGCTGACACTCTCAGTCATCACAACTGCTCATTGCTCCTCAGGCTAATGCATCCTCACAGAGGTTATTGGAAACTGGGGCCCTTATTTATCGTTTTACAACGGTTAAAACATTAAAGGCAGTTTAAAGCTGAATGGAAGGATGGTGCTAGGGGACTCCAGACACTATAACCACTTCAATGAGATGAAGAAGTTACAGTGCCTACAGTGTCCTTTGCTGTGTCCATTCTGTTGCACCTTGCTGTGTCCGTAAAGCACAGGGATTTGCAAAGGGATTTGAATTAGGTTGCAAGTGCTATAGAAAGTTAAAACATCATGGCATCGCCAATAGTCAGGCAGTGCAACAGGGAGGTTCATCGGGGCCCAGAATAAATATTTGTAGGGCAGGGTGCAGTCTGCAAGCTCCAGGGCAGGACTAGGTAAGAAGCTGACAACCAAAGAGTCATAAAACGAATAGGTCTAAAACGAGTAGGTCTAAAATGAGTACCGTAGGTCCAGAACTAACACACATTGTGCCCTGTTAATTAGGCTTTTGTGTTTTGCTGTATTTTGTTCAAGAAAAAATTACAACTGCTTTTAGAAACGAAATCTAAAACAACGTAATTGTTTGCGTATGAGTCAGTTAAGTAAAGTGTGAGATAATAATAATTTACCAATGGCGGCAGAAACATTCTATGAAAATTCTAATTAATATTTAGCAATACGATATTAAAAAATAACCAACACAGAAAATGTAAGCAAAGAAAAATTACATACTCATTAAAAAAATAACAAGATCGTTGTAATAAGTAATTGCTCTAATGGGTAAAAATGCTGAATATAGAAGGGAAACAAAACAAGCACTTTACCAGTCATAAATTACAGCTGTCAAGTGAAATTCGTGGGATCAAATGAGAAGGGGCTAATTATTTACACTGTACTTTATAGAGCAATTAAAAATTCCCCAAATGGTGTTAATTGCCTCTTACATTCTGCAAACGCTGTTCAGGTTTCAAGTGCATCTTTAACAGAAATACCCAGTCCTTAAATATTGTTTTGGCTTTTACAATTGTTATGTTATATCAGAGCCTGTCAAACTCGAAGGGTTAGAATGAAAAAAATATATAGCCAGGAATTCAGATATATTTTTTAAATGCCAGTTTACAGTTCTGTTTGGACTATTCCCTGACCTATTCATGGTAAGAGGTTAAAGGGACACTCCAGACCCTCTAAAGCACTTTATCTGGCTGAAATGCTTTATGTGTGTCCTTTTTCCCTTTACAAAAAGTGCAGATTTAAATAGAAATTAGCACTTTTATAAATGAACCTTGTTACACCCCCTTGGCTGTCAATCAAACAACCGGTTCTGTTACTTCCTGGTTTGGTTAGCTCAATGGAGCTAAACTCAAGAGGCAGCAAGAGAAAGAGCACCTGTCTTACAAAAACTTCTCATTGAGCTGCTTTGGGAAGTCTGTGATTGGACAGCCACAGAAAGGCTGGGCAGAGTTAGAAGCGGAGGGCTTGCAAAGGCAAGAAAGCTACAGCTTGTGCAAGATGGTTTTAGATATAACTCCAATCAAAAATACATAATTCAATGGATGCATTGGGTTATTTCAACTAAACAGTTTTTTAAATGTATTTTGTATTTGGGCTGTGAAGCGTCCCTTTAATATAGTGTATCGCGACAACAGCCCAAATAAACATCTGAACGGCATCTTTGTGCATGTTGTCAATATATTATCTTATATATGTAATTGTATGTCTTGTTTTTGTTTTTAGAATTCTATGATCCTTTTATTGCACACATTTTATTATATGTGTGCGGGGGGGTTATTTTTTATTTCTTGACATTTGTTAACCTTCTTTAAATATGTAAATTTGTTTTACATTTAATTAATTTAATTAATTTATAATAGTTAGTGGATTTATAGTTTGTGAACTACTTTCCAAATTCCAACGTGAGATATACAGGTTATTTACTGCAGTGATTTTTCTTTTTGCACTGGGGAAAGTTTTTTTTATTTTTTATTTCATTACCATCTTTTTGGTAGCTCGCTATACGCTCTCAGAGAGACTTTACATTGCAGACCAGAACCAGCACCTTGCTGATGAGACCCACAAGGTCAAAACTGCAGTACATGGCTGGTTTCTCATCACAGATCTTTTTGAAAACAGTCCATGGCTACAGGAATCTGCAGAAATACAGTGTAAAGTCTGAAACACAATGCAGATCTGTGCTCATTTGCATATCAAGTAGGGAACTCTGGGATAGTTGTGGAAATATAATTTCTCGAATTTCTGTGCCCAATGGGGCTTCTCAAAGTACAACTTGAGATATGCAGATGATGTACAACAGATATTTTTTTTTTTTTGTCTATTAAAGAATATTGAGTAAAGGGTGTGTTTAATTTCATTCTATTCCAGCGGTTTATGGACTTTAAATAAAGTAAGTCAATGTTGGCCCAACCTTTTCAGTGGAAGAACATTCATTACATGCTACATGTCTGAAAAAAACTCCTATCCAAGGCTGGGGCAAATATCCTGTTTGCTGTCCCTTTATGTATCTCACATTGCTCCTCAGTCTTTTTTTCCTTTATAGGTTTGTTTCTGCCAATCTATCTTCCTTCTTTCTCCAAGATTTTTTTTCCTTCTCTCGTTCACATTTCGCATCCTGACTTTTGTTTGTCCTCCGTTGTTTTTATCCTAATAATAATTTCTCACTGTCTCTCCACCAGTCTGTGATCATTGATGGTGGATTTAATCGAGCCATTTATAGACTACGACACATGTAGATATAACAAGTCACTTCCTTTCTCACCACAAGTAAGCTGTATTCTGCAATACTCCTCTAGGTTCTATTTGTTTTGTTTCTTTACCCAATATCCACAACTGGTTTTAAATAATAACCTTGTTTTTTAGACGCTTGTTTTAACCACTGAGCTCATTGAAGAACTAACAGAATTCCTTTTTGGGGTATATTTTTTTTATAAAGTATAGCATACTTAGCATTAAATAGTGACCAATCACCAGAATCCGATTCTCTTTACTGGTAACAAAATTATAGGAAATATCAGGTATAGAAGAGTCATTTGTAGCAAAAGATAAAGTAAAAATTGATTGTATCCCACATTAATCTCTCTATCCAAGCATTGTTTAGTTACTGCAATACTCACTGAGTATTTCCTTCAACAATTCAACCCTAATTGTCTCCACTATTCATTGCTCCGGAACAGGTTAAATAAACGACTTCAAGGATACTTTGCAGTTATTGCTAACCTCGCACTTTACCTAGAAATCTCACAATATCTATCTATCTATCTATCTATCCATCCATCCATCCATCTATCCATCCATCCATCTATCTATCTATCTCTCTGTATATGTATCTATTAACCTCTATGTCTCTCTGTCTGTCAATTTCTCTATATGTCTTTGTATCCATCCGCCCATCTGTCTGTCTATGTATCATTCATTCGCCTGCCTATGGATATATCCATTTGTCCATCTGTCTATCTATTTGGCTAAAGTTGATATTAAATTAAACACCTAAACACTCACCATAAACCAAGTTAGTATAAAGTATAAACTTTTTTCATTCATGGGGTGTTTCTAATAAAACCACAAAACATTTTAGGATTATTTTTACTGCAATCCATTAGTATATATTTTTTTTATAAACTCCTCAGAACTTCCCTTTGACCTGCTCTCCGCAACGTATCCTAAATGCATTTTGATAAAAGGGATGATTATAAATTGATCTCAGCACAGCTACACACGATTACCTGCACTTTACATCAAACTACTTTCTTATTGTCTGGGATCATTTCGGGTCTATGATGGGGTTAACACAGGCTTCCGAGCAATCACTGAGAACAATGTGTAAAAACTAAAAGTGGAAATTCCTAAAACAGCATTTCACGCCAAACACTTGCCTTCCGGATAAGTAATTGCCTTTTATTCAGTTATTTTGCAAATGTAGACAGGCATTTGGTTTTATTAAGAGAATATTGGGCAGGTTATACAATCTGTGTCTGCTGAGTGAGATTTATGGAAACCCTGATAAATATTTATAGGTCTGTCCTACAAAGAGCATCTGTCTGAGGACGTATTGTTTTTTTTTTTAAGGATCTTCTCTGCTGTAGCAAGCAGCGAGTACATGTAATTTAATTATTGCTTTCTCTGAATGCGCAACCTGCACCGCACCAGTCAGCATTAATGGGCAGAGTCTGGCTTTCATTCCTCTAGGCAGTGCCCAAGGCAAGGCTGCTATTCTTTTGCCTCTGCAACTTTTTTTTTTCCCTGTAACAAATTAAATTTGTCCCATTGAGTCCAAGACAATTTAGTACCAATGAGTCTCAACTGAACAGGGACCTTTTGATTAATGTGAACAGTACACTGTTGACATCACAAAAAATCCTGCAACGTTCTCTCAGCTGCTCCTACAGATCAGGTGCTGGCGTTTATTCATAGCTTTTTCCCATTTTTTTCCATTTTCATGCTGCCTCAAAGAAAAAGAGATTGATTACCCTTACTTGTGTTCTTCGTGGGCCTCAGTATAAATTGCTTTCCTAGCCGGTTCCTCTTATGCCAAAATCTGATTTATTCTTAGCATTATTATTATTATTTTATTATTTATATAGCGCCATCAGATTCCGTAGCACTGTACAATGCATTGAATTTTGCCTTTTCTTCTTATTTATATTTATGTAGCAGCAGCATATTCCATGGTGTTGTACACTGTCCGGTGTAAAGAAAGGTTAATGTGGAACAAAGAGACATGCCGACAATATATATTTCACATTATTTAATTTTCACCTTTTCAGAAGTGATTTCTCATTAATTGGCCCCAAACTGTTTGCGTTTCTTCATCCTGGATTTCTCTGGCAAATAGGTTACATTACCTGAAAATGAATATTGTGTTAAATAGTTTAACAAGGGCTAGATAAACAGGATCTGTACGATTCTAACTGAAAAAAAAATAGGATTTATTTTCAAAAACTGTAGCGGGACCTGATTTTCTTAAAACAGTTAGACCAAAGTGGGTGATTTTAAATAAATAAAAAAAATGGCCTCAAAATAAATTCATGAAGGTGTTTTTGGGTCATAGATAGTGCAATATTATTACTAGAAAAAAATATCCTCAGAAAAAAATATAAAACAAATATTAATAGAATTAGAATTTTTTTAGAAAAAATATCACATTTACTAAATTAATAAACATCATACGGAAGTAAAATGTAAAAAAACAAAATAAAAATAAATTAAATTAAACAAATAACTATTATAAAAGATTACACAGAACATTAAAAATGACCCAGAAAAGGGGTCAGTGACCCCTTATCATGTATTCTTCTCCATTCCTCGTGTGCCTTAAGGGACGTGTTTCTATACTGAAAAAGGATTCTTGGAACTGAGAAAGATTAAAGCAATGATTTTGGAGGGGGCGTGTACAACACCCCTTGGGATTCTGAAGGGCTAGGGGAAGATAAGTCCTCTGGGAGAGAAGTATCTTTATTTATTTTTTACCTCCAGCAAGTAGTTGCGACCTCTGTGAGGTCACTCTGTCCCTGTGGATGATTGGACAATTCATTGGCCACCTGCTGAGCCACATAAGTTAAGTTAACATGAAACAAAACATGATATATAACATATACATAATACCTGTCTCTAACCCGTCTCTTTTGATCTAATTTCTCTTCTGAAGGCTCCTGAAGTTATTATTGTTATTATTTATATAGCACCAATATTTCCACAGCGCCGAGGAATTTAAAATCACCAGGAGCGTCCACTAAAGGAGATGCAGAAATTTAAAGGGGGGCCGTCACTCTCTGGAAATTACACCATTGATTATAACTTGTGTTAGTATTTTTTAATTTGATGCACCATTATTTTGGTTCGGCAACTGACATCACAATCCAGCTCTGGTCAGGCACAACCAGGGCACACAATGCATTGCAGAAGGAGAACAGAAACATTGTTTCTCTTATATCTCCTCTCAGTATGTTCTATCTGTGTTAAATGACACGTGCAACGGGCAGTAGCATAGCTAGAGTTTATGCCGCATTTCCCTGCCCCCTCCACACAGCCTGCTCCAGAGCCAGTGGGCCAGACGGAAGTTCCAATGGAGCTCATACAAGCTACATGAATTGATTGACAGGAGAGGAGCGCTTTGTCACTTGGACATTGTGCCCCACAGACACGCATATACACAGACAGATAGATACACAGAGACACAGATACACAGACAAACAGATACACATACATGCACATGCAGATACACAGATATACACACACAAATACACACAAATAGACACACATACATACAGATAAACACACACTGATACACACATTGACACACAGACACACAGGTACGCACAGATACACATACAGACATACAGATACACACACACACTCTCACTGACACACACATTGACACACAGATACACACAAATAGACATAGACACACACACAGATACACAAATGGACACACATACATACAGTTACACACACAGACACACAGGTACACACACAGATACACATACAGACATACAGTAAAACATGCAGACACACATATACACACACACACATACAGACACACACACACTGATACACACAAATAGACACAACGACACACACAATGCAATGTACATGTGGTTTCCCTGCGGTAAGGTCGGCTGGCTCAGGATGTTGGGAGTCAGAGTTTCTCCAAAGCAATGCACCTCTCCACCACCCCCCTCCTTACTTTCTTCCTCCTGCACGGCTCCTTGAAAGCTGGGAGGAAGTGACCGGCCTTCGGTCACTTCCTCTAAGCATTGAAATCATCACAGGGGCTCGCATTGAAATCATCACAGTGCTGACCGGGCCCCTGAGAACACATTACCATTGGGTGGCCCAAAGTGCATGGGCCATCCGATGGCCTTGCCTCAGCGTGCAGGCCACTGCAAAGCGCCCCCTCTGCCCCTTCCACCCCCCTGGCTACTCCACTGGCAAAAGGCATAGTTTGTAACAATGAGTGAATGGGCATACGAATGGCAACGCTCAGTTCCAGGACAGACATATATCCAGCAGTGGGAAAAAATGAATCTACAATACAATAATAACAGACATAGCATAATACTGTTGATATATAAGAAAGAGTGGAAGTATAGATAGTAGTTCACACTCACAAACCAAATTTGATTGTAGGCATATCTTATAAAGCGATGTAAATCTCAAGGTTGGTGGACCATCATAGGATACATAGAAGGGAATAAGAAAGCAAAATAGTGCAGAGTATCTTGGTAAAAAGTTACACTTTAATAATAAGGCACACTTACAGTGTTGTAGTGGCAAACAGGCATATAAAATCAACCGGTCTCAGGATCAAGTGATGATTTTCAGGATCAAATTTACCCTGTCAGAAGTAATAAAAATAAAAATAATAAAACAGCCTAATCTAAACAATAAAAACTCTAACACTATCAATCAGCCCTACGCGTTTCGTCCAAACGTCCTTGGACTTCCTCAGGGGAAAAAGCGTCCTTCTGTGTGTAGGTATACACACAGATACACATACCTACACACCTATATACCTACACACAGAAGGACGCTTTTTCCCCTGAGGAAGTCCAAGGACGTTTGGACGAAACGCGTAGGGCTGATTGATAGTGTTAGAGTTTTTATTGTTTAGATTAGGCTGTTTTATTATTTTTATTTTTATTACTTCTGACCGGGTAAATTTGATCCTGAAAATCATCACTTGATCCTGAGACCGGTAGATTTTATATGCCTGTTTGCCACTACAACACTGTAAGTGTGCCTTATTATTAAAGTGTAACTTTTTACCAAGATACTCTGCACTATTTTGCTTTCTTATTCCCTTCTATGTATCCTATGATGGTCCACCAACCTTGAGATTTACATCGCTTTATAAGATATGCCTACAATCAAATTTGGTTTGTTAGTGTGAACTACTATCTATACTTCCACTCTTTCTTATATATCAACAGTATTATGCTATGTCTGTTATTATTGTATTGTAGATTCATGTTTTCCCATATCTATTGAGGACCCGGAGGAGTCCTTATCTACTATACATTTAGTACAAGGGTAATTGTTTTTTGCTGTTCACTATTACCCACTAAGAGTGTGTTCTATTCACTAGGAGGTGAATCTACACTTTCTATATTTGGGTTACATATATCCAGCAGTGATAATTTATATATTTTATTTCATTTTTATGACTTCACAAACACATATTTATTAAATCGAGGGGATCAATAATCGTAGTATTAAAAGTCTTAAGAAATGATCGTATTCTTTAAATTGGATGAAATAAACCTGTGAGTCAATGAGGAGGACTTCATAAAGTAAGAATTTAACAAAGATTGCTCGAAGTTATAGGAAACCCCAGATTCCCAAGTAGGATTATCAATCAAATAACTAAGTATAGTTTTATTACTCATACTTACTCATATATCGAAAAATAATTAAATACAATTTGTGTGTAGCAATAATTATTGGTTTCCATGTTCAGGTTATATTATAGCAGGAAATCTCAGACAAAAAACAATCAATTGGTTTCATCGACAGAACCACTAATTAATTTACTGACCACGTAATAGTGGAACAATATAGAGCTTATTCCTACACAAGAACGTAGCACTCCTGGACCGTGTCTGCATAGTTTTAGACGTTTTCAATATTTGCTGAAGATTAGTTCATCACACTTCTATTAATATTATTACCATTAGTATTTTATAGCAATTTACAATGTTATAAAGAGTGAATTTAACAACAAAAGTATACCAAATTTTGCTAGGAACAAAATGTTAATGAAGGCCCTGCTCGAATATTGATGTTAGGATATGAAAACAATATGGGAATGGTAGCAGGTGTTGGCGGAGGGGGATACTAACCAAGTGACAGGGTGGGAAGTTGACAGAACTGGAAGGTGAGAGTGAAGGGTGGGCACACACTAATAAAGTTGAGAGAGTTGGATATAGATTTAAGGAATGGCGGTTACCCTGGATTCCATAGGCATTCTAAAGAGGTTGGTTTTAAGGAGCTTCCTTAAGGATTGATGACTCGGAGAGAATGTGAAGAGTGAAAGCAAGCTGTCCCATAAGAATGGAGATGCCCACAAGATGTTCTGCAAGCTTGAGCATCAAGCAGGAGAAGGTCACCAGTAGAGCGCATTGGCCAAGAAAGATTGTATCTATTGATCTACAAATAGGATGTCAGTTTGCCACAGACAATCAGTGTTAAAAGTAACTTACTGTATTCAGTTAAACTTGTTGCGTTCATGCATGTTGTGTAGGTCAATGATTGTGTTACTGTAAGACAGAAGGATGCCAGTCTGGACCAAGAAAACCCTTAGAAGATATTTCCTTTCCTGTACGATATGTGGGCTCGTCCTGTAAGCAATGCTGGTATGTATATGGTTTTACAGCTCAGTGATATTCATCAAAGAGGGTTTTCTGTTCCGGTAAATGAATATAAGGAAATAACAATTTCAAGACAAAACACCTGAATTTCAATTATCCATGAAAATCAACATACTTAAACCTAAAACCGCTATCATTCTTCCACCAAAAGACACAAATCCAAACAGTATCTTTGTAAATTGAGTCTTCTTGGTAAAATGCAATCAGTTACTGCTATTTATTTTTATATTTTCATTTGTAGAGTTTATTTCCACTCCACAATTGTTATTATTTCCCATCATCACCTCCTCACTATGACATATAATAAACATTTAACACCAGGCACATGTTTTTGCACCAAAATTAGCTTTTTAGCAGATTTTCAGCGCCACCATATCCTTCCTTAAAGGGACATCCCACTGCCCCAAAAACAAATACAAATGAATAAAACATCACTTTTAGGTAGACATGCCCCCAATGAAAGCATGCATGCATTTAATGATGTATTTATTAATTCGAGATATATCTGAAAATGCTGCACCTCTCTTGTCTGTTGTCTTTGCAGGGCAGGTTGTCTGATTGTCAGCCAAGGGTGTGTAAAAAGGTTAATTTACAAAATTTCCAATTTCTTCTAAAATCTGTACTTTTTGTAAAAGTAAAAAAAGAGATGACACATACTTCAACAAGTCAAGGTGCTTTATGAATTCCTTTAATATACTGGATTTTTTTTTTTGCACGCTTAAATCTTGTAGTTTTTGCATAAATTTTTTTTGCAGAATGCTGCATCATAAGCCCGCCTACTTAGCCACACCCCTCACTCAAGAAAAAAACACTTCCTTATCAAATGTATGTACGCAGCTCAGCCACTGACAGTACTGAAGTTCAAAACAACCTCCATTAAGAGAAGACACCCAAGGAGGCATATAACAAGGACATCAATACCTGTTTGTAGTTTTTCTGACTGTCTGCAGCTGGGTTAAGAATTAAAAGCAGCTCACTCGGCACTCGGACTTCATTTGATAAGGAGGTTTTTCTGGTATGAGGGGATGTGGCTAAAGGGACAGGTTTATGGTGTAGCATTCTGCAAAACATTTCTTTTTCTGCAAAAGATTTGAGTATGCAAAAATACAGCATCTCAATGAGGCCAATTTATCATATCTATCATATGCATTGAAGTTGTATTGGTGCCCAGAGCGTTCCTTTAAGTCTCCTATTTCAGTCTCACAATATTTGAGATTAAACCAGGTATAAATATGAACGTCTTACCTAAGAAAGTAATCCAGTTCCACAGTTTAGATACAGGCATAGGCAACCTTTGGCACTGCAGATGTTTTGGACTACACCTCCCATGATGCTTTGCCAGCATTATATGTGTAAGAACATTATGGGGAATGTAGTTGACAAAATCTGGAGTGCCGAAGGTTGCCTATCCCTGGTTTAGAACAAGCTTTATTCCTCTTTCACAATGTCTTCCAAAATCCATTTTCAAATGTTCTGTGAAAAATCTACAATGCCAAGTGATTTGGTTCCTTATACTTCATAAAACTAACATTTATTTGTAATATTTTATGATCTAAACTCTTTGCAAATATTTACAAGACGTTTAACAAAATTAAACTTGTAGCACCTAAAAAAAAAAAAACAGCTTTGACATTCTTTCTTACTTCTCACTGGAGTTTTTAGGAATTTATTAAATAGCTTAAGTTTTTTTGCCAAGACATTTGTGAAACGTCAGTTAGCAAATTTCCTCTGAATTGATTGGAACTTATATGTTGCATATATACGAATCATATCTTAATAATATATTTTTACTTGTGTTGTCTTGTAAGACAATTCTCACTGAATATGATAAGCGCTTGTATATCTTGCTATATTGTGACTTTGTTCATCGCCCGTGTTAAAGCTGAGCAAAGCCCGAATGGCTGCCGTTTGCCGTATGTTTACGTGGAGATGATAAATTGTGCTAATAATTCTGTGCACAGCTAGACCTAACAAGTCTCCCATTTGTCTCTGCTAAAAGATTATTAGTACAATTCATCAATTAAGTGTTTATGTCTATATTTAACCCCAATCCTCTTTGCGTTTGATTAGTAATTCATAAAGGAGCTTGGAACTTTGTAGGTTCTTGTAAAATGTTCTCAGAATAATCCAACTCAATGGAATCCCACCTCCTAAGCAATTACTCAAGCAGGATTATTCGATAAATTCCAAATTGAATTGAACTTAAATTATAGCTGAGCTGGAGAATGGTCAGCACACAGGAGATACTTGAAAATGAGCGAAATCTCAATGTATCTTATAAAACAAACAAACAAACAAACAAACAGTAACAATGTGCCAATTCAGGAAAGACAGCAAAACCATATCAGCCAGGTTCGGTTCCGTAATGAAAATAGAAGTATAATATCCCTCATCTAATAATACGTGTTCTGGAATAATTTCTAAACCTTCTGTTACATATGTTGGGAAGCTTTAATCAAGTCTATTTTAAATACATAAAGTAATAGAGGTCCACGCACTCCTTGGTTCAAGACAGGTACTTTATAAGGAACCACAACAGCAACGTTTCGACCCCAAAAGGTCTTTGTCAGATTGACCTTTTGGGGTCGAAACGTTGCTGTTGTGGTTCCTTATAAAGTACCTGTCTTGAACCAAGGAGTGCCTGGACCTCTAATACTTTATTCATTTTTGGAAATCTGGTGTTTGATTCCGGTTCAGCAAGCACCCTGGCTCAGATTTATGGGAGTGCAGTTCCACACACACTACTAAAGGTTTATTCTAAATACATGGCTGATCAGCAATTTTAACGTAACTGTTGCCATGGCGATTTCATTTCCCTGTAACTTGGAGTTTAGTGAATAAGCCCCTATAATTATGTTAAACCCAAAAGTCAACATACTTGCTAGACAAGTTAAAGCTCTATCTCTTTGACTGCGTAAAAATGACAAACTTAAATTAACTGTGTTTATTTATCGCAGTGGATTTGCTTATGAATGAAGGGAGGTGATGCCTTGACTGAGTCCTTTGTGGTTATTTAAATAACACACAAGATATGGTGACCTGCAAACTTTGACCACATTGCAAATAATATCATCCTAACAATCGCATTTTAATCCTTTGACAACAATTCTGAAAAGCATCTCTAGCAGTCGTATTCGCTAAGCCAAGTTGCGACTAGAACGGAGAAGGAACGTTTTTCCAGATCATCTCTAATCGCCTACATTGTTAAATATCGATTCATTCATTAATATGCAGAGTTTAGGTAATAACCTGTAACTTTTTCCGAAGGTCCTGAATACACGGTAAAATATAGCTTTTCCACTGGTCTGAGAAATAATATCAAATTGTTTAACCACAAAAGATACATATAATGTCCACGTACATTCCATCAGTGATGTTTTCATTACTCAGCTTAATGAGGTTCAGTCTAAAAGTATAACAGAGAAGGTGGGGATTATACAACACTATGCCAGAAAGCTTGAACTTGAGATATAAGTTCTCCCATTGTGAGTGCAGATCCTATTGTTCTACACTATTGCAATTTTTTTTGTTTTATGACTCTACATCTACCATTGAACTTCACTGAGGCTACGAAAGAAGCATATATATTTATAAGTGGGATTTATACCATTGCATGCTGGAGCTGGTTATCACGCTCCTTAATATGTGAGTGGCCACTTGTACATCTTTATGTCATATGTCCTCCACGTATCAAGAAATAGTACACGGGGGCAGTGCCTAACAGCCAAGATGGCCAGACGTGCTTTGGAACAGCTATGGCATAGACGGGCATAAAACTTGCATTTTCCTGACTGAATCCTTATCAGATGTTATGCTGTGTAACGATCAGTAACGAGTGGGGACACAGGAAAATTAGTTTCACACCGTTATGCCAAGAATCTACATTGTCCAGCCATGTGGCCTAACATACAAAGAGGCCTGGTGTCCGGGAAAGGCAGCCGATCTCACGGCATAGGGCCAAAATTCATTAGCAACTACTCTGCAGTCTTGCAGCACCCTCCTTTGGACCAGTGGGGGTTATGCTGGTCCTGCTGGGGTTACCACCTTCAACATTATGGCGAAATCTCCTTCCTGGGAGAGCACAGCAAATCTTTCTGCCTGCATCATCATACCACACTCTGACTTTTCCTCCAAGCTGGATGCAATATTCGCAGCATTCTGGTGCAAATTGGCTGACATATGCAGGTGCCTGTCACACCACAAGGGAGCAGAGTGACGAACATTCCTAGACTCGCTATGTTGTGCACGAAACTGCTGCCAGACCTGTCCAAGCCAACCTCATGTTTCTGCCTCCCCTCTGCCTCTCGGACCCACTTTGATGACAAAATTGTCCTTTCTTCTTATAAATCCATTTGGAATGCTATCCAACGCACCGTACAAACACCAAGAGAGGCTTTTGGTTGAGGGCCCTGTTCAATGAGCTTACATGCTAGAGGTAGTGGGGTAAAGTGAGACAAAAGGTAAGGGAAGTATTAGAGAAGTAGATTGGTAGAGTAGTATTCAATGAAGACTTAGTGTGGGTAATTTAAAAAAAAAATTAAATGACAGTTGCAGGAGATGAATCACTTGGGAGCCATTAACAGTTTAATTGATACTCTTTTGTGAAGAAGTGAGTTTTTAATGATTTTTTGAAGGAATGGAGACTGGGTGAGCGTCTAACAGAAAAGGGAAGGGAGTTCCACAGGAACGGTGCACCCTTAGAGAAGTCTTGAATGCGAGCATCAGAGGTGAGAGGACGAACAAAGAATGTGCCTTAGCCGCACCTGGCATTAAGTAGGGGTGGATGTGCGCAATGTTTTTGAGATGGAAGCGGCAGGATTTGGTGACCGACTGGACATGAGGGGTGAAGGAGAGGTTGGAGTCAAAGCGAACACCTAGGCAGCGAGCCTGCGTGGTGGAGCTGATGGCAGCACCATTAACGTTGAGGGAGACAGAAACGGGAGTAGCAACACTTGAGGGAGGAAAGACCAGAAGTTCTGTTTTGGACAAGTTGAGCTTAAGGAAGTGGGCAGCCATCCAGTTAGAAATAGCAGAGAGGCAGTCAGAGACACTAGTCAAGAGGGACGGGGAGAGATCAGGGGAGGAGAGATAGATTTGCGTGTCATCCACATAGAAATTATATTGGAAGCCAAAGGAGCTAATGAGTTCCCAAAGGGAGGCAGTATAGATCGAGAACAGTAGGGGACCAAGGACTGAACCTTGAGGGACACCAACAGAGAAGGGTTGAGAGGAAGAGGCAGAGCCAGAGAAAGAAACACTAACGTTATGACTCCTTCATGCTTGTCATGTGTCTTATTCAAGCCTTAATGAAAAGAAAGATTGAGGAAATAAAAAAGAAATACTACACTATTAGTTCTCCTTTCTGTTCCCATGAAAATAACTCTGCTGTAAAGCTGTATACGAAGCAAGATCACCTGGCAACAAGTGGAAAATATTGCACCGTGTCCCTCTGACATTTTCATATTTTCGAATGAAATGTTATTACTTGAATATCATTAGGTGCAGCCTGTTGTGTCTCGTAATTTGTCTGCTCCTTTTTGGGGTACTTAGGAAGTCCCACATTTTGAGGGCTCGGCTAGTGCTTATCCTTCCTATGGATTCTGTTCTCCCATCTTATAGAAAACATGTTTTTTTTCATTACTTTCTTTAAACAATTTTTATATGACATTTTTTTTCTTAAAAAATAAAACGTTTTCTGCACTTTTGTATCTAGACCAATTATGGATTTCTAAAATGGATTGGCTCCAACCTATCAATGGCTGTTAGGATCTACTATCTGCTAACATTTACCACATATTACACGGCAGATTTCCATATTACAGTCTGGATCCAAGCCTTCGGATATTACATATTGATCATGGATGATGGAGTGACCAATAAGCTATTATTGATCATTTTTATTGCTTTGATAATGTTGCACATCAGACTTGGCTTTTGCATATTACCCTTTATTATATAATTTGACATTAAGGCAACTTTGTACAACTCATAACATATTGTTTGATGTCTTCTTTTTTTATAAATTGATTTTAGTTCATGCGAACCTTTAATGTGGACTGTAAAATACTGTTGGTTTGACAATTTTTGTGAACAAACTCCATATTTTAACATTTTACATACTTTTCCAGCTGCTATGAGAAAAGGCATATTGATGTATATAAAGGATTGGGAAAAATCTTTGATTTGCCATACTGCAGCAAATATATCCTTTTTGTAAATGAAAGAACCCACCCAGGGGTATTAGAGAATTGTGGGAGTTGTCATCCACACAATACTGGGACAGAGGGGTGTCAGCCATGATCTATGCTTTATATACTTGAAAGGAATTGTAACATTTCTGTTTTATTCTGCTAACCTATAGACCAGGGGTAGGCAACCTTTTAGCAGCACTGTGCCGATATAGGATTGTGATGTCCCGTAGCGTGCCGATCCTATTTTTTAAATTGAGGTGTGTATGCTGCCGTATTCTGCTTGTGTTATTTTTACTGTAATTGCTTTGTATCGTTGTATTTGTGCGTATATGAGCTATTAATTGTATATGTTCATTAGTAGTTAATGGTATCGTTTATGATACATATGAATGTCGGCTGTGTATGAGGGCTGCTTGTGGAATTGTGTGTGGATGGATAAGTCACATTGTGTGTTTAGTAGTGTGTGGGGGCTGTTTGGGGTAATGCATGTGAGAGGCTGCATGTGGGGTTGTGTGCATGTATGTGGATTGTTAGTGGTGTTGCATTTGTGGGGATTGTGTGTATGTTTGTGTGTAGGCTGTTCGTATTATTTGTATGAGGGAAGGGTTATTCTGCATTTCTGTGTATATCTAGAAGTGTGGGTGGCTTCCCTAGGTTCCAGTGGGGACCAGGCCGGCCAGGTATAGCTCAAGTATAGGAGCTGCAACAGCAGCGGCAGGCTGCTCTGCTACAGTGTGGACTCCCATTCACAAGAGCTGGGAGGAAGTGATCTGAGATCACTTCTTCTTCGTGCTGCAATGCTTAAATTGAGGATTGTCCTTCACCACCTCTTCGTATTAGCAGATATCTGAAGTTTTACTGGGACTCCTGATAGGACAGAGCCTGTTTGGCTCTAGCAGCCTTGAGTGCCGTGCAAAGACACCTCGAGTGCCGTGCATGGCACTAGTGCCGTAGGTTGCCTACCCCTGCTATAGACTAACATATGGGGATTTTCTTTCATTTCAAATTTACATTAAAAGTGATGTAGAAAATCTAGTGATTGGCTGAAAGTCCTGTTTTCACAGTACAGGAATTTGTGAATCCCCCCCCCCCCCCCCCCCAAAGCATAAGAATACAAATAATAATAATAATAACAACAATATGGATTCAAATATGGAGTTGTTTCATACCAACACCAAGATTTTGCGGTTTTTGTGGATATCTGCGGTGGTCAATATTTGCTCAATTTAATTCTTGGACAGGGAAACTATGCCACCACTAAATAATTAATATTATATATTAATAACAAGGTGGAACAATGAAATTAGCAGTAAATCTATTTCTATATCCCAGTAATGTGATGTAAAACCAGTTCCAATCACAGATGGAATGGAGATAAATCGTGATGCTTCCATTGTGACAATGCTTCGACTCACACAGCAATTATCGTCTTCGAATGACTTGTCTGAATCACTCTTCCAGATGGCACAGTCTTCTTACAGGAGATTCTAAAACCTGCTGATCATTTTATTATCACGCTGTATAATGGCATACGTTAAAAAAAAAAAAAAACTGGAATATATCTATGCAGAATTTCAGGGCTCTTGAACCTTGCAATTTTGCCTGGAATATTGAAAAAAAACATAAAGGGCTCAAGCACCTGAAATCTTTGCTATTTAAGAACACATAAAGTTGTATAAGTTTTCTAATTTGTAGATTTAATATCACAATCTCATTTTTAAAGTAGCATTGTCATGCCCCTTCCCCCTTTCCCCCCTGAAGAAAGAGCATTTTTTTATAATGATAGAATCTTTATGAAATTCTCAAACCCAGCTAAGAGATACACAGATATAAAGTAGGGACTACTTTGTCTCTGCAGACTCAGGGCAGAGTCTAAGTGTCAATCCCGACAGCCGTCACCAGTGACTACTGCAAGGAATTGGCTTTGTCTGTGGAGGATCCCGCAGTCTGTTGCGGGATTCCCTATGGACGTCAAAGCTGTACTCTTGCGCTTACGATGAGGACCCTGCAGGATCAAGATGACAATGCCTGCGAGGGACAGGTTCAGGTAAGTAAACTCACTGCCACCCCTGGCCACCTGACCTCGATCGGTGATGTCACCATCAGAGGACTTTGCAAAGTTCCCAAACGGGGGACCGTGTCGCTTTAAGAATATACTTTTTCTGGATTTTGTTGCATTTTCAGCTGCACTAAGCTTTAATATCACCTATTTGATCCATTTTACCTAACTATCTGTCTACTTGATATATTTAATTAATGGATAGACTATTTTAAATGACAGAATATGCTTTGTTTCTATACATAATGCATAAGGCCCAACCAGAAAGTGGTAACCTTGAAATGTTCTGTTTTAAATGCTGACTTAAAAAAACGAGAGAGAGGAATTAATGTTGGGGTTATGGAAGTTAGGGTTAGAGATTATCAGAGTTAGGATCGCAGAGTGTAACCCCATCAGAAGGCATTTAGAAATGATCTTTTATTACGAGGAGAATGGAGTGTCACAGTGTGGGCTCTGTCATTGTAAAACCCTAGGAATCTTCTTACTCGTTTGGCAAAGGATGAGTGAAAAATGTCACGTCCTCAAATTGCCGAGTGGAAAATATTCTCACAAAAGAAAATGATTTGAGCACAAATCTCTGTTGATGTCACATCTGACGAGGAAACTCGGGGAATCTCAAGAGCTTGTATGAAATGTATGGGAATCGCTGGAATATAGTCATTGATGGGGATACATTGTCAGGAAATCAGTGCTTCACGTACTTTAATATGAGCATTTAAACTCTCATCAAGAAAAGCTAAGACAGGTTTCAGATCTTTAATTATCAAAGAGCAATCTCATCGGAGAAATTCTAGGCCAAAATCTCTGACTTGGGAAAAATATTCCCGCTTTGCTGTGTTGGACTCTTGCTTCTCGCTGTAAAGAAAGGATGGTGATTCCATTTCTGGTTAGAAGCAAGGCGCTTCTGTAACATAAATACCAGCCAATAGTTGCTTCTCGGGTATCTCAGTGGTTAGTGTTCCAACTGTAGTAACTTAGAGTCACACGTTCTCTTCCCAGCTGAGTTATCCGTTTAAGGTCACTTAGATAAATTGCTTTTAGGTAACAATACATACAAAGTGCGGCATATATTTGCTTCCTAGATTTCAGATATTATGCCAAATAGATGAATTCAAAACCTAGATCATTTGGAGATTTGTTTTTTTCTGCCCTTTCATCAACTGGACAAATTTATACAACACAAAAAATGTCATAAAAAAGTGTAAAATTAAATCCCGTCAAACTATTTATCAGACAATGATACATGTGACTTCCATGTACATTTTACCTCATGAGACAAAAGTTAAACTTTGCAAAACTGATCCAACAGGTAAAACGGGATTCTTTGTTATTTTCATTCATTATCTTTTTTTTTATTTTTACAAACCTGTATAAATGTTTATATTTTCCAATTGATTTGTCTTAAAGGAACTCTCCAAGCACCATAACCACTTACAGTTACATACACTATAGTGATTATGGTGCCAGGAGGGCACTGGTGGAACACATTGTAAGTTTTAAAACCGTTTACAACAGTCTGACTTTCACTGGGGTCTGCTGGGCACTGCTCCCAGACTCTACTACATCCAACAGAGAGCCACAAGCTCCTTAACTCTCCTAAGCTAAGCTGTGCAGGGCCAGGGCTAGCTCATTTGCCAAGAAAAGAAAAGAAAAAGGTTGACTACCACGGGTCTAGAGTCACCTTTCAACAGTCTGCAAAAAGCAGAATGACAGCTATCCCAGAGAGAAAGAGACATTCCACCACAAAGACAGCTTTTATTTGACGGTGTGTCCGCTTTTTAAAAAATAAACAGTAATAGTGTTTGGTAACATTGTGTCTTTTTGTCTGTCATGCAGTCCTTTTGTTTACCGTGGGCTTTGTAACTTGGCCTGGGTTGTCTCCTTAGGACACTGGTTTCTGAATTTTTTAAGTGACAAGATGAAGGTTTATTTCTGTTTAATGTAAGTGTTGTGTAAATGTTTAGGGCCTATTGAAGCCAGTTTTTCCTTATATTATACAAGAATACCAACACTTTTACTCGGTCCCTGAAAACAGAACTGTTTCAAACTACTTCGATGTAATTCTATTATCCTAATGATATTGCTTGCTCTCTTAAAGCAGACTTTTCACTAAGGACCTGTGTATTTTTGCAAAGTCTCACCCAGATAACATGTATTGGATGATACGCCCCGTTTGGAACCGGGAAGGAGGATGGTTGAATGCTGTGTTTCCTTTTACATCACTACCAACTTTTCCCAGCGATACAGAGTTGGGATATAGGGGGTGGGGGGCTTCAGTACATAGGGATATCAAATACCTCCAACATCAGCGTTACTTGAAGCGGAACGACAGGGGCTGATGTGATGCAACTCACATCACTGGCACAGTCCAAATAGAGGACCCACGTGACCTGCACGAAGAATAGTCTGGTCAGCCTGGAGTCAATGCACACCAGGCCAGCCTACTATAGGTGGAGGATGCAGAGAGTGCTGTTTAATCAGACCTAGTTCCCCAAGTGTAATGCTTGTGCATCTAATGCTTTTTGGGAGCAATCCCATGGGGTCTCTTTAAGAGTGAAACCAGGGAAGAGGGTTGGGACAGTGGGACGGGACTCTGAAATCAGGACTGTCCTGCAAAAATCAGGACTGTTAGGAGGCCTGATGTTATTTGCATTCATTCCTAATAAGGCAGAAAGATATGTTTTCCCATCAAACATAACTTGCAATATCAGAAAGGAAAAGTCAAGGGAATGGGCAATTAATCTATATTCCAGTAGTTTCCGTGTATAAAAGTGTTCTCAAGATTCCCAGACCTGGAAGGTTAATATGAGGACCTGGATTTTAGTGTGGAGAAGTGACTTTTGTTATGTTGGTTCTGTGTTGGAGATTATTTATAACAAAACCGACATAGTGAACGAAATGATTTGTTGTCCTACAAGATCTATGTATTTCCCATGAGTTGGATATTGCCTTTTGCTGTTGTGAAGAGTTTCAGCCCTAACACAATGATTCTGCTGTTAATGTTGTTGCAGTTTGTTTGTTGCATGTTAGCGTCTGCACTGCCATCGTACCCTGTGTGACCTCGCTGCGATAGGTCCCATGCTCTCAATTGGCCAATTCCAATTTACCTCCTGCTAGCTCATCATGCCGAGTGGCTATACACAGGTTGCTACACTTGCTCTCAGACATGTAACAAATCTCTGTTCTGATTTCCAGCATCCTAATGTATATTTACACTATACAGATCTGCTGCTGTTTGTACTGGGGAAGGATTCTCAGGCAAGCTTGTAGCTGGGTGATAATCTTCATACTCTGATATTGTCCCATGGGCTCCTGTAATGCCCACTCTTATTTCCTCACCTATTGGCAGTAGCTGTAATCAGTGGTGTATCCTGGTTTTGTGCTGCCCTGGGCAGGACAAAACTCAGGCGCCCCCTGCTGTGCGCTGGCGGGCGGGCGGGCTGGCGAGGGAGCACTTCCTCTGAGCTCTCTGCTCAGCTCCCTCGCGCGCCACAGAGTGAGGCTGGGAGCCGGAAGATGACGTCATATTCCGGCTCCCAGCCTCACTCTGCGGGCGGCGCGCGAGGGAGCTGAGCAGGCAGCTCAGAGGAAGTGCTCCCTCTCCAGCCGCCCGCCGGCGCCGCCCAGCAGCCTGCACGCCCAGCCGGCTTGTCAGTTAGCCTCAAGGCTAACAAGGCATTTGGGGGCAGCGTTTTTTGCCGCCCCCTGGAAAATGCCGCCCAAGGCAAATGCCTTGTTTGCCTCGCGGCTAAAACGTCCCTGGCTGTAATGCAGAGATCTCACTATCCCTACAAGGCTCCAAGATGTCCTACAGCTGTTTTGCAAAGTAAAAAAAAGAAATGCAGCTACTCTGTAATAGATACACTCGGTGTGTCCAAACAAATGGCTTTATTCTGTGATAATCAGATAGTCAGTGTAATGAGCCATGTCGAATACTAAGTACAAAGTCTGGGTTAGCGGTAACTAGCGGAGTCAGGAAGTAAAGACAATGCAGTAAAGAAGGAAATATACAATTGAACAATAAAATGCAGGAATATTAAATGGGGTTGCTAGGGCACACAATGCAACCTCTGAAACGGTCAATAAACAGCAAGGCTGCAAATTGCAGGGCAGTGAAAATGGACGCCATTTGTACGCCATGACACCACGCTGAAAATAGTGGTGAAAGATTTAGGCTCTCTGGCAAATGCTTTAACCATAAATAGTCACCAGAAGGTGCTTTCTGGGAGCAATCGGCATTATTTGCGGGCAAAATCCGTGAAAAATAAGAGGAACACATTGTTGCTCACTTTTCACATCAGTATTTTATAAATTATTCTAAGCAAACACAAACCTACAATCCTGTACTCTAGAAAATGCTGACTAAATGAATATGGGTGAAGAATACAAACGCAATTAACCTTCACTTATTGTTAAAGTCTCAAAGATCCCTTAAGACTAATATAACTGACCAACGCAACATTCTGTTGACTCACAAAATATAAATCTCCATCCAGAAAGAATTTAATTACAATCACCTGCTGGCAGCGAACTTGTTGCGAGCACCCAACATATGAATCCTTTCACTTCGTCAACCTTCAACCCCCCCTGCTTGTTCCTTTCACCTTTTCCTTTCATTAGAGGTGGCCCTGAGTCAAAATGAAGACCTTCAATAATAACAAGAGCACAAAAATACCATTAAGCTAAGCTTTTGATTAGAGCTGTATAGTAAACTATAGTATCAAACAGACTGACATATTTACTAAATCCATTCAACACTCCCGAGTAATTGGTTTATTACACAAAGCAAGCTACCCGTAAACAAACAACAATGAGGACGTATCATCCTGGCCATTCTCACAGGAGATCAGAATGACAGGCAAGATTTAATAAAGTTTTAACCCTTCCAGAGCCGTGGGAGAGGGAAATAAATTCACAGCAATAAATTGGTATGCTGCCCGTCTTTAATGGTTAAACCCAATTAGCTAGAATGATATTTAGATAATTATACATTATGTTTTGAAACATATCCCATAAAATAGAATTGTGAAAGCTTATTAGGTCATTGGAGTAGGCATATTGTGGCTTTACTTTGGAATACTTTTAATAAAAATTACAATTTCAGGATTGTATTGATGTATTTTAATAAAAACCTGGCATATATAATCTATATTATTTATTTATTTATAAAATATTTTACTAAGAAGGATACATTGAGACTTCTCTCGTTTTCAAGTACCTATGTTTTGTTGAAACAAAAAAGTGACAACTCTTTTTGGTTGTATCACAGAGCTATATGGGTTTAAGTACTTGTGGGCTGACTCCACCATGCAATAATGTCACTATCTGCAGGTGAAAACAGCAAATGTGTGTTGTAGTTTTTTTTAATTAGGGCTTGACTGCTCATACAGATATTTCATGTTTTTCTTTTTTAATATGTTTAAGGACTTTCGAACATTGTGTGCTAGGTTTTAACCACATGGCAATGAACTGGTGACCTAATCATTAACAAGAATCTTCAAAGACAATAGAGCAGCTACAGAGACTTGAGAAAAGGAGATTTCACATAAAACCACTGAAAAAGATTGTTTATATTAGATATAATAATAAAAACACTAAAAAAAATTGAACAGATTTAAAAATGGATATGTATCTTTTTGCTAATCAGAACATACAAATACAAAACTCCAATAACAATACCAATTGAAGCTTGTAGATCCAGAGAGAAACCATTTATGAAGCTAAATTAAAAACCTTTTAAAAAAATCACGAAAATCAAGTTTGTTAGCCTTTGTTTGGCTCACCAGCAGTGATGGGGGCAATTGATAGGTTGAACTTGATGGACCTGAGTCTTTCTCAACTTAAATTACTAAGTAATGCATCTCTGCTGAGGCAAAATAGACTCTAACCTTTAACCGAGGATCTTTAAAACCACCACTCTGATGAAGAATCAAAACGTCTGCGCTCTAGGCAGTATAGAAAAATGCATTTAGCAAATGTTTAAAATCTTAAAAATCTGTATAGCTGACAGATCCACTTAAAGATTTTCGTGATATGGTTAACAGGGCTAGTTGATATGTAAAGCGGTTGAAGAAGATTGATACATTCAGTGAAGGAATGTTTGAATGTACAAAACTCATCTCAAACACAAACATTAAGGGCCCATCAATTAGCACAGTCATTTTTGGATGGAAGCATTTGCCACAATAACCTAATTTTTACAACTCTTACAATCTGCTGATTTGGTGATTTGTTTTCATCTCTTACACTTTTAGTTCACCCTGTGATGCTCCAAAATTCCGGAGCACGTATTTGTATTTTCTGATAATTAACATAACATATTCATACATACATGATCATTGATTAATTCAGGGAGAATTCTATTCAACCTATCCTAATTTACAGTCCTTTTTTGCTGTACAATATTCTACTTTGAAATAACCTATATACTAAACAAACCTGTATGCTTAACGCTATAGTATCATTGTCTCTAGCTCAATACAGGTGTCCCCCTCCACCATTTACCATAAACATAATACAATTAGGCAGTTTGATCACCTTTTTCCACCTTACCTGCTTACCTCGTCTCCTCCCGCAACATCATAATGGAGCATTGTGGAACTGATTGAATTATGCTTTCCTATGAGATTCCGCATCACTGAGTTTTATTCGCTCTGTGCCATAGAAGTGCCTCTAGTGGCTGTCAGAAAGAAAGCAACTGGAGGTGGATTTAACCCTACAATTGAAACATTGCAGAGTGTTAGATTACAGGGTTAAAAGGACAAACCCACTGCACCCACATCCCTTCATTGACATAAGGTCGCATGGGTGACTTTACTGGCACTTTAAAAAACGATGATATATATTTGCTAAACACAATATTTCAGTAACTTGAGAACTGACTATTTAAAATGTTGGATAAAAAAAATGATTTAGAAAAAAAGCTGTTTTTATCAAAACAGAAGATTTTTCCTTAAAAGCAAGTCCCTGCGTTCAATAGACTGACAGAGAGTTACCCCAAATCTAGTTCTGGGGCATGCTGGTACACAGTTACCATTACTAACAGTAAATATATATAAACTATGCAGACATTGTTATAAAATAATAAAATTGCATTGTTCAGAACACCCCCCCCCCTAGTTATGATGTAACCTACAACATTGTAATAGCCTGAAGGAATACACAGACTACGAGTGATATGGAACAGATCCGTCCCTAGGCTAGACGTAACCTGTGCAATGCAAAAAGGGAAATGAAATTAGAGCCCATCCTCCCCCCAAAATGCAGTTTATTATGAAAACACATGTTATCTTTGTAATGTTCATTGTTACTTCTATTTAATATTTCTTAATTTAATCTGGGTGCTTTAGAATAGCGGTTCCTACTCTGTAGATCTGACGGAGGATAGTACAACCCAATGGAATACTTCAAACGAGGAAGAAAAACAGAGAGAGCCAAGAATACCAAATATATGAACTAAGTAACATAACGCTATCAGGAATCACAGAATCTTAGAATCAAGTCATGTCAAGAGAATGAGAATCAGAATAATTCCAAACTTGCTAAATCAGTTTCCAAATCATGGTAACTATAAATGCACTTAGCTAGAATCATGAAAGGGTAATGGATATCTAGGTTCATACAGGCTTTGGTTTAAGTTCAGAATCAGTTTGGCTGCACCAGGAGATGCAAATGTGCATGTTTGTTATGGCCGATGATGTGCGTTGTAATCGTGGTTCAAGCTGTGGGGTATTTCGGATTTGTGCTGTCCTAGACATGACCTTACTCGGCACCCCCTAATCTAAATCTGCCCCACCCCTTCCAATTAAGGTCACACCTCTTCCTGTTAAAGAACAACACTCACGTTGACTGACAGACACACACATACTCACTGATACATGCACTGACATACACTCACTGACAGACACACACATACTCACTGATACATGCACTGACATAAACTCACTGACAGACACACACACACACACTCACACACACACACTCACTGATACATGCACTGACATACACTCACTGACAGACACACACACACACACTCACTGATACATGCACTGACATACACTCACTGACAGTCACACTCACTGACAGACACACACACACACACACACACACACTCCCTGATACATGCACTGACATACACTCACTGACCGTCACACACTGACAGTCACACAATGACAGGGACACACTCTCAGATACACATATACTGACAAACACTCACTGACAGACACACACACATCTTCACTGATACATGCACTGACATAAACTCACTGACAGACACACACACACACACTCACTGATACATGCACTGACATACAATCACTGACATACACTCACTGACAGTCACACACTCTCAGATACACATATACTGACAAACACTCACTGACAGAAACACACACAACTTCACTGATACTTGCACTGACATACACTCACTGACAGATACACACTCTCAAATACACATATACTAACAAATACTCACTGACAGACACACACACACACACACACACACACACACACACACACACACACTGATACATGCACTGACATACACTCACTGACAGATACACAGTCATTGGCACATATACTGTTTAACTAGCATACACTTTACTGACAGACACACACTGACAGGGACACACTCTCAGATACACATATACTGACACATCCACACACTGACAGGGACACACTCTCAGATACACATATACTGACAAACACTCACTGACAGACACACACACCCCTTCACTGATACATGCACTGACATAAACTCACTGACAGACACACACACACACTCACTGATACATGCACTGACATACACTCACTGACAGTCACACACTGACAGTCACACACTGACAGGGACACACTCTCAGATACACATATACTGACACATCCACACACTGACAGGGACACACTCTCAGATACACATATACTGACAAACACTCACTGACAGACACACACACCCCTTCACTGATACATGCACTGACATAAACTCACTGACAGACACACACACACACTCACTGATACATGCACTGACATACACTCACTGACAGTCACACACTGACAGTCACACACTGACAGGGACACACTCTCAGATACACATATACTGACAAACACTCACTGACAGACACAGACACACACACCTTCAATGATACATGCACTGGCATAAACTCACTGTCAGACACACACTCACTGATACATGCACTGACATACACTCACTGACATACACTCACTGACAGTCACACACTCTCAGATACACATATATTGACAAACACTCACTGACAGAAACACACACAACTTCACTGATACATGCACTGACATACACTCACTGACAGATACACACTCTCAGATACACATATACTAACAAATACGCACTGACAGACACACACACACACACACAAACAAAAAAGCACACACTCACTGATACATGCACTGACATACACTCACTGACAGATACACAGTCATTGGCACATATACTGTTTAACTAGCATACGCTTTTACTGACAGACACACACTGACACACTCTCAGATACACATATACTAACACACCCACACACTGACAGGGACACACTCTCAGATACACATATACTGACAAACACTCACTGACAGACACACACACCCCATCACTGATACATGCACTGACATAAACTCCCTGACAGACACACACACACACACACACTGATACATGCACTGACATACACTCACTGACAGGGACACACTGAAAGTCACACACTGACAGGGACACACTCTCAGATACAGAAACACTCACTGACAGACACAAACACACACACACACCTTCAATGATACATGCACTGACATAAACTCACTGACAGACACACACTCACTGATACATGCACTGACATACACTCACTGACATACACTCACTGACAGTCACACACTCTCAGATACACATATATTGACAAACACTCACTGACAGAAACACACACACCTTCAATGATACATGCACTGACATAAACTCACTGACAGACACACACTCACTGATACATGCACTGACATACACTCACTGACATACACTCACTGACAGTCACACACTCTCAGATACACATATATTGACAAACACTCACTGACAGAAACACACACAACTTCACTGATACATGCACTGACATATACTCACTGACAGATACACACTGTAAGATACACATATACTAACAAATACTCACTGACAGACAGACAGACAGACACACACACACACACACAAACACACACTCACTGATACATGCACTGACATACACTCACTGACAGATACACAGTCATTGGCACATATACTGTTTAACTAGCATACACTTTTACTTACAGACACACACTGACAGACACACACTCTCAGATACACATATACTGACAAACACTCAATGACAGGGGGACACACTCACTGATTTGACACACACACACACTCACTGACAGACACACACTCTCTGATACATGTACTGACATACACTCACAGTCACACACTCTCAGATACACATATACTGACAAACATTCACTGACAGAAACACACACAACTTCACTGATACATGCACTGTCATACATTCACTGACAGATACAAACTCTCAGATACACATATACTGACAAATACTCACTGACAGACACACACACACACACACACACACACACACTCACTGATACATGCACTGACATACATTCCCTGACAGATACACAGTCATTGGCATATATACTGTTTAACTAGCAAACACTTTTACTGACAGACACACACTGACATGGACACACACTCAAATACACATATACTGACAAACACTCACTGACAAGGACACACACTCACTGATTTGACACACACACACTCAAAGACAAACACATTCTCACTGACAAACAGACACATATTCACTGACAGACACACAGTCACTAATAGACTGTCACGGCAAACAGGGAGGAATCAGCATGTCCTACTCACTCCCCGGACACCACGTGTATTTCGGCATTCCAGAAGTGAGAGACACGCTCCACCTACCTCCCGGTCGCTGGTTGTTTCTGCCACTCCGCGGCAGTGCGCCGTGAGCACTAGGCGCGCCGTGAGCACTAGGCGCGCCGTGAGCACTAGGCGCACCGCCCTGCTTTGGATTCCCTAAACCCAGCGACCACAACACGTAGATTGTGGCATACGGGGGAAGTAGCACAGACTCTGCCCGTCCTCTGGCGTGCCTCTCCTTTGGCCGGCGGACAGACCAAGTAATACATGTGCCATGACCTCCACACTGCTCTAGAATTCCCTCATGCTGGCAGAACCCTGTGGGACCTGGTTTACCTGGAAGTAGTGTGGAGATCAATGGCTTCCAGCTACTAACAGACATAGCATTCTGCCCACATAGGGAAATGTGGACACCCAGCTACCCAGAGGGGCTTTCCTCTTATATAGGCCCTTAGGCCCATCCTAATGGGAGGGGTCCCTTCCTTTTTCCCTTGGTTCTGTGCTCAGTTGTTTTGTTGTTCCCTTGGAGTTCAGAGCCAGCTACTGCCTGCCTGAACTGAGTTGATTACCCTCACCTTTGGACTCTTGTCTGCCTGGAACCTACCTTCTATCTTGGTTAACCCCTGCAGTGCTGTTACTCCTTTGATTAACCCCTGCAATGCTTATTCAACTCTGGCTAACTCCTGCAACACTGTCTCAGCTATGATTATTTCCTACAATTCAACTACAGCTTCAGTCAAGTTTCTCTTCATTTACCAAGTGCTGGAACTCTGGTAAAATGACTTTATTTTCCTTAAAGCCTTTTATTTTATTATTGAAGGAATTGCCTTGTTTATTATTTATACATTGTAACGAAAATATACCCCAACACGCAGGATTCAGCTAAATAGAAGACAACACAGAGGGGAGATACGTCTACCGGACCCTAGAGTTGCCGAACTCACGTATATAGGAGAAGTACAGAGTCAGGAGCGATCCGGGGTCAAGGGCACAAAGAGACAGCGTAAACTAGGACTAGCCGGGGTCTGGTACACAGTAAACAGCAAGCCGGCAAACAGAACAGATAAGGATAAAGAGATAACGTAGTCAGAAAACAAAGCCAAGGTCAAGTACGAAGGAACACAACTGAATACAACAAGCGCTAAAGGGAACTGAAACAGAAACCACGATAGGGCAAGGAACCAAGGGAAAAAGGTGAGTATAAATAGCTAAGCAACTATTTTGATTGGTCCCTGTCATCTCCACGCCCCCAAAAGGTAAGTGTATGGGGAGTGTGGCATGACAGGGAGGCCTTTTCCAATTTAGGCTCCCACTGTCTCTTTAAGAGCGTGCCCGCTTAGAGTCAGGTGGGACACGTGACCGCTTCTCGCGGTCACTGCCCGCCTTCATGTTCCTGCCTCCGGATGAGCCGCGTGCGGCTTGTGCAGCAGCAGGACCGCGCGCGGCTCGAACAGAGGACCCCGACCTGCCCCTGGAAAGGGTAAGTACCGCTACATACATGCGGTGTGACTTTTTCATATTCATTTTTTTTTCTCAAATAAAAAACCTTTTTAATTCAGTGACTGTGCCTGTATAAATCTCTGCATATCGAGCCCATTCACCCCAAACCCGTGACATAGACACACACACTAACTCACAGACACACCGACAGACAGACACACATACACTGACAGGCACACAAACTTGCAGGCAGGCACACACATACACACACTCATAAACAGACACACACACTCATAAACAGACACACACACACACACTAACTCAAAGACACACAGACAGACACACATACAATGACAGGCACACACACTTGCAGGCACACACATATATACACACACACACACACTACTAAACAGACACACACACACACACTGACTCAAAGACACACCGACAGACAGACACACATACACTGACAGGCACACACACTCGCAGGCAGGCACACACACTCACACTAACTCACAGACACATGCACTGACAGACACACACACTTATTGAAACTAGTAATGAAAACGTGGTCTGGGTACATCTGTTTGTTTTTTTGATAGGCAATCTTTTTTTGGAGTGCAGAATAAAATACAACACCGGACATGGGGTAAGTAAGTGTGACTCGTGGGGGACAGTAGGTGGCTTTTATACAAGGTTAGTATGTATAACATCCCAGCTGCTGAATATTAAACAATAGTAACACATATGAGTAACATTGAAAAGATGAACAATGCTTTTAGGAACAATAGCTAAACATGCAATACTATCTACAATTTTGTTTAAGAATGAGCTCCAATTTCATGTTTTCCTTTGTTTTTCTTTGTCCAGGTTGAATCTTGGCCTTATTCCCTATGGCTGGTCCCTTCAGGCAGTTACAATGTTACATCACTTTGTTTCTGAGCAGAATAACTAATGTGATGTAATACTGATTGCTTTACGTTTCTTTATAAAAATCTAATCCTTCCACCCCAGAAACAGCAAGGGTTAAACGAGTATTCTTCCCAGATTTGCAAGAAGCAGATTATTAAGCAGAAAGCTCATTATTGAACTTTAGGCCACACTGCCCAATAGAGCCAGAACCTCCGGCAAACGCTAATGCACCAGCCTTTGCCTAGCTTCAAATCAAGTGCTGAATGGCATGAAACAGAGACAGCTTCCAAGTGTCAGGAGAAATCCCATCGGGAAACTGATGTTAGTGCTACAGTAACTCATTATGAGATCAATTTACATGCCGTAGGTTAGACACATACAGCAAAAAGAAGTCCAAACCAGCAGCGAGCCCTAATTAGAGCTAAAACCTGCCACTGTCTGTCTCGTGGTAATCAGCACCTGTAATGTAACATTTCGGGGAGATCTCGGACCCCTAGTCTGGCTGGTATTACAGCCCTGAACTTTGCCTGACATGCAAGTCGCATAAACCAGACCCATTTCCAAAGCTAAATAGCAGCATATAATTTGGTTTTAATTCAGCGTGCGTAATAATTCACAAATGTTGCACATTATCTTGACTGAAGACAGTCGGTTAATTATTATATCAATTTAATTGATGGATTAAAAAGCGTAACATCACCCTAAGGAGGATAATACAGAATGACAATAATTTGGAAGCATTGTTATGATCCTGATATATGGGAGTATAGCTACCAGATATCTCTTTCTTCCAAACTGAAGATGCAATCGGTTTTTGCCAGAACACCATTCATTAAGATTAAAATCATTCTCTGATTATCGGTAATTGATAAAGCTTTATCACTCTTGATGTGATTGACAGCAGTGATGAATGAATAATTAATCTGGTCTTTCATATTTTCTCTCTCGCTTACTGAGAGAATACTCTTTTACCTTTCCGTGCCATATACTCTTGATCAATATACATTTTGCATTGTTTCTATTTTTAAAATTAGATTTTATTTCTGTGAGTGTTTGGTTTTGTCTACAGAGGAACCAGTGTTACTGTGACATTCTGTCCTTCATTGGAGTGTGATCACACAGTAACATTGTGTGTATGTGGCTTGTACATACAGATTAAAGTCTGTACGTCTTGCATTTTTAAGAGGCTCTGTGTCACCACTTGCAACAAACCCCGTAACAGAGCAATCAGTTAGGAACATTTTCCAGGTCGAAATATTTTGCATTTGGGATGGTAGTCACCATCACCAGGTGCTTAAGTTGGACACGTTGTGCAGGTCCCTGGATTATTCTTATGTTTTAGTTGCCCTGTGCCCATTATAGGTGCAGGGTGTGTATAATGTAATTGTTTATGGTTAAATGTGTTTTGTGCTCTCCTGTCCTGCTGATGCTTTCAACCAACTAGGTGGATTTGGCTGTGGAGCCTGTACAGCGCCATCTGTTGGTTTTGAGGATCTTGAAACAGCTATATGCCCTACCTGAATATCAAGGCTTGTTAATTTGCATGTTCAAGTAGATTTGTATATTATGATTTCTGCAGGCGGGGGGATACTACTTGCTAGTTATTGTCTTTCCCAGCCCTTTATAAATATGTTCTTATGTGTTCCTATATGTCTCCCCATAGGACTTAGTTATATGTATTAGATTGTGTCACCATAAGTTAAATGTAATGCGGATAGGGGCTAGTTCTATTTAAAAATAACGCATTGTGTGTTCATTCCATTGTTAACTATGTGCCCTGGTTGGTTTATTCAGGGATCCCAGTAACAGAGTATTTGGACCTGTTAGCTGGCGGGTTTGGTCGCTGATTCCCCGGACAAGTTAAATAAGAGCTAGGCCTGAGAGTCACAAGTGCCTTTTTAAATACAGTAGCTAAAGAGGCAAAAAAATGGCCAGGATTGGACATTCTTGTTAATTGTTGAGATTATGTACATGGGGACAAAGGCATGGTGAACTTTACGGATAAGAACTCAATTAATTAGTTTATTCAACTGAAAAATGTATTGGGAGCCAGTGTAATAGAGGGGTGAGGTAGGAGGTCAGGCAGATGTTTCTTCCGGTTTACCTCCTAACCTATATATCCATAGTTAAACTTACATTTTCTTTGCAAAAAACAAAAACTGAAATTCAATTTGCCGAACACGTCTAGGAATCCAGTAAATGTCCTCTCTTTTAAAAGAAACAAACGTCTTCCCCAGGACTTATATCAGTTGCAAGGGATCTTACAGAGGGGGTGTAATTACCGGCCCCTCTCATTACTTAGGATTCTTCCCTGCCCAAATGAAGTGTTCTTGTGGGAGAAATTAAGGTCTCGGAGCCCTCATAAAGGCTGAAAGTGAAATCACAGCTTGCAAAGCCCTGTATAGTACAGAAGCCAGTATTGTAGCCAGAATACTGTGTGCATTATGCCAATATACAAACATTATTGTCACTTTCTGTTGCCATTAGTTTTTACATCATGCAGATTACTTGACTATTTTTATTTATCTATTTTGTCATATCAGCTTAATGGGACCCACATTACGATTTAAACAATTGCACTAATATTTCAAACCTTATATAAAATAGTTTAGCTTAAACATATACATAGTTATATATTGCTTTAATGCAACCTGGTTAAATATTGTGTTATTATTATTATTATGATTATGATTATTATTATTATTATTATTATAAACATGATGCAACTATCATGTACTTTATAAACAGGGTGCGGATAATGCATGCATTTTGTGTCAATAAATGGATGAAATAATTTAAATTTTTTATTTCTTTATTTTTCGCAATTCTCCCAAGTATAGTCTGGATTTTGCCTTGTTTAAGTAAACAAATCTTTTGATATCATTCCTTGTAGAATGCTTGATATATTTATTTTTATTTATTATTACTATTATTATTATTATTATTTTTTTAAGTCAATTTTTCAGGCTGTTTGTTATCAAGTTAAAGATTTTTCAGTACAAACATGAAAGAATCTCACACATGTTTTGCTAATAGAAAACTGACCTGTATACATCCTGCCCGAGGCATACTGTACTGTGGAAGTAAAGCACCAAATTAAACACAGGATACAAGTTTTTAATTGCTGATCATTAAACAGGCGTTACCGAATCCTACTGAAAGTTGATCATATATAAACAATATACAATAAAATATCAGTACACACAGTATTTGCACAGGCAGTAGAACCCTATAGATTCATTGTGCAGGATATCCCCATCCTTCTATTCCAAAACCTATTCTCAAAGAATCCTTCCAATAGTCATTTTCCTTTTCGCATAGAATTCACGATTGGCATTCTAGAACCGTATTCTGAGCTGCTGAAGTTACGTGTGTCGGAATGCAACCAGTCACCAAGCACAAACGTGCAGCTACTCCTTTATGTGCAGTTAGGGCCGACCTTTGGACTTTAGTCACCCTGTGCGAAACCCCTCCCTGGCCGCACGCCATTTATTTAAAACCTCCCTTTTTATAAACCCCCCAAAAAAGAGTATTAAAGGAACATTATAGCATTAGGAATACAAATACAGGGACGTTTTAGCCACGAGGCATTTGCCTTGGGCGGCATTTTCAAGGGGGCTGCAAAAAACGCCGCCCCCAAATGCCCAGGGCAAATGCCTTGTTTGCCTCGCGGCTAACTGACATGCCAGCCGGGCGTGCAGGCTGCTGTGCGCTGGCGGGTGGGCGGCTGGCGAGGGAGCTCTTCCTCTGAGCTGTCTGCTCAGCTCCCTCGCCCACAGAGGGAGCTCAGCTCCCTCGCCAGCCGCCCACCCGCCCAGCAGATAGCCCGCCAGTGCCGCCCGCCCAGCAGCCACTGGGCGCCTGAGTTTTGTCCTGCCTAGGGCAGCACAAAATGAGGATACACCACTGTCTAGTGCTATGGTGCTCTGTTAGGCATTTAGGTCATCTTCCTCAGCACCGCTCTCTGTGCTGCTGTCACACCTATAGGGCTGAGATCATCAAGACTGATGATCTCAGCCAGACCTCTGCTTTCTCATTCTAATGCATTGGGAGGCTAGTGCACATGCATGGAAACACGCCACACTGTGCCAAACAGATGGCCGCATTTTACTTGGCTATTTCAATGTGACAGCCTCTAGAGGCATTTAACCCCTTAGGGCGGAGCCAATTGTATACGTTTTGCCCAAAATAAAACCTAGAATTTGACCCTATGCCTGTTCAACCGTAATTCCCGTCTTTCATATTAATAAAATGCACCCACTCTTATTATGTATCATTTTGTTCAAGGGAAACAGGGCTTTCATTTCACATCAAATATTTATATATGAAACATAATTTAATATGAATAAAATCTAAAAAAATTGTTACATAAAAAAATGTTGAAAACACAAGGGAGAGGACATGATGGTCTGTACCAGCAACAGATACAGACAATGCAATACACCACCCAACCACCAAGGAAACATTTGTATCTGATATATTGCCGAATGGCTGTATAGTAAATAAAAGTGTCACATATGGCAGTATCCCTAAGGAGACCCCTCATGTTGCAAGCTGGGTTGGCAGCCTGATGCACAGCTCGGATAACCCTTAGGCCAGCCGCGTGTGCAGTGTTTTAAGGAAAAACCCTGAAAGTACAGATGCCTTCCTCCATGACCACTTCTAAATGCAAAAGTAGTCATGGAGGCTAAAGTAACCCTTTAACCTGCATAACACGGTCACATTGGTGAATTATGGACTTTATACTTCACAGATAGACACACAGACAAAGAGATAAATAGATAGATGGACAGACAGACAGACAAACAAACAGAGTTGTTGTATTGGTGAATGACGGACTTCATACTTCACCGATAGATAAACAGAGTGGCCGCATTGGTGATTGAGGGACTTCATACTTCACAGATAGATAGACAGAGAGACAAATAGATAAATAGACAGACAGACAAACAAACAGAGTGGTTGCATTGGTGAATGACAGACTTCATACTTCACAGATAGATAGACAGATAGACATACAAATAGAGTGGCAGCATTGGTGATTGAGGGACTTCATACTTCACAGACAGGTAGACAGACAGACAGAAAAAGAGGTACATACAAGCAGACAGACAGAAAGACAGACAAAAAGGTACATAGATAGGCAGACAGACAACGAAATAAAGCGTTCACATTGGCAAATGACGGACTTCATACTTCACCTATAAATAAACAAACAGACAAAGAGATAAATAGATAGACAGACAAACACAAACAGAAAAAACAAACAAACAGAGTGGTTGCATTGGTGAATGACGGAATTCATACTTCACAGATAGATAGACAGATGGACATAGAAAGAGATAGACAGACTGACAGACAAATAGATACATAGATAGACAGACAGACAGACAGACAAACAAACAGAGTGGTTGCATTGGTGAATGATAGACTTCATACTTCACAGACTTAGTAGCAGCATGCCAATTACATCGAATTTTTAGGGCAGTTGTTACATAGAAGAATGTGTTGAACAAAGTGCAGTCTCAGTAAATATATTATATACTGTATAATACATATACATACCTGTACTTGTGATAAAGCCATTTATATGAGTCTGTTTCAAACAACCGTCTAGTTTTATATCATTTTAATTATTCACTACAGCTCGCACTCCTGACCTAGGACTAACTGTAAAAACCACTGGAGTTTGCTGAATACCTACCTTGGCCTTGAAAGTGGACTTTGTGGGTGAAGTCAGTCTGATATGCCAACAGGATCTTTTACTGGCTGAATTCCTCAGTGGCAATGCATTATCCCAAAACTATCGATTTATCCCAGGTTATTAATCCTTTCGGATCACAGGTTTACCCAGGATTTTACAGACGTAAGAGCTCATGGATATTGATTACACCTGACTTTTTTGCTTCAATGTTTCAAACGTATATTTTGTTAATGATATTCCCAGTTTTGCTCCCTAAGATTAATTTACACTGTACGAGTTTGTCAGGTGTAACAAAGCTACGTGTCTACAGGGCTATTCCAAGTAAATCCATCCAAGGAGAAGACTGGTGCCAGATATCCTATGCCTGGAGGCACATGAGACATGAGTCCGGCTCTGCTAGTGGCCTTTGTACTATCCCATACAGGTTATCTCTGACAGGTGATCGCACTGCTGGAGAGGTGTCAAACCAGGGCACGGATCACAAATGTTACAGTTTGTTTTTATAAACTTAGAGCTAGGTACAGTCATTACCAGTTTAGAATTTTTTTTTTTTTTTGTTAATCAGTTTTTATTGAGTAGCTATGAGAACATTACTGTTGGGCACGCAGGCCTGCAATAATGATATATGAGTACAGTGTAAAGACTGCAGAATTTTATACAGATGTAGCATTCAATAAGAAAAACAGTGTCATGTACATTAACAATTAACAACCACTCTTATGGTTCAGGTGGGTTTGCGTTCCCCAGAGGAAGTGGCGATGTTATGTCGCGTAAGAGGTGTGCGTTGGCCATTCCTTGTCGTCTAAGTCTAGGTTAATGTGGATAGTGTGTTGTGTGTGGTATTCTCGAGGTCATGTACAGTTTAGAAATTTATTAACAGTTTATTTGAAATCTGTTAAGAATAGCAATCACACTAATTTAGAGCAAACAGACAAACGGTTTGTGCTTAGATTGTTGTTCTGAGATCAATACAAATAAAATGATGCAAGTTTTTAAAGTTTTCGTTTTCGTTGTTTAATTCATTCATATGGGGGATAAAAACTGTTTAAAGAGATATCACCATTTACGAATTACACAACTAAATAAAACATTTTCAACCATCTTTAACTTATGCTAACTTTTCTCATGAGATGATCCTTTTTGTTTTAAACATATATGAATGATTTAGCAATTGGCGTCATAATCCCTAATACGTACCAGGCACAGCCGAGGCACACATTGCAAATGAGGAAAAAATATTTACTTTTTATTTTTTCCGGTCTCACAAACACATATTTGACAAATATAGAGAATAGGGAAACATATTGTTGTAAATCCTATGAAGATAAAGTTTCTCATAAAGTCTGTATACATCGGTAGAATGCCTATAGGTCTCTTTATCTTCCCCCATAGCTGCAGCAATGTATTTTGAGCCATTATGGCCTCTACAGAAGAGGTAAGGAAGCTCAACAGGTTAAATTGTATCACTCTTTTCTGACGTTCTTCATCCGACGATTGAAAAGCTAGAGGTAAGTGAACAACATTGACAGTTTATTAACCTCTTCCCTTAACGTTTACCTATCCAATCTATTTCCATTATATGCCCTAATATTTGTAAATGTTGTATTGAGTTTGTTTGATCATAACGTCAGACATTGCAAAATTCAGTAAAAGCAAGTTGAAACATTTTATGCCAAACTGAAAATATATTTTTATCGTTTGATAAAAGATCTTTCATATATTATATCTAAATGACAAGGATCTGAACGAGAACAAGATTCATCCAGGTATCAGGAAAGCAAGACGTGTAACATTTATCAAACAAATTGCGGGACTAATTTTAGAAGACAATGCAAGTGATGGACTCAGGCTATGGAGTCTTTGTCAAGCTGATATGAAAGATTGAAAAACTGGTTTAGAAAATGAAGGGTTCCATTGGTTCTTTTACATTAATTACATCCCTGACAGTTCACCATCGTTTTGAAACATATCACAATGATTGAACACATTTGTTAAAGAGAAATATCCGTCTGGAGGTAAACTTGCTTCTTGTGATAGTCGCTTAGATATGTTCTTTACAATTAATTGCCCTCATAGGACAAGTTTATACCCGTTCAAGTGACTGAATATATCTCAGGGATTTGTACACTTTGAGAAAATGCATTTTAAATAGTTCAGATACCAAATCAAATCAAATAGATACACAAACAATACAAATATAAACATTCAGATATTTCATTTTTTGTATATAATTGTAGGTACTGACTGTAAATTGTATTAAAGGAAAATCTTTGAGACGTTTTTTCATCACTGTTTGAAAAATGTTAATTCAGATTTTTCTCAGGATTGCTGGCTATTTGCGTTCGATTTTATATTAATGTTTGTGTTTGTGGACCCAAGTTTTAATGCCATTAAATTGCATTCTCAGATTTTCAATTATTATCATGTGTAGAGTCATATTATATTAATATGTCTATGAATCTACAAATCTTTATCTTTTAGGGAAAATAAATAACAACAAACCCAAATAAATGGCGATACTTAAATGGCAACTCTTCTACACTTAGATGCATGTGCTCTACAAGATGCAAAAATCTCTACTGATACCCCAGGAAAAGATAAAAATGACCTTTTTAGGAGATGCATGTAGTACAGAGAGAGGGAAAAAGGAAAAGTTTAATTCAGTGTCAAGCACCGTTGGATAGACGCCATAGGCGAAACGCACTCCTGTGCAGTGATTTATTCACTTAGAAAAAAAAATAAATACATTGGGAAAGAATAGTAAGTAAGACCTAAAACTAAATAAACTTTGATGAAATGTTTCTCAGCAAGATAATGTGAATCAATGTACTCTTAAAATGCAAAACATAAAAACAAAAACCTTAAAAAAAATAAAAAAGCTAGCAAAACACAGAGATATCTTGTGGAATTCTGCGTGATCCGTACACCATTTTCGGTTTGTTATCTGAGATGAGAAGGAAAGAAGCCAAAGATCCAAGAGAATACATTGTATATAAATCTGAGGTCTGTTATCCGAGATGTAAAGAAGACACGGGTGAGAACTAGGAATGGGTCAAAAACATTTGAAAAAACATACTTCTCAAAGTTAGGAATGAAAATGTAATAGTTAACTCTTCACATATAAACCATTAATTGGCAGTAAAACCTGATAAGTAGGAACCTAGTCATACATAAATATTATTATTATTATTACCATTTATATAGCGCCAAAAGATTCCGTAGCGCTTTGGAGATAGTCTGCCTGGGTGCGAGACTTCTTCCAGGAGCAATCAGCACAACGGGAGCATCTTTGCAGGTAGCGTGTTGATTTAGTATGCCATGGTTGGGGGGGTGTCCTCCTCGAGGTGCATGTTTGGAGCAAGGCTGCAGCGTTCAAGGAAGAGGTGAGGTTAGTGTTATATGTGGAGATGGCCAGTGAGGGACAGGAAAGGGAAGGGATGGATAGCAGTTGTGAATCAATATCAGCTGACAGCTGCTGGAGGTCAATAGAATTAGGTTCCTCCTGAGTTGAGGGGGTTTAGACTGAGGTTGTTGGGTGAGGGGGTACTTGAGAGCAAATGATAAGAGATGGGGATCAGAGAGAGGAAATGGAGTGTTGCAGATATTAGATACTGTACACGCATAAGAGAAAATTAAGTTGAGTATTGGCAGCTATATGGGTGAGAGAATTAGCCCACTGCGATAGCCGAGGGAGGAAGTAATTGAAATTAGTTTAGAGGCTGCTGAGGTTAAAGGTGGGTTAATGGGGATATTGAAGTCCCTGAGAATTAAGGATGGAATATTAGAAGAGAGGAAGTAGGGTAGCCAGGCAGCACAGTGGTCAAGGAAGAGGAGAGGAGAACCGGGGGGGGGGGGGGGGGGGAGGGGATAAATAACTGCAATGTTAGCAGAAAAGGGTTTGAAAAGGCGAATCGTATGAATTTCAAATGATGGGAAAGAGAGGGAAAGGGGGCGGGTAGAGCTTTGAAGGAGCAGTGAGGTTAGAGGAGAAACCCTACACCACCACCTATACATTTAGATTGTCTTGGGCTGTGGGTAAGTTGAAGACCACCAAAGGATAAAGATGCAGAGGTAGCAGTGTCAGAGGGGGAGAGCCATGTTTCTGTTAAGGCTAGTAAATCTAGGGAATGAGAGATGAAGAGGTCGGGGACAGCAGTGGATTTTGTAATATTGCAAACAGAGCGTGCATTCCAGAGGGCAGTATTCAAAGAGGATTTATTGGAAGAGTAACATGAGATGGGTATGAGATTGGTGTGGTTCCTTGAGTTAGTATGTGTTGAGTTTGCCGAGATGGGACCGGGATTTGGAGAGACATCGCCATCTGCTAGGAGCAGAAGGATTGAAAGGAAGTGAAGTTAGGAGTAGGATTTGAAAGTTTTGTAGGAGGGTATGTATATAGACGATTAGGGAGGAGTTGGAGGAGAGATGATACCTCTACTTAGGCGATTCTGCAGTGCTTGGCTACTTGTGAGTACTGAGTGTTGCTAATCAATGCTGTTATTTGGGGCCCAGTCTCTGCCTAGGCTTTTCTACAGTGTTTGGTTGCTTTTGAGTACTGGGTGTTGCTAATCAATCTCACATGAATGTAATCTAATACTATGCTCTTATCCTACCTGAGACATCATACAATGTCCTACTCTACTCTGAAGATTCCATCCACAAGACTCACTCCAAGTCTGCTTTTACTTCTGTAGAGTGCTGTCCTCACACGCCTAACCAGTATTTCATGAACACCTTACCAACTAACACAATGTCAAGTCTGCATTTTATATCTATATATTAAAATCTGTAGATGCAGTTCATTGTGTCGGTAGGCCAGTGATAGCCAATCACAGGCACCTCAGATGCTGGTAGGTTCACACTCTACTCAGGTTCTTTAGTTTATTGTTTGATGTTTTGACTTAACTCCCTTATTTGCTTTCTGATATAGGGGGTAGTTATGTATTTCAGGAGGCTGGTGGAACAGATTTAGCTGAAGAATAGGTCTTTTGTACAGGTGGAGAAGAGGCTGTTGGTGAGATAGATGCTGTTATAGTAGTACTTTCATAGCTCAGCCTTGTGAGCTATATTACTCATATCTTGTTAGTAATAATGTATCTTTCATAACTCTGTCTTGTGACACCTAAATGCTTCAGGACATAACATTATCCAGTACATCCCTGCCCTCTCTATATATTATATGTTTAAATCACCTCCTGACAAGCCATATGTACAAAGACTGCCTCTATGCCCAGCATATTTTTGCTACAATGCTGTGAGTATCTCCCTAATCCTGGATCCATGGCTTGCTGTCAATCTTGTCCCAATTAGTGGATTCCCATGGAGTGCCCCTGTAGTTGTTTTCTGATCTCAAGTTCCATGATGGACGGCTCTGCATGAACGGCGTGGTAGTGATACAGCAGCTATGGAAAGCCTGGTGTTTCACATGTGGCTTATTTGACACCGCTGGATCTGTGTGTGGTGTGTGTGCCAAGTTTCCGATTGTCTAAATGCATCATGTATTGTGCGGTGTTCACACAAGTGTGAGAGTGTAATAGGGGATGTGGTTGGACTTGTGCTCCATCTAAACGTCACAACAGAGAGTTTGTGTCACAATTTCGGATACACATCTATATAGTAACAGGCCAAGCTCAGAGTATATTAGGACGTTTACATTAGATGCCAGGTTTTTAACAGTGCCTCGTCTTAAGTCAAAATCCAACCATGGGAGTTAACAATTTTCACATTTAATGTATTTATATGTATTTGATGTAAATAATTTATTTGATGTAAATTTTATGTAAATAAAAAGAAACTGAAAACCATTCTTTTCTTTTTAAAGCTTAACCGAAATATACATTTAGTTACGCATTGGATTGTGCCAAAATTAGAGATGGGTCGGTTCTACTTTAAGTTGGTTTTGACCTTCATCACGAGTGGGTTTGAAGAAGCACACAAGCAAAGGAAGACAGGGGTGTGGAGTTAGTCACTGTGTACCCGATGTTACATGATCCTAGAGTCCTTTACGGTTACCCTTCATTGTAACAACGTGTCGACCAACAATGATAATGAAAGGGCAGCACTTTACTCTCTCCTCCAGATCTGCCTCACTCCCACCTTATTTGATTGCTATTTCCTATCCTAATGTGTCTTATACCCCACCTCCCATAGACTGTAAGCTTGTTTGAGCAGGGTCCTCTTCAACCTATCGTTTCTGTAAGTTGTCTTGTAATTGTCCTATTTATAGTTAAATCCCTACTCTTATTGTAAAGTGCAACGTAATCTGTTGGCGTCATATAAAGGGCAATAATAATAATAATAATAATAATAATAATAACAATAATGTATAATATAACAGATTAGTGCATGGTAATATGGCCTGGATGATTATATCTGTTTAATTGTTATATAAGAACACACTTGATCAAAAAATAATAACTTTATTAGTAAAGATGAGCATGTTAGATAATCTTGTACGGATACAATCACAGCTTCACGGCAATGTTGGAATTCAACAACATAAGAGAAGTTGTGTCAATTTATGATGAAGAGATTCACATGGTCAGTACATTAACGTCCATTAGCAAAATGTGTCTGAAAGGAAGTTGGTCTAAATCTCCAATTATTTATTAATTAACAATACTGCTTTCCCATGTGATTAATTGTTAAAAGAGACTTTGTCACATTCTTGTGAGCTCAGAGTGTCTTGTAGGGAGGTCATCGTGGCTCCTTATCAGCCCCTGCAGCCACGTTAAGGCACCAGGCAGTCTGAGGCGAGGGTATACATTTGGAACTTGTAACATGTTTGTTTTGGTACAAGAGTGATCGTAATTGGAGTGAAAAAAAAAATACAAGACTACAAATGCATGGATGCAACACATCCATGAACTGAATGCGAAGACAGATCTTGTGTTACTTGTCGAGATTCTACGATGAAATAGCAGCTGGGGGAGCGTTGAAATACCTCTGCTTCAAGGTACAAACAATATTATTGTAACTTTTAATGTCTCACAATCATTTTACTTTTACATCAAATAGGTGTTTTATAGAAAAAAATGTTTTCGATTGCTGTAAAAATGTGTAATATCAATTTGTACTGGGTATGTTTAGAGTGCATGCATAGAGTAAGATATAAATTTGGTTTGTAAATCAATCTTCAGCAACTCATCAAATAATGAATATTTTTCAAAATTACATCATTTTAATTTTTAATCCATTTCTTACAGAATTTTTAGGGTGATAACATTGTTTAGAGAGTGTTTGTTTTACTTTATCTTGCAATATTTCAGGCATGGTCTGAACAATTTGCAGAGAAGAAGACATCATTTGTGCCACGTAGAGCATGTTTGAAACAACTAGATAAAGACTAACTAAAATAAGAGAGACTTATAGTTATTTGTATGCAACTTGAAGGTATTTCTCGGAATACAGTTTTCTATAAATGCCACCAAATTGTAAAAATAACGTTTGAATGTGGGCATAATGCTCATATAGAGTTACTTCGGGTTTCTGCACTATGTAGGGGTCCTCAGGTTTTTCTTGCAGTTCTAAAGAAAAGCCTGTAGTTTACTCAGCAGTGAAGCTGACCTACAAATTTGAGAAGAGGGAAGACTAGCATTTACAGTCTCTCTGCAAAGATACAGAGGAGCAGATTGAGCACTGGCAGCAGCCAGTGTCTCTGTACATTATGAAAAAAAAAACACTAAAGCAAATATGTTAAAAGCAATATGGATCAAATGGAAGGTGTAACGTAGACTTGTGTATTGCAGAACAATTGTCTAGTATGTAGTACTTTATTATGGGATGCTGTTTATTTTGCATTTGCAGAATGAAAGTAACCATGAGTATACTTGTTGTTGGGAAAGAAGAGGTAAAACATTCATTAGATCATATATGCAGATATTTTTCTATTCCTTGTCTATTAAAATCTTGCAATCAAATGAATGAGTTTAAAATAGATGGTGCTTACAGGGCAGTGCCATTAAGGCTCCAGTCATAGTGACCGTTGTCATTATAGAGTGAGGTACATTGTGTGCGCTACAATCCTGCATTCTTATAACACACGTAGAGAGTGGTGTACCATTTAATCTTAGAGTGTGCCGTGACTGCCATTAGGTGCCAATAATTTCCCAGTGTGTTTTACTTTACTGTATTTGTTATTGACATATATATCAAAATATTTCTTATTTCATATTTTATTTTCATGATCGTTAATTTATCACATTCAAAGTATTTTTGATATTCAAATGAGATATACTTTCATATATACCAGGTCTGTCATTCACTAAAATACTCACAACATATCAATAAAATACATACATTTTGCTTGTTTTATTTTGTTTAAAACCTAAAATTTTATTCAAACACAATCTGCTGCCAGTAAAACTCTTTATCTTTCCAGGGAATTGTAGTAAACTGAATATTTATTTTTAATTCTTTATTTTTTTAGTGCATAAGCTTTTAATAGTCGTTTGTGAGGTACCCCAAAGGCGTTAAGTTAAGGTAGTTAAGTATTAACATGGTAGGAAACAAGCTTAGGAAACTTTATACTGGATATCGCTGTTCAGTCGTTTGAGTGCATATCTACTAAGTTTATATTGTAAAGCGCTACGGACTCTGTCGGAGCTATATAAATGGCTAAATAATAATAATAATAAAAAGTGTATGAATAGAGTTAAGTGCAATGCTATGCTGGGGCGCACAATATGTAAACATGCTAGGTCTAAACAATATTGTTTAAGAGTAGTTTAAGTAAAAGACAATAACGGAGTATGCTGCATACAAGATAGAGCCGTTGGGTAAGATGTCATTTGAGCTTCACTATCCTATACATTAGCGTATAAGAGATATGTGTGTTAGCATAGAGCTGTGACTAATATACATCAGGTTAAGTAAGCAGTGGTAGTAATCTGTATGTAATCAGGCTATTTGCATCAGTAATCTGTATGTAATCAGGCTATTTGCAGTTAACAGTTTAAGCACAATAGGGTGAGCAAACATTTCAGGCTGTGTTGTCAGGTACGGAGTCCCGCACGTGTTGGTCACCTTACCCCCACTCACCCCTCGATAGTCCCTTTGCAGAGCCAATGTCCAGTGATTTTAACAGGTCGGGAGAAGCAATCATCCCTGGTCCTGCCTCTGGATGACCTTAGGGCTCTATGCAATGTGGTTACCGCCTGTGTCCTGTGCGTGCTGTGAGCAACCCTGTAGACTGCTCAGCCGATGCCCTGTAGTGGGAAGCTGCAGGTGTACAAGTGTCTGTCTCCCTCGATTGCCAGTGCACCAGGGGTTAAGGCCTTTGGTTGTTCTTCTCGCCGGACCCTTCCCGAGGCCCATGTGAGGAGTTCACTGTTCCAGTGAGTCTGGAAGGCTGGGTTTCGGGGGTTGGTGAGATTAGCATGGAGGTCGGAAGTCTCTGGTGTAGTAGACAGCTTGGGTATGCTGTAGTGCTGTTGCCTGCGGGACATGTCGCCTATTCCTGCCATCTTGTTTGTCGGAAGGCCGCCCTAGTGGTTCTTGGCAGGAGTCCACGCAGGTGTCGCTGGATTGCCGGGCGAATCCATGCCGCCGCCAGTCTCCTTGCCAGCCTGAAGGCCTGACCTTTGGCACTGAGCTTCATCCAGAGGCTTGCACAGAGCTGGTCGAAGAAGTCCAAGGTATGCTTCGGTGGCTTTAAAATGGCGTGTTGTGTCTCCAGCCGTGCCAGTGGTGCCATCTTGCTTGTGTCCTGGCAGTTTCGTCTCACTGTAGCTTTGGACCGGGATATCCCCCGCTGGTCCAGAGGGAGGGGTAGCAGGGCAGCGTTTGATTCAGGCTTATGAGCGGTTCCCTTGCAGGGCGATCGGCCGCCTCCCCCATGCTTTAGGCTCCGCTCCTGTTTAGGCCTCGTGGCTGGTTGAAGTGCTCATGTCGCGTTTTGAGGCGAGACAGGTATCAGCATGTTCCGTGCAGGGTCCTGCATCATTTTCCGGGCACCATGCACTGCTGGCATTGCTTAGTAGAATGGGATTTATGATTTTGTGCCCGCTGGTGCCGGAGCTTTAAGATAGTGCGTCCGGCCATCTTGGCAGTCAGGCCCCGCCCCCAGTAAACTGAATATTAGAGTCAGTTTCTTTTAAAAAGTTTAAAATAGTTAATAATTGTAATCACGAGATTTTGGTGCAAGGATTCTCCACTTCCATTTTCAAAATTTCAAATTCCACTTGCTAAGGATAAGAGATGATACGCTGATGATACGCTAAATGCACTGATCTGTCAATCCTCTCGTTCTAGAAAAATGGGCCCCAATGGTTAGTCATTAATCATGCTCTACAATATCTATAATTTATTTCTGATATTATCTTATCACAGATTACGGTAATTTACTGACAGCTTTGTATCTCTTCACAAAACTTTCCTTTTCTTATCTGCTGTTTTTTATTTCTCTAAATTGAGAAAACTTGGTGCTGCCCTAAAATGAATTACCTTTTATATTATTATTATTATTATTATTATTGCCATTTATATAGCGCCAACAGATTCCGTAGCGCTTTACAATATTTTGAGAGGGGGGGGATGTAACAATAAATAAGACAATTACAAGAAAACTGACAGGAATAATAGGTTGAAGAGGACCCTGCTCAAATGAGCTTACAGTCTATAGGAGGTGGGGTATTAGAAACATTAGGATAGGAAATATCAAGTAGGAGTGAAGCAGAGCTGGAGGAGAGAGCAAAGCACTATTCCATAGGGACAGGTATGTAAGGGAGAGATTACTCTGGGAGGCCATACGCTTTCCTGAAGAGATGGGATTTAAGGCCCTTCTTAAATGATTGAAGACTAGGGGAGAGTCTGATGGCAGTAGGCAAGTTATTCCATAGGAGAGGAGCCGCCCGTGAGAAGTCCTGCAAGCGTGAGTTGGCCGTACGGGTGCGAGCAGCGGTCAGGAGGTGGTCGCGGGCAGAGCGGAGGGTACGAGGAGGGGCATACCTCTGGATCAGTGAAGAGATATAAGAGGGGCTGGAATTGTTCAGTGCTTTAAATGTATGGGTTAGCACTTTGAATTGACTCCTATAGGATACAGGGAGCCAATGTAAGGACTGGCAGAGGGGCGTTGTGTAAATACTGTTAAGGTAATCACCCCAAAAATCGGGAATTATCAGGAAGTGAATTGAAAATGAATTCCACATTTTAGGACACGACAATTGAATTGGAAGCTCAGTTGACCAAAAATTCTAAATTCACTTACAGTTCATGACAATTCCTATGTAAATCCTATGCTATTTCACCAGACACGGATGTCTAAAACTTGTGCTTATAATAATAATATTTCCGCTGGCCAAAAGAAACATTTCCTTAAGCTTTGTTCTTCCTTGACTGTCACTGTTTGGTGTTGGTGATTCCATTGTTAAAGTCTTGTGATATTTTGCTCGTGAGCCAGCGATGTGAATGTTTGATTGAAACATGCTAAATGTAATTTAACGCACAATGCCCTCTTTATAGTCCCTTATAATAAGGAGTGTTAGCTTTCCTGTTTACACATGTCACAGATCCATCTCATAATTATATACAGTAAAATATCATTTGTAATTCTACGACATACATCGAAACACTGAAATTAATACTCCTTATTGTCAACCCAGTCCTGATTGGTACAGGGCAGCGATCAAATTCAAAAACATTTAGTCTGATGGACTGCTCACATTAAGATTCAATTAGAAACATAGAAACATAGAAACATAGAATGTAACGGCAGATAAGAGACATTCGGCCCATCTAGTCTGCCCAATTTTCTAAATACTTTCATTAGTCCCTGGCCTTATCTTATAGTTAGGATAGCCTTATGCCTATCCCACGCAGGCTTAAACTCCTTTACTGTATTAACCTCTACCACTTCACCTGGAAGGCTATTCCATGCATCCACTACCCTCTCAGTAAAGTAATACTTCCTGATATTATTTTTAAACCTTTGTCCCTCTAATTTAATGTCCTCTTGATGTGGTAGTTTTTCTTCTTTTAAATGTAGTCTCCTCCTTTACTGTGTTGATTCCCTTTATGTATTTAAATGTTTCTATCATATCCCCCCTCTCTCGTCTTTCCTCCAAGCTATACATGTTAAGATCCTTTAACCTTTCCTGGTAAGTTTTATCCTGCAATCCATGAACCAGTTTAGTAGCCCTTCTCTGAACTCTCTCTAAGGTATCAATATCCTTCTGAAGATACGGTTTCCAGTACTGCGTTCAATACTCCAAGTGAGGTCTCACCAGTGTTCTGGAATAGTAACATTTAGGAAAAACCCATGAATATCAGCTAAAATAGCAAGTTGTGTATAAATGAAGGTCAATCAGGAATCAAATTCTTACATTAAAGTGAACTGATTATACACCGATCTTGTGGACGGCAAATTCACATTTAGATAGGTACAAACAAACAATGAAATACTTTTTTCCCAGTGAAGTAACTAAGAAATGCTTTCTCCACCCACACCATAGTGTCTTTAAATAGAAAGCAAATCAATCCTGCCCCAAAATAAGTGACGTGACATCCCCCAATTCCTAGAATGCAGGTGCATGTTAGGAGTTCTAAGATTCTGCTGCATCTTGGTGGCTTTTTCCGGACCTCCATGTTCAAGGCTTCACTAGTGTGCTGACAAGTTTGCCCTAAATTTGCAAACACTTTTCAGGGCAACTTAATACCGGCTACAAAATAGCTTAAAGGACTACTAGAGGCACCCATACAACTTTATCTCCATGGAGTGTTTTTTCGTCCTGCAATGTAAAACATTACAGTTTTGCACATCTGGTAAAGTTTACATTGCAGGGCTATACACACCTCTCGTGGTTGTCTTCCTGACAGCCACTAGAGGGTGCTTCCACCCCTATGACTGAGCCAGACTCGGTTCGTGGACATTTTATGGGAAGCATTGATTGGATGAGAAGACGAAGAAGAGACACCGAGTTACACGCGTTATTTAAATTTCATTTAGGGGGTCCCTGAATCTAAATAGTTTAAAACTATAGTTTATATATATATATATATATATATATATATATATATATATATATATATATATATATTTAATTGTTAATGCAAATCATCAGCATGAGGTTGGTTACTGGGTTACTTATTAAGGCTTGGTAGTGCTTGGGAAGCAAAAACCAAAAAGGTTACGGTGGGGAAAAAATTGTGATTGAAAACCCCTTCCACCTGAAGTCTGTGGATAGTTAATATAATGTTAAACAAAAATCTGCACACCAGTCAATCCGTAAGACTTGATTTTCCCACAGAAATTACTAATCTGCAGTGATGTTACTACCGCAAATGATTCCGAGTGGGCATATGGCAATTAATTTAACAAATAATTTCTATGTATTACATACATACAGGTGTGACCAGTTTTATGTTATTTCTGATTTTAATAGATTCATTGTATACATTTATTTTGATTAATGAGTTTTTGCCAGGCTAGCATCCAAGACAGTTTTGTTTTATTTTGCAACAATTCTGAAATTGCTTGAGACATCAGAGAGGTGAGAAAGAATCGAGGAGAAATTCCAATTTTAATTTCACAATAAACAGTTCACTAGAACTATCAGGGCACCTTGCATTTTGGCTTTTGTAAATCATTTAGTTGTAACAGCCAATATTACAACAACCTATTCATGTTGGTGGTGTGGCAAGCCAAATAAAAAAAAACCAAAACCTTTTAGGGCTATATTTACTGTCTGCCACTTTTATTGATCGGAACCTAAAACAGAAATTTAGATTGGGAAATAGAATTCATTGATCTTTGCATAGTCATATTGAAAATAATTTAAGGTTTGCATAAAACTCATTATATTGCTAATTGTAAATCCACTTTGAGTGTTTGGTCTGCCTGGCTATTAACAACCCTCCTACTCACAATATGTATAAATGGTCTAATTTGGGGTTAGCAAAATTAAATATACCCCAGAAAAGCCTAATTAACAAAATAGGGGAAAAGAGCCATAGGCAGAGGAAATATTACTTGTCTGCCAGGTGAAGACCTGCATTGGAGCAGCTATGAAGATTACTGGGGGTGTAGAAATAAAGCAGACATCTATTACTCTTACATAAATAACAAATTGCTTGTTTCTTCGGTATTGTATCTGTGATGCATTTCCATTTTTTCTACATGCTGGCGGTCATTTAGCTATGTATAGATGCAACTGTGATAATGAACCCTACACCATCCATCGTACAATACTATTTATTGCACAGAGGGAATATAATATTTCGAATGACAAAAAACTTTCATAGGAATACACTTAATAATTTAAAATGTAAAATAAGAAATGTAATAAATCAGAGACAGCGATTAGCGCAAGCTTTTTCCTGTGCAGTAAATATCTATATGTTAAAGATTAATGCTCTGTGCTACAATGTATATGCGTTTTTTGCTAAAATAGATGAGAGCATTAGATATCGGCCTTGTGTGGGATTTTAACACAACGATACAAATGGCATGCTATCTGAAGAAATTACTGAAAATACAAACTTTAAATAATAAAAAAAAGTTAGAATATTTAGCTAGTGTTTTGTTCCTGCATATATTCTCTTTTTACATTATTTTAAAAAGCTCACACAAAACTCTTTATATGTACTCGTTTTAAATACACTTTGAATATTTTGGTCTGTTTGGATCATTTAGGCATTCATAAATTAAATTAGTATTTTTAGCAAAGCGTCTTTAAAACAAAAACCAAAAACGGGCCATACCAGACCCAACAAGACGTTACTGCATAATGCCCACAGAACCGGGCACACACACAAGCAATGGGGCAAGGGCCATCGCAGGTAATAGCCCACCCATGGCCCAACCCAACAACGTTCCCGAACAGACGAACCCGACTGGAGATGCCTGGTTTACAAATTGTACTTGTAATTTGTCTCCCCTTCCCACCCCATCCTTTTCTTTTTCTTCTGTACCCCCTACCCATACCACAATAAAAACGAAAATAAAGAATTTATAAAAAAAAACAACCAAAAAAAAAAACAAAGATTGTTTTAAGATGTTTTTAGTGATCTAAGTTTAGGATCAGTGAAACACTCAGCCTTACTTGGGGTTAGCTAGTCCACACACTTATGCATGACAGACTTACCACCCCAAGCGATTGTCAAGCCACACTAACCCTGCTTACCAGTATACGTGAATAGCTAGTTGGAATATAGAAAATGCAAAATCCCTTAAAATAATCTTAACACAATATTTAGCTCATTGGAACCATGACAGGGCAGCAAACCGGCAAAATAAGATCCTGGAAAAATTGTCACTACACATATCAGTGGTGATGTGAAAATATCACGAAAGGAGTCCTTGAATGGTGTATCTTACCAAATGTCCATCGAGAGTCAGATCTGGCCAATGATTTAAGCAGTATCCAGTGGACATAGTAAGTAGACAACCAGGTGAGGTGATGCATCTTTCTTTTTGTTTGCGTCTTTATTGCATAAAGTAAGGCAGAGAGGCAATATATCAGTCAACACAGATGGACAATGCTTGACAAATGTCTATTGCCTCTCTACCTACCTTGATGGAATATTACACCTCCCAGAAGGCTCTATTATTTACTACCTCTAAACATGCCTATTCTCCAGTTTACCTCGATCTAGAACAGAAGGAAGCAAAAAAGCCACCACGCTGGTTTTAAATCAAGACTATCCCAAGGAATGCAGAACATCTGCAAGTTCTGCTTGTGTAAGCTCCTCCATCACGTTAGTTGATGTATCAGGGGCAGGTGAGCAGATTGTTTTTGTGTTACATTGATGTCTATTCATTAACGTTCAATTTTTAGGTAAAACTCTTGTTGCACACAAGTTGAACTCAGCTGTGACCATTAAGCTCTGCCAAAATGTAGTAGGAACACAGACCATGCAGGAAATAACTATAAAAGAATTTGAAGAACTGTGATTTTTCAAAGACATTTCCATGATGTATCAGTGTAACGAGTCTGTACAAATTTGGGTAATTTCCACTTGAGATAAATGAAAGGTTTACGGAAAATTGAAATAATAATAATAAAAAAAAAAGATAATCTATGTATAAACTCTCTGAATGGAACAATTCAAATTACATGGTAAAACAACGCTGTGCATTCAGCAACAGAACTGATGGTTAGTGATTAACAAATATGATGCTTTGTCAAGTTACAGTAATAATACAGATTGTTTCGTTTTTCAATTCTCAGATTCCGTAAAGTAACAATTTAACACCATAACCACTACAGCATACTGTATAGTGTTTATTGTGCCATGAGATCCCTGGTGTCTCCCAATGTAAGTGATCAAAACATTTGCTGATGGTTTGGCTTCTTACGTGTGGTCCACTGGGCTCAAGTCATTTCTGGCATTGCATGGAGCTTCTGTTAGCTCTCCTTAGCTAAATTCGTCCGTGAATTGTCTTCTTATTAGAGTCAGCTGATCACTTTGAGCCAATGAACTCACCCTGGCATGCTGGATTTAGCTCAGTGCAGAGAGCTGTAATTACACACAAGAGGATTCAATAAAAAAAATCTCCCATTGATGATATAGTCACTTATTCATGAATCCCACAAAGGCCAAAGTAAAGATGAAGATCTATAAAATTAATATAAATGGTGAATAACAGAATTCATTAAGTTACAATGCAGCATGGCACCTAGACAAACACGATAATATGGTTTTATGTTGACCTTTAACCCCTTAAGGACCAAACTTCTGGAATAAAAGGGAATCATGACATGTCACACATGTCATGTGTCCTTATGGGGTTAAAGGAAAGAAATGTTATGATGTCATATCATTACAAGCGATATCTTCCAGAATTAACACCATAACTAACACTATTCAACGCCCTGCTATCTCAGTTTCTACGATTAGAGGTGTAGCAGGAATGGAGGTGGCTGGTCCCTGGTTTGGGATTCAGACCTGTCCAATGCACTGCAAGTCCTCTCTGGCTACCAGGAGGCTCTCCAGGGGATACTTTCTCAACCTTACTCCAGCTGGGTAGGCTGTAGTGAGTATAGCTGCTGGGAGAATGGACGGATATAACCGTTCAAGGCATAAACTCAGAGTGATAGAGTATTTTCCCAGGATACTCACCCATATCAGCCGAGACTGAATGTAGTCGGTCAGAGAACTGCTTTTAGTGGGCAACACAGAGAGTATATATACAAAACATTGTTTAAACAGTGAACATTCATAGCTAATCATACAAAGTCCTGAGTTGTCCCCTAGTGTTCCTAGATCATGAATCCTTCGATAGCCTTCCCGATCTCCACGTCAAGGACTTTACTCTAAATGGCCGCCCATGTGTTTCTTTAAACATCTCGCCTTCCCGGGGGAGAGGTACGTGTTTAAATTTTTACTGGAATGTCATGAGATTACTAGCCGGGATATAGAGGGAGTATCTTAGCTACACAATGAGGTCTACATGATGCACTGGGAAGGTCACTCTCTAGTGGGCAAGTCAGGGACAACCTCATAAAACAATATAGAAATTAAAGAGAGGAGGCACAGGAAATGTATTCTACAAAGTCCAATAGGATATAGATACTGTCACTAGACACATATGTCACATTGGGTTCACTAGATTAAAACAGAACAAGAGCACCTGCAGGCTATTTGGTAGCCATTTGGAAGGGTATTCCCTCTTAACCTCTGAGGGTACACTGTAGTGGATCTTTCAGCATATTTAGTATATTTCTCTGCCACTTTGGTTCTGACTTGGCTGACATGGAGATTATACTTCGTTTATTAAGCCTTTATCACGCTCAATGATTATTAATTCACTGCAAGGCAGTTGGGTTATACACTATGCATCAAATTGCAGTGAATTCGAAACAGAATTGTAAATTGAGTCAAAAATTGTAACTGTACGTATAGATCAGTTGGATAAAGTTTCCAAAACCTCTACTTTTTCTTACATTTTACAATGTAGTTTTCATTTTACTGCAATTCGGTGTTTTATATATGAAGTAGATTATTTAGTGAATGAGCCTCTATGTTTACACAAGAGTCGTTTAAAGACCTCTTCCAAATTCACAGCACATGTAGCTCGATTTCTTTTTTTTCTTTGAAAACCTGTTAATAGATTGACACTTCAAAAGCACCCGGTTTTCACTAGCTATCTCATAGTTGGCTACCTATCTGTAGCTTTCCACAAACCATTTACTTAACTGAATCAACAAAGCCAATATAAAGTCTTTCAAGACGGGCCAGTAAGTATGCTGGTCGCACTTGGCCTTGTTCTTCTGCATTCATTAGTCATAAAACAAAGACGAAGACGTATCCTTGATAAGAACTCTATGGAACAGGTAATTGATAAGATACTTAGAATTCAGGTATATCTGTCACTTCGGATTTCAAAGGTAGGTCACACTTACAAACATGTGGGTTTTGAGGCAAACGCATTCCACTCCTGTAGATATTAGGCTGAAAACCTACAAACATCCAAACATTTAGGGACATTAACACCAAATGATAAATGCAAGATTCAAATGTAACTAGATAATATTACTTATCAAGAAACGTCCTGGGAATTTCAAGTGTGGCTAAAGTGTTACAGGGTATATTCTCAACAAAATATGAATTTTAAAATGACATGGTCAGATCTGGATTCTTCTAAGGCAGGCTAAATTACTCTCTCTCTCTCTCTCTCTCTCTCTCAACAAAATTATAAATGCAACACTTTTGTTTTTGCCCCTATTTTTCATGAGCTGAACTCAAAGATCTAAGACTTTTTTCTATGTACACAAAAGGCCTATTTCTCTCCAATATTGTCCACAAATCTGTCTAAATATGTGTTAGTGAGCACTTCTCCTTTACTGAGATCCATCCATCTCACAGGTGTGGCATATCAAGATGCTGATTAGACAGCATGATTAGGTGTGCCTTAGGCTGGCCACCATTATAGGCCACTCTAAAATGTGCAGTTTTATCACACAGCACAATGCCACAGATGTCACAGGTTTTGAGGGAGCGTGCAATTGGTATGCTGACTGCAGGAATGTCCACTAGAGCTGTTGTCCGTGAATTGAATTTACATTTCTCTACCATAAGCCGTCTCCAAAGGCGTTTCAGAGAATTTGGCAGTATATCTAACCAGCCTCTCAACCGCAGACCAGCCCAGGGTCTCCACATCCAGCATCTTCACCTCCAAGATCGTCTGAGACCAGCCACCCAGACAGTTGCTGCAACAATCAGTTTGCATAACCAAAAAATTTCTGCACAAACTGTCAGAAACCATCTCAGGGAAGCTCATTTGCATGCTTGCCGTCCTCATCGGGGTCTTGACCTGACTGCAGTACGTCATCGTAACTGAATTGAGTGGGCAAATGTTCACATTCGATGGCGTCTGGAACTTTGGAGAGGTGTTCTCTTCAAGAATAAATCTCGGCTTTACAATTCAACAATTACAGTCTCAGTGGTATATTGAACCTTGTAGTGTCTCAGTTGTATATTGGACCTTGGAGTGTCTCAGTGGTATATTGGACCTTAGAATGTCTCAGTTGTATATTGGACCTTGGGGTGTCTCAGTGGTATATTGGACCTTAGAATGTCTCAGTGGTATATTGGATCTTAGAATGTCTCAGTTGTATATTGGACCTTGGAGTGTCTCAGTGGTATATTGGACTTCAGAATGTCTAAGTTGTATATTGGACCTTGGAGTGTCTCAGTGGTATATTGGACCTTAGAATGTCTCAGTTGTATATTGGACCTTGGAGTGTCTCAGTGGTATATTGGACCTTGGAGTGTCTCAGTGGTATATTGGACTTCAGAATGTCTAAGTTGTATATTGGACCTTGGAGTGTCTCAGTGGTATATTGGACCTTAGAATGTCTCAGTTGTATATTGGACCTTGGAGTGTCTCAGTGGTATATTTGACCCTGTAGTGTCTCAGTTTTATATTGGATCTTAGAATGTCTCAGTGGTATATTGGACCTTGGAGTGTCTCAGTGGTATATTGGACCTTAGAATGTCTCAGTGGTATATTGGATCTTAGAGTTAGTTGAATCACACAGTTAGTGTGATGAGGTTTACTCTGTGCAAATGGATTTAAAAAAAAAAAAAGGTTACATAGTTACAGATATCTATCCAGTCATGTTAGTAACCAGGTCACCAGAGTGCAATTTCTATGTTTACTATATAAATTTGTATAATACTATCAAACACTTTCAATATAACAAACAAGTACTAATTCTCTAGCCTTTCTTCCTAACTTCCAATCCTACTGCAGCACTTTTGCCAGAATTTGTTTTCTCTAAAATGCTCTGCATATTCACCTGTCTTACATGACAGTGGGGGTCTTACATGACAGAACCTTTCTATCGCTTGCAGCTGCTGCTTTACATTGGACATTGATGATGTTTATTCTTATTCCAAAGTCCTTCTGATTTAAAAGTATCCCTAAACTAAGACCCACTTGGGGTATATGTTCCATTCACAAAAAGCACAATTTTATCTTCAATGGATGCCATCCACTACCAGCATGCATACAATGTATTACTTAGGTTTTATAATCTGGAAAAAAAGGCATGAGACTTTCAATGACCATTGTGAAATCTTTAACTTTACGATTAAAAAGAAATGGGTCTCAGACAGAAATCTGAGGTACTTCGTTAACCAATTTTGTTCAGTGTAGAAATGTTCCAACAACAACTATTCTCTGTATCCTTAAGTATATTTTCAAAATAAATGTTCTTCTTCTAACCCCAATTGTAACCAATTAGAAAGGTAATTGCCTTGATTGCTTTTGCAAATTCCACATAGATGCCATTCCCTGCCACGCAAATATCACAACCTGGTCTACACTTTTTCTGACTTGCCATAAAACAGTTAAATGGACACTCCACTTCCCACAATACAGAAAAAATGCACTCATTGAAATCAGCATTTTTACATTGGAGTTATATCTAAAAATAGCTTGCAAAAGTCCACACCCGGACTTGTTGTGGCTGTCCAATCACAGACTTTCCAGTGCAGCTCAAAGAGAATCTTTGAAAGACAGGTGCCCTGGACAATTACTGCCTCTTGAGTTTAGCTCCACTGAGCTAACCAACCAGGAAAAAACAGGATCAGGTGTCTGATTGACAGCCAGGGAGGTGTAACAAGGTTCATTTATAAATGTGACAATTTCTTTAAAAATCTGCACTTTTAAAAATATGAAAAAAAAGAGGACAAACTCTTCACTCGTAAAGCACTTCAGCAAGCTAAGGCAAAGGAAAGGTTTTTTTTACTGTAAGAACAATAAGGATGAGCAATTCTCTGCCTGAAGAAGTGTTTACTACAGATGTTCAAACTGCAACTAGATGCATACTTGCAAAAACAGAATATTCAATGATATATTCTTTCAATGTAGGGTAATAACTGCTTGATCCAAGGATAAATCTGACTGCCATTCTGGGGGCAAGAAGGAATTTTTTTTCCTAGCTTGTTGCAAAATTGTGCTTCAAACTGTTTTTTTTTTTGCCTTCTTTTGGATCAACCGCAAAAAAACAAATGTGAGGAAGGCTGAACTTGATGGACGCAAGTCTCTTTTCAGCTATGTAACTATGTAACTATGTAAACTAAGGTGCTTTAGGGGTCTGGAGCATGCCTTAAACATAGTTTGACATGATTTATCCCATGTTGGGAAAAAACATTCTTTAAAGCACATTCACGTTTCGTTTACATTCGAATAAAAAAACACTCCCATAAATGTATTTATATATAAAAAAAACTCTTATTACAGTAATTTCTGTGTAAGACTTTTTAAATACATTTTATGACCTACCTGTTTTACGACAGTTCGCACTTACAACCAGCTCTCGTCATAGGGATTAGAGGGATTCTCTGCTCTGGTGCATTCCTTTATGTTCGGGGAAATTTCCCCAAACATAGACAATTTCCTTGGACATAGACAAGCACACCAGAGCAGGGAATCCCTCAACTCCTCACTTACCGACCAATTCGTTCTACGACCGGGTCGTAAGAATGGAACTCGGTCGGTAAGGGAGAAGTACCTGTATAGACAAATGGAAGATTTTCGAAAATCCCCAAACAGCTGTTTGGTTATTAATAAACTCTCTAAATACCAGAGATGAATACTTTCAATTTCAGTTATTAGTTTTTTCCTTAATATCATTTAATTATTTTAGTAGTTTATTTTGTGTTAGTTTGCTTAAAAAGCGTTTGCAACAATGATTCTCATATCAACAGAATTTGTTATTCCTTATTATAAACTGAAGAAAATTAATATTTAAAACATCTGCCTTTTGATGATTCTCAACAAACATACATATCAAAAATATCAATGATTTAACATTATTGTTATTAGATATTCTTCCATGTGTATTTGAATATTCTTCTAACGTTTGGCTTAATCTGTTTGATTGCCCATTTTCAATTTCCAAACCTCCCAAACGTCCCAATTTAGAAGGGACAGTCTTTATTTTGGGCCCAAATCCATCTTTCCCTCTTTTCTAAAAACTTCATGTTGTTGGGTTATCTAAATGTATTTATTTATAAAATATTTTACCTGGAAGGATACATTGAGATTTCTCTCGTTTTCAAGTATGTCCTGGGTCCACAAAATATTGCATTGATACAATAGGGTACAATAAAATACAAAAACAATATTAATACACAATATATACAAAATTTAACATAGAACAGGTAGGAAATGTATAATCAGCCATGGCAGGTACATTCTGTTTTGAGGTATGTAGAGAGGGATCTCTTAAAGGATTTTAGGCCTGGGGAAGATTTGAAAGTGTGAGGGAGGTCATTCCATAATTGCTGGGCTCTGTAGGAAAAGGAGGATCGGGCTGCTTTCTTTTTGTATTCAGGTAGACTAAATAAAGTGCTGGTACTGGATCGGAGGTTATAGGAGGTGTGAACAGAGCTTCATAGCCAGAGTACTCATAGTAACGTGTCTTTAATCGAGAAAAAAACTTTTCATTGTTCTTGTGTAAATTACATTTTAGTTGTATACATTGTTATTAATAGGTTTTCAAAAATACCTATACAGCCTAATAATACCTAAACAGCCCACCCCTGCACACACCCCACACACACCTCTAAAATGTTTCTTCTTTGTGCATTTGAAATGTTTGAACTTATGATTTTCTACTTTAGACTCTCTATTGCCATCTATGTCATTACTAACCAAAATGGCATCACAGCAGATAGGTCAAGGAGATACTAATGTAAATTCACGAAGTTTCTAGTTTGCTGATAGTGATCAGATACCAATCTATAAAGTATCACATCAGGCGTTTCCTAAAATGGACTGTGGTACTACTTGAGGGAACCTGCCAAAACCCAACATAAAGTAGGTTATACTGTGTATCTGTGTTGAGTGCACAGATCATTCAGTGAAAGCTGGTGGGATCATCTATAGCTCGTCGTAAAAGAAGAGTTCCTCTGAAGAGCAGGTTGTCATTGATATGAATAGGACTAAACTCAGCAGATCTTGACACCACTGTGAGCAAACTGCTGAACAGAGAATTTACTGACCACTATCAAACACATACAACCCAGATACTCTCAATTTAAACCAAGTCTCTTACTGAATAGAACTAATTATGGTGACTTGACTGGAGACTTTGTGCGATGAACTACGACTGCCTTGTCTATGAAGATGGAAAGACACTTGTCTCTAAACCTCATTCATCTCAGTCAAGTCAACCATCAATGAAGCCATTGGGAACCCCTTTCACAGAACAACAAGCATTGACTATGACTGTCATCAATGGCATCCAGGCCAAACCCTCTAGGAGGTAATACTTGCTGTCCCTGCTAAGTACCTAACTGTTCTTTTATTAGAGAAGAAACCCTGTTCTCAGAACATGCTATACATGACAAAACACTCATGAAACTCTCACCTTCGTTCTAACCCGTATAAGTATTTCTATTTGTTGTACAACATATCTGATTGAAATACTCTTTATTTATATGTAATGTACTGGCTCCACTTTCCAAACATTGACCCATATTTTTTCTTAATAAATAACTGTGTTGTTTTGATGCCTAGCCTCACTAATTAGAATTTGCACAGTCCCATTTCGTACAAACCTAATATTTTGCCAGGTATGTTGAAACTAGATGAGCTCACAGGTCAAGTCGTGTTGGAGTAGAGGGCCCATAACATAGGGTGCAGATTATTTATTGTGGTATTCTGAGCCCATCATTCATTTAACTGTCGGCTCTTTGCCCTGGTAATTAAACAAACTAAAAGAATTAAGCAGAGTCTTTGTTTTATCATCTGTTTATAGTGTTAACAACTTGCTTGTGTCACCTTTAACACAACATATATTGGGGGTTATTCCCAAAACAACGAATTGAGCTTAGCCTGAAAGTGGAATTGCAAAATGTAGGTCTCTGAAATGGTTCAATTTGGACTAATTTAGTGCAACTTTTGTAATCTGGTTCCCATTTCTCCCAAATACACCTTAGAGTACTTGGCATGTGATTTATGTCTCTTTAAAGCTCCATTAGTGATATATTTGTCCCTACTTCCTTTACTCACAATGAACTTTAATTAGATGAGAAAAAGTAAGAGGTTAGAACAAATGGTGTTTCTCTTATTTTGTGGGCGAGTTTGTTGTAAGAAGGATCTGCTAGGTAAACCCACGGAATGCTTTAAACTCTGCTCCGTTCCAAAAGGAATGTGGGTCAGTTCACTTTTCATGCCTTTGCAAAGCCTCAAAGGATCACTGTGAAAAATGTGTCTCTTGCTGTAGATTTTACAGGTGATAAAAATAGCTTACTTCAAACAGAAAACTGCACGTTTTTCAAGTTTCCTGATGTATTTTAGTTATTCCTCATTTAATGTTGCCAACTACAATAGTGCTGTCTAATAGTCTTATGAGTTTACGCAAATTCAATAAAAAAAGACAACTGGTAAAATGATTTAAAATCAAGTACTGGGGGAAATTTCAGATTGTAATTTTAATTAGTGACAACTATGAAAAATACAAACTTCAGTAATTTATTGAGATGTGGTGCACCTTGAATCTGCACCCTATGTTATAGGTTCTCTACTCGGACATGATTTGACCTGTGAGCTCATCTAGTTTCCACATACAGTGGTACCTCGGTTTACGAATTTAATACGTTCACCGGGACTTTTCTTATTGCGAAAAATGTATAAACCGAAACGCAGTTTCCCACAGGAATGCATTGAAAACCAATTAATCCGTTCCGGAGGTCAGAAAAAAGTCAAAATGAGCGGGCATGGAAACCAACCCACAATGCAGATCACACAGTAAAAGTCATGCAAACGACGAAGCTCAGCTCCCTACCTTTCCACCACTTGAGAAATTCACCAAAAAAGTTCCAAAAAGTCCCAAAATCGCTGCAAATTTTTTTTCTAGAATGGCTCCAAAACTCGATGCAAAAACTGCTCCAACAACTCCAACACTCGACGCCACGTGCTACCAACATACTCCAGCATGCACGGTGGCGGCACTATAAATCTCCCAGGAGCAATGCATCCTGGGGAAACATGCTTCGTGTTGCGAACAAAAATTGGAAACTGAGGCATTATTTTCAATGGATTTTTGTTTGTAAACCGAAAATGATGTTAACCGAGGTGTTTGCAAACCGAGGTACCACTGTACCTGCCAAAATATTAAGTTTGTATGAAATGGGCATGTGCAAATTCTTATATAAAGCCATACCATTATGCATGTCAAAATCTAATGTGCGCAGAAAGAGCAAAGATTTTGGAAAATCATGGAAGACCACTATAGTGTATGATCGAAGAAGTCTTGACATTGTGAAGATAAGCTCTTTATTGGTGGAGAAAAATGTATACATACAGATATGAAAGAATGCCCAAAAGAGAAGATAAGTGGAGCTTTACCTTAGTGGATTTACCATATGGGACAATGTACTGCGAAGAATAGTCTAGTCGTAACAGGGAAGTCACATTTTATTTACGTTATAAAAAAAGGACAACGTTCCAAAACATTTTATAGGCAGATAAAATAAAGACAAATCACAGAGTAAGGGACATTACTTATTATATTACTTATTATAAATTGTGGAGATGGAACGGATCTGCATGTGAAGCAAAGTATATCTTCTCACCTGTCTAACAATCCTGGTGGTGGATTTGGCATGACTGGCAAGTCCTGGAGCTGGCTCACTTACATTTACTACAGAAGGTAGAATTCTGCAATTTATAGTGTTCTTATCTATTCAGATATTGGCAAACTGGTTTGTCACTCTTCTTCCAGCGGGAGAATGACCTTACAAATTCTACTAAAGTAAAAAAGGGAAATGTTTGATTATTAGAAGAAGATGGCTCTGGGTACGGGCCTGGTAGTCGATACCTTGTATCTGGCAATATCTATGTCTTTCATCAAATAAAAGAGGATTGCGTTAATTAATTAAATAGTTTTCCAATTTGTCCAATTACTCTTGGTCTTAGAAAAGTGGTGAAGAATTTCAAATGTGACGTGATTTCCATGCAAGTCAATGTTATTGGCCAGTGCATTATTCTGAATTCCATAGTAACTGATTCACTTATGACATGTTATACAATTTGTTTTATAAGTGTTGATGTACTTTAATACATCTCTCTCATTGTGTTTTCCTCTTTAACCCTCTGATTGCTAGAAGGATGGACTGAAGGATAGAAAAGGCTCTAGTTTTGGGCTGTTTTGCAGATCATTGTCAGGAGCAGGACTAATTCCTCACTGTTTATGTATATGTGTCAACATGCATGCTACCTGATACCAGTTCAAGTGCTGCTTGGCTGAGCCCGACCCATCCTCAATTCCCCCAGACAAGCAATGATCACCTTTTTATCTGGCTCTGCTGTGATTAGTTAATCTGTTGCTGAAAGCATGTTTGTTTTCTTTGCTGTGTTCCAGTAGTGATATCAGCATTAACCTTTCACCCCAACCAGGATGCTTTATTCTTCAAGGAACACAAACAATGGAGCCTATGTCCCACAGTGTTTATTAGAAGGAGCAGACAATGCTGTCCAGTCACAACACCGCAGTGAGAGTTATCTATTGTTTAATGAGCTACTCTCCTGCTTCCTATACCTTTAAATGGCTTCTTAAAGGCACAGTGCAAATACAAACCAACTGGCATGTTAAAGATTAAGGTAAAACAACTGACCTTGCCTAATATGCATGCTGTAGGTAAAACAACTTACCTTGCCCAATATGCATGCTGTAGGTAAAACAACTTACCTTGCCCAATATGCATGCTGTAGGTAAAACAACTTACCTTGCCTAATATTCATGTTGTAGGTAAAACAACTTACCTTGCCTAATATGCATGCTGTAGGTAAAACAACTTACCTTGCCCAATATGCATGCTGTAGGTAAAACAACTTACCTTGCCCAATATGCATGCTGTAGGTAAAACAACTTACCTTGCCTAATATTCATGTTGTAGGTAAAACAACTTACCTTGCCTAATATGCATGCTGTAGGTAAAACAACTTACCTTGCCCAATATGCATGCTGTAGGTAAAACAACTTACCTTGCCCAATATGCATGCTGTAGGTAAAACTGCGTACCTTGCCTAATATGCATGCTGTAGGTAAAATAACTTACCTTGCCTAATATGCATGCTGTAGGTAAAACGACTTACCTTGCCCAATATACATGCTTTAGGTAAAACAACTTACCTTGCCTAATATGCATGTTGTAGGTAAAACAACTTATCTTGCCTGATATGCATGCTGTAGGTAAAACAACTTACCTTGCCTAATATGCATGTTGTAGGTAAAGTAACTTACCTAGCCCAATATGCATGCTGTAGGTAAAAATTTTTACCTTGCCCAATATTCATGCTGTAGTTAAAACAACTTACCTTGCCTGATATGCATGCTGTAGGTAAAACAACTTACCTTGCCTGATATGCATGCTGTAGGTAAAACAACTTACCTTGCCCAATATGCATGCTGTAGGTAAAACAACTTACCTTGCCTGATATGCATGCTGTAGGTAAAACAACTTACCTTGCCTGATATGCATGCTGTAGGTAAAAAACTTACCTTGCCCAATATGCATGCTGTAGGTAAAACAACTTACCTTGCCTGATATGCATGCTGTAGGTAAAACAACTTACCTTGCCTAATATGCATGCTGTTGGTGTTCCAATATTTGAAACCTACAGGTAAACCGTGTCCCTCTCTCTTTAGCTACGGTTTTTCCCTGGAATGAGTACAAATTCCCAGGTATTTCCAAGTAAAGTAACACTTGGATCATAGTGTATTTTCCATAGGAGAGAACCATGTAAAATGGATTTAGAATTGCTATACTTTAAGCTAGAGATTAGCATGGTTGGCTTGGACTCGGAGTCATGTGCAAGATGCTATAATAATGCATTCCTGCTGTTCTAGTGTTTCCTAGCGGTTATGCTAACTAACAATGCAAACTCCACTTTGCTAATAAGAAAGTTCATTCCATTAAGATGGGCCTGTCCCCAGTGGTGTATCCTGGTTTTGTGCTGCCCTAGGCAGGACAAAACTCAGGCACCCCCCCTCCCCCCGCGCCACCCCCACCCAACCTTTCCCCCCGCAACGCATTCTAAATACACACACACACACTCGCTAACAGAAACACACACACACTAACAGACAAACACACTCACTCACTAGCAGACACAAACTAACATACACACACACACTCACAGGCAAACACACACTAACAGACACACACACTAACAGACACACACACACACTAACAGACACACACACACACACACACTAACAGACACAAACACTAACAGACACAGACACACACTAACAGACACAGACACACACTAACAGACACAGACACACACTAACAGACACAGACACACACTAACAGACACACACACTAACAGACACAGACACTAACAGACACTGACACTAACAGACACTGACACACACTCACCCACCCACATTAACCCTTTTTTTTAAATTTATTTTTAACACATTTTTATTTTTTTTAACACTTTTTTTTAATTTTTTTTTAACACGTTTTTTTTTATTTATTTCTAACACTTTTTTTTTTAATTAATTTTTAACACATTTTTTTTTTTTTTTATTTAACCCCCCCCCCCCCCCCGCCTCCTTACCTTTGGGAATGCTGGGGAGGGGGGGGGGTGTCTCTTCCTCCCTGGTGGTCCAGTGGCTGCTGGGCGATCGGGCGGCACTGCCTGGCGGGCGGCTGGCCGGCGAGGGAGCACTTCCCCTGAGCTGTCTGCTCAGCTCCCTCGCGCGCCTCAGAGTGAGGCTGGGAGCCGGAATATGACGTCATATTCCGGCTCCGCCTCCCAGCCTCACTCCGCGGCTGGCGAGGGAGCTGAGCAGACAGCTCAGGGGAAGTGCTCCCTCGCCGGCCGGCCGCCCGCCAGACAGTGCCGCCCGGTCGCCCAGCACCCCGCCGGCATGTCTGGTAGCCGCGAGGCTAACAAGACATTTGCCTTGGGCATTTGGGGGCGGCTTTTTTTGCCGCCCCCTGGAAAATGCCGCCCAAGGCAAATGCCTTGTTAGCCTCGCGGCTAATACGCCCCTGCCTGTCCCGTATGGAATGCTGAATCACAATATGTGTCAAGAGTCAGATAATGATTGCTGAAGTAACCCTATGTTTTAGCCCTGTTTTAATTCATTTCTATATCTACTTTGTTACGTAAATGGGGTGATTTTCGATATCTAAAAGCATTCTTATTATTATATTATCAGTAATACTGCATATTTTGTAGATGTATAAGTCTTTGCACGATGCTCAAGGCTTACTCTTCCATAGTGATTCTTGGTTTTACTTTGGACGAGTCAACAATATTAATAAACAGCCCATAAAGAATAACAGTTTACAATACGTGGCCTGAAAATAATTGTATTATCCACCTGGAATAAACCTATTTGTCCACATTATTTAATTTTAAGCCCCCACCTGATACCAAGGTGTGAGGGCACGGGGGACGTGGCACAGGGATGGAGTTTTTCTAGTGACTGTGCAACACTGGTACAAAAACAAGTAGATGATAGTTTGTGAATATTCATGCCACTTGATGCGTTCGGCCTCTATTCAGTATAAAATCAGTGCTTTGTACATATTCCGAATTCTATACTTTGTATACGGTTCGCATGCGAAAAGCATTGATTTTAAACCAGAACCCAAATGCATCCGGCCAATTGCAGGTTTGGTCGGGCTAACTGAATTCCGTCTGCAATTAGCTTTAGTAAATATGAGAATTACTAATCTAGTTGGAATTTGGACATTTTAATAAATAACCCGGACAGTAACATTTATTGAAAATGGCACTTAAGGTAAATCCAAAGTTTATTGGAACAGAAGAAAGCAACGTTTTGGCAAACAACAGGGCCTTTGTTTTAGGCTTGACAAAAAACATTGCTTTTCTCTGCTCCAATAAACCTGCTCACTTTGGATTTACCTTGAGTGCATTGACCATAATTTATTAACTAACAATTACATTGTGAGGATTGGCCAGTCTCAAGCCCCATTGCACCCTGGGATCCAAGAGAGTGCGGTATCCTTTATGGTAATTACAGGAACATTTATTGGACTGAATTTGAAAGCTAGAGAGAGATAGGTAATTTGTTAAGGAAGTCACCTGCAGTATCTCACAGTCATACGTGTGTCACTCAGATATAATCCTTCTGAAGTCAACAGGATAAATACTAATAAGTTGGGTAATAATAACATTTAGTCTAACGGATATACTTGAAAATTTCCCAAAACTAAATGTACCTTCACTGGTTAAATAATTGAATACTATTATTTTATAAAAAGTTTACATCTATAATAACAATTAGCCATAATGTTGCCAAGTAGCCATATTACCAAGGTTTCATTTTGTTACATAGGACAATCTGTTCTCTAAATCACCAGCCTCTTCGCCAGAGACATTGCTATATAAACTGCAAATATATTTATCTAGTGTTTTAATAAACTTGAAGGGATTTTCTTTTACTTTACTACATTTACACATAATAAAAAAAAAAATATAGAAATCCCCCATGGGAAGTCATGTATAGATTATCTCAAAAGAAATCACCCAAAAACGGCTTGAAAGGAGTCAATTTGAAATAAATTAAAAAGACCGCTGTTCGTTAATTCTTGCCAGGTTAATACTACTGCCTATCAGCGTGACAGTCGTAAGATTGATTACAAGGATATACGCGTTTATAACTTGATCAGTCAAATTAATCTCTGACTGTGGGCCCATCTGATGCCTGGCATCACAAATTTAATTTGGAAGCCGAAACCATTTCATGTATGTGTGACTGTGCTTATCAGTTCATAAAGCTTTCATGTATTGTATAGAGATATGGACTTAACGTCCTGAGATGTCAGGCCACATGCTTTCATCCGTCCTACGGGGAATTGCTCATCGGCGTATTCCGTGCCACACGCAAGAAAAGACACTAAGTAAGACATATTAATGTACTAAAGACTTAATGAAGTTCGGGGGAGGGGGGAATCCCGCACTATATTAGTTTATTGTGGATTAATGAGGACGCTCATTACAGTGATGGAGATAGATTATCCCTTTCAAGCTTCTGGACTCTGTTTTTAAGATACAGGGAGCTCTGGTGTTAAAACATTCGTCTATTTCATTACAGGCCGTTTACGTTGACCGTGTCATGTAAGAGTGGAGGTGTCTCATCGGAAAACACGCTCGATCATCAGAATTCGTGTCAGAATTGATGTGAACACACATAGCACGGTGTGGGTGAAACTAACAGTCTAGTAAATAGAAAATATTTAACGTCATAGTATTAATTCATGGTTTTTAAAATCGATACTTAGTTTGATTCAGCACAGACCTCTTAACCTATCGTGTCTTTTCACATTTATTTGTTGTATCAGAAAGAGGAGAATACCGTATGTTTGTGAAATATTGTATATATAGATATTATGTTATTAATATATGAGAAGAAGAAATATTGTGATACAGATCCCAAGATATTATGTTAAGACAGTGATGTAGCGATGACAAAATGTGTTATTGAAAATTCTGAATGTCATCATGTCATATAGCTGTTGTTCATTACGATTTGTGTTGTGCTGTTTTTGATTACACAGTTGGGACAGAAGAAAAACATCAGATCCGGGATAAACATTATTAGTTACTCATAAGATCCACTAATTTTTAAAATTAATTTTCCTATTCTAATATCAATGTATTTCTGCAAAATCTCTTATAAATGTAATGTATATGTATGTATATACTGTATATGTAATTTGCAAGAATTTAATGTTTGTTTATTTAAATTACTGGACAGAAGAAGTTGGACAGGTGTAAATTAATATATTATCTTTATTTTGCTCCTTTGACTATAGATTCTATCGCTAGGTAACTAAATAAAAAATAAATAAAAAGCTAATGGTATAATTGCTGTTAGAAATTATATTGTATTGAATACTATTCAATAAACACCCCTAAATTAACTCCCACTTAAATGTTACTATTTTATACCAAAGCGTCTGTCTCATCTCACTGAGATTAAATCCCATCTATACTGATGACATAAAACACAACAATAGACCCTTACAGCCTAACACAATAGTGTGTTGACAGTTGTCATTTTACGCTCACAATTCTTGTTGAAAGGCAGTACCATGCAGGGTGCATCTACACAATTACAATTATTTATATAGCGGCCAACCTATTCCGCAGTGCTGTACAATAGGTAAACAAGACAAACGTTTAACTCTAACAATACATGTTTGACACACGGGAACAGTAGATGAAAAGGGCCCTGTCCAAACCAGCACACAATCTCCACATCGACACACACTCCAGGGAAAACACAGAGTGCGTTTCTATCACATGGCCTCCTACGTAATGCTCTGTGACATCGCACCCCAAAAAGTTTATTTTCAAGGCGTCATTCACAATAGACAAACATCATACCTAGTCCATGTTAGTACACCCACACAACACATACACATGCATGCATCACATACCAGGCAAAGCGCTTTTTCCGATGTTCTAGCAACTATTAATCGAAGGGCCTTTGGGCCGGTGAAGGAAATCTTTGATCTCTCCTGATCAAAGGATCTTCCCTGTTGGCCTGGGCACATGGGCATCGCGGTGGAGCCCCCATGCTTGTGGGGCCCCGGGCAACTGCCCAGCGTACCCATGGGGAAAGACGGCCATGTGTGGCACTCCGACATGCTCCCAGGCTAGATGCACAATCACATTCACACCACATATTATATTTCACAGATACACGTTCTGCAAAGTCTAACAGTAACAATGTAAGATACCTTGGTGTAAAAACATTCCAAATATTTAAATACATTACCTCCTGTACATGATGAAATGTTTCTTACCTTGGTATATTCCGTGCCCCCTGTATCTTACTGATTATACTTTCCCCATTATCACCTGCCTTTATTTTTTATTATCTTTTCTTCTTAATACCTGGGTGCCACCATTGTGTTTTCCTCGGTCCATGATGTCTACAGTTTGCCTTCTGTGGGATTCTTTTGACAGATGGATTGTGGGTAAATTATGAACTGAAACATAGCCTTACTTGAATTCCGTCAATTGCCAAAGATCACATTCCCCATTGGAAAAAAGTCTCCCCTCTTCTTACTAATGCAATTAAAAAACCGAGGTGAATTAAAAAAACAAACAAAAAAAAACCAAGACTCACTCAAAATAATTTATTTAAAATCAGTAAGTGTAAAATCAAAGTGCTGCTTTAAACAAGCTTGTCATCAATAGTAATGGAAAACTCACGGAATTCAACTTACACATGCACCCAGTCACATCCTAATGCAGGCCCAATCTGTCCTCTCTATCCCCTGTGCGTGATATGTTTACTAAACTGCTCGTTGTGGTGCCCTAACAACACACCTGATAGTTTAAATAAAAATATTAACCAGGCTAGCGGTATTCCCGAGCGTGACTCAGGGTTAATTTTCGCTGCCAGAAGCGGTAACCCCGAGTCACGCTCGGGGTAGATAACAGAGCTGGCAGCGGAGTCTCCTTACCTTCTCCTTGCGATCCAGCGATGTCCCCGCGCTGTGATTGCCGGTGAGAGCCCCGGCGGATGTCTCCATCTGACTTCCTGGTTCCGTCTCTGTGAGCCGCAGAGGCTCATGGGGGCAGAACTGGGCGGGTAATTCAAATGTTTCAAGCATAAAAGTGACACACACACATAAAGTTAGGTGATACAGTGAAATCCTGTCAGATTACATTGTATCACCTCAGATTTGACACAGTATCACCTCAGATTTGAAATTTGATCATCCTACACTGCCCTGCCTGCCCTTTTTGCTGTAATTTCTGCCCATAAAATACATTTTTTACCATGGCATCAAAGCGTCACTTTAGCATCTCCAAAGCGGGTTTGGATCAGATGAGTGACAGCGGCAGCGACACAGAGCCCCTCGCAGAATTGAGCGACTGCGATAGCGATTCGTCATCCGGCTCTGACAGTGACCAGAGAAGTGGCGACAGCGACGATTCTGCACCCGAGCTCAGTGATGTGCGCACTTGGTGCCTTATTGATTGCGGTATGGATGAGGTACCGCCGCTAAGATTTCCGTTTACTGGATCACCTGGGATGAAGGTAGACGTTGAGCACAATGATCCTTTGGCATACCTAAAATTATTTCTCACAGATGACGTCATTGAAAAGATTGTCACGGAGACAAATCGCTACAACGAGCAGCAATCAGCTACTCTGCATAGCAAGTTTTCCAGGAACAGAAAATGGGAACCGGTGACTAAAGAGGACATCTGGAAGTTTCTGGGGCTACTACCTATTCAGGGGGTGGTGGGGAAACCCCTGCAGAAATGGTACTGGACTACCAAAAAATGGCTGGCAACCCCATTTTTTGGCACCATCATGTCCGAGTACCGATTTTCCATCATAATTAAGAATTTGCACTTCACCAACAACAAGGAATTTGACGAAGCCACACATCCAGCGCCAAAACTCAAGAAGATCTGGGAAGTATACCAAATGATCCTAAAAAATTTCCAGCAGGCCTATGTGCCAGATAGAGACATCAGCATTGTTGAAAGTCTGATGGCTTACAAGGGACGCCTCAGCTGGATTCAATAATCACATCCAAGAGAGCACGGTTTGGAATAAAATCCTATATGCTCTGCGAGTCTGCCACTGGCTATATATGGAATTCCTTCATATACATCGGTAAAGGAACACAATTCAACCCCAGGTACAGCGGCTATGGGATGGCAACGTCATCAGTCCTTACACTGCTTGAGCCATTGCTGAATCAGGGGTATTGTGTGACAACGGACAACTTTTAACATCGCCTGAGCTGTACGAGTTTCTGATAAAACACAAGACTGATGGATATGGAACCGTTAAGGCCAACCGACGTGACCTGCCATCTATGTTTGCCAAGAAAAAAATGAAAACAGGAGAAATGGTTGCCTGGCAGAAAGGAAAGATGATGGCAATGCGTTGGCGTGACAAAAAAGACATATGCCTAATGAGTACAGTGCATAACACCTCCACTGCCATGGTCCACACAAGAGGTGGGAAAGATGTCATGAAGCCACAACTTGTGATTGACTACAACAACACCATGGGAGGAGTCGATAGAGCTGATCAGGCGATGACATTTTATCCGGCTATGCGGAAACAACAAAAAAAATATTACAAAAAAATCTTCAGGCATCTACTGGAACAATGCCTCTGGAATGCCTATATACTGCACAGAGGAAAGAGTGACAAGCCTCTTGTTCATTCTGACTTTATCTGGAAGGTGGCGGAGCGGATTTTTGTGAACTACCAAACGGCATCAGTGGCCGTGAACAGATCTGGACGTCGTGCTGTTGACGTTGTCAACCCAGAACGCCTGACTGGTCGTCACTTTATGGATTACATCCCGCCAACCGCAAAAAAGGCAGCACCTACAAGGATGTGCGTAGTTTGCTGCTCAAAGCGAGATAGCAATGGAAAAAAAATCCGAAAGGAAACCAGATTCCATTGCCCTGATTGTGATGTCGGTCTATGTGCAGTCCCATGTTTCAAAATTTACCACACCCAGGATGTTTACTGAATTTTCTTTGTTTGACAAATTTCATTATTTATTACATTATTGAATAAAATTATATTATTTATTAGATTATAATTCATGATTTTATGTTTCGAACTTTATCACATCTGAGAGTACTTTTGGTCAGGTTTAAGAAAGTAATTACTGGCCTACAATACATAACACCAAATTTCCATGCAAAAAAATGGTACCGCTTTTGGTACAAAATTCCTGACATAATCATACCGCCAGGGAGGTTAATGGAGAAATAAAAATGGTCCAAAATTTAGCAAAATGGACCCCAGTCACCATAACTTGTTGATAGCCCTGCACATTCCATAACCTTCCTGCATAGTTTCTCCATACACTGGGTACTGTAAGGACTAACCTAAAATGTTTTTGATAGACAATGTATATGTGTAGTTCTGAATACACAAGGTAAGGTGATTTAAATATATATATATATATATATATATATATATGTTATTTTTCAATTTTGTCTCTCTTTATCAAAATATTGTTTTGCACCATTTTTTAAACCTGTTTTTATTTGTGTATGTGTATGGCTGAATCCCACAGAACAGGTTGTTTTTTTCTGCTTGTATTCTGCAGTCTATGTGGCACTTCAATCTTTAGAGATGAAGCCTGCATCCTCCTGTTGACAAAATTATTATTAGCCATGACATTTAGGCTTTGCTTATCCACTATTTCCATAAAACAAACACAATGAAAACCTTGTTTTAAAATAGAAATAAATGGTTACTACAAGACTAATCGATACAGTTGTGTTTAAGTTAAAAAATAGCAATTTGAATGTATAAGATCTAAGACGCTTGACTGATTCTAGCATTGAACATCGCTCTCTGACTCTTGTTTCCAGTTTAATGGACACCAACTGCTACAAATTTGCTTCAATTGTAACCTTTTTGTCATTCTCCTCTGTTAGTGTGATGGATTCTACTTCATGAGCGAAGTACAATTGGATTATGTTTGTATAAACATGTGCTTAACCTGAGATGATTAAAACACCATCTGTTCATACACAGTATGGTCCTGAGGAGTTAATAAGAATGTTTTAAACTGTCATCTTCTATAAATGTATTTAAGGTTCAAATAGCTCTTCAGTTTCTGCCGTTACAAAAAGGTTTTTTTTTTATCTACACAGAAGATGAGTCTAAAACTCTACAGGGACAATTCCATGTGGAACATTGAAACAACCCAAGTATGTATTCTATAATACATGTAAAGTTGCCGAATTCTAGGAAGAACTCATGTGATTGGATTTGGTTTGTGATACTAAATGCATAGTAAATGTTAACAGATGAAGACAATTATAAAGGTATTACTCCACTGTAGGTTCTTCTTACACTAAAGAAGGAGATATAGTGGGCAACATGGAAAAATTGGGGTTTCTAACAACCTGTGGCATGCCAGTAATGCCTTTCTTGTTCAGCCTAGCTCATGCCCAATCTCTTTTAGATTGTACGTACTGTTTGTGACATTTAAGGGAGAAGACGGCCGCCATACGCCAATTAGTTGCCTGTAGCCTTGTGCACATTGAAAAAATGTGGTTCATTGTGAATAAAAGGTAGTTTGGGGTGAATCAGGTTTCGTCCATGGGGCGTTTTAGTTTGCACTAATTTCGTCCCCGCGTTCCTTTCAGGAAATTAATTCTGACAAACCAAAATGGCAGGAAAATGCACTATTAGTATACGGAAAAATATTGAGATCAGATAAATAGGTATATGTATATTTTGAAATGCAGTTGAGTTTCCCCACCATTTTGTTCACAGAAGGAGAAGGAGTAACCAAGAGCGGGAAAATGAGAAGGAATTGTAATTTTTTTTCATTTGTATATTCATATATTATTATTATTACATATATAATGTATAAATATGCATTTTTGTTTACTGCATTTCCTTTTTTGTAATCTCTATTGGTCACTTCTCATTAGATCTGTGAATAAAATCAACATTTAGTGACTGTCCCCTAACCATGAATCATCCTCGTTCCATCAATCATCTCTTTTTGGTGCTATAGGTGGAATTCTGGACCACGAAACACACTCCCACCTTATTTGATCGCTATTTCCTGTCCCGATGTGTTTTATACCCCACCTCCTATAGACTGTAAGCTCGTTTGAGCAGGGTCCTCTCCAACCTATCGTTCCTGTAAGTTTCTTGTAATTGTCCTATTTATAGTTAAATCCCCCCTCTCATAATATTGTAAAGTGCTGCAGAATCTGTTGGGGCTATATAAATGGCGATAATAATAATTATAATAACAGCTTGGCCATTGTCCGTTAAGCTTGTTTGGTGATTTGTGCATATGGAGTTTTGGAGTTAAAGAATTTGGACAATTCCCTGATTGCCCAAAATTCTATCGAATTGTGATTTGTTTGAAATTGAAGTCTTGCTACCTGTTTATAATTAAGAGGATAGAAATGGTCGTTATACTTTTCCAACCTCTACTCTTTGAGTCCTTGATTGGGATGTAGAGTGCCCCGGTGTCACATTCTGTTCCTCTCTGTGAATTATGTCTGGTCATGGCTTCTGTTATCCAGTACTCTTTTTACAATTCTTGTTTAGTTTTTCTGGTTCTCCATTCTATGTCTGGTTTTCTTTATGTTGGGTTTTCTGGGTTCATTCCTTTATTCCGTTCCTGGAATTCCCAGTCTCCTGGATTCCTTTAAATGTTTGTTTTTTGTTGCCACACCCATTCCTTTGCCATTAGTACTTTTTGTTTCAGTGTGTTCCTGTTAGCAGTGGTCTCATCCCTCTGCTCCTTTCCTTGCAGGTAAGTACTGTGTGTGTTTTATTGTTGTACTTTTAGTCATGCAATACTAGGCAGTTAGGACCCACCATAATTGGAGTACTGTGGCGCAGTGGTGGGCTGCATACATCTTGGCCATTTATGTATGTCTAAATCTCCAATGTTTATTGCATATATAGTACTTAGTTATTTCACCTGTTGTTTTGCCCAGCATATCTTGTCTTGTTTTATTTTGTCTTGTATTCCCAGTTCATGTACAGTCCTGTCCTGCCCTGTCCATGTTCTGTTCTTGTTTTCCTTCATGTCTTGTGTACATGTTCTGGGTTCTGCTTTCTGTCCTGCTCCGGTTCTGGGTTCTTCTAGTCTTGCTTTGTTTCTAGTACTGAATACATATCTGCTGCAGAGCCTCCCTATCCAGATCCCTGGAGGTCTGCATATCATCTAGCACCCGGGATCCGCAGTAGCTGCATCAGGGCCCTGGTATGTGGTCGCACAAACCTTGGTGCTCAACAGCAGGGGGCGTGTGGTTACCCTGCACCAGACCCTGATTGTCCTATTCCACACTGTGACTCCTACCAACATCGGGCATACTGGGTCCCGGTCTCCAGAGTGCCACCCCTGACACCGGGGCCCAATAAAATGATAGATTTTGTATTAATAAAAAATAAGTAAAATATAAATTAACCTCTGCTGACCCATATCCCTCAGTATATGATACACATGAAATAAAAAAAACTAGCAATCCCCAATGAAAAATTGAATGATTATCTAGATCAGCTGTCTGATTGGTGGAATTCTATGATAAATATATAAACTCAGCTCTACTGAATCTTAATAATACTGGTTATATCTTGTGTCTTACCTAAAAAATATAGAAACATTGACTAAAATGGTAAAGCAGTCCCTTTACCAGAGCAATCCCAAGATGTCCCAGTCATCACCCCTACAGTTTCTATTAACTGTCTTCAATGACTATGAATTTTAGCCAGTAAGGATTGCTGTACTACATGCTTTTGAACTATGCAGAGATCTGGCAATGTTTCGACTATCACTGGATCCTCATCTTTGGCTTGAAAAAGACTCCTGCGTTTGTGGAAACAGGAACATTCTTATGTTTGCTGTTGTTCACTAAATGAAAGACACCTAAATTGGAGGAGAGTTTGACAACTATTTCTTTAATACACTTAAAAAAAAAAAAAATTCTGGTAAAACAATTGCCAATTTTTAATTCAAAATTATCATTAATCTAATATATGTATCAGAAATATCTAATGGTGATTTTGCTTATTTGTTCTTCATAATGATTGTATGTCCCGGGCATTCTTTATTATTTTTGTATTTTTTTTGTGGAAAGATAATTAGTTACAATCAGCTTATGTCATCATGGCTGGTAGATGTTGGGCAGCTTGTTGTGTATTCTGAGGTAGGTTTCAACTCAGTATTCACGAAATAGGCTGATGCAGTCATTGGTTCAGTTTCAGCGTGAAGGATACTGTCAAGCTTAGACATGATAAGTGAGTTCTGACTGCAGAGATCCGATGAGCACATGGTTTCCACCATTATGTGTATCTTCTACCCAATCAGGCAGTAGTGCCATGTAGCCCTGTCGCAACAGAGAAACCTCCAAGTTGTAAACCAGGATCACCCTCACCAGTCCAAAGCGTGTCGTAGCAGCACCAGCCAGCGATCTTGTCAACTCGGATTATTCCAGATGGGAGATCTGACGCCTCTCCTCTCCTCAGAGTGCACCCGTCCTCAGATCAATTCATTAACACTCTGGGAACTTGTCCAACCAAGGGTAAGTAAACGTAATTTGTGTGGAGCTGGACCAAGGCTAGAGGTGCTTAAATGCCCTATTGAATAACTGGAAAGTCAAAAGTCTCCCAAAAGTTGTTAATAATTGTATAAAATCCGGAGCTCACGCTCACTCAGGACATGTCTGTCCGGCATGGCAGTCAGGCTCCACCCCTTCTTTGCTTCTTTTAATGGGCTTGATTTACTAAGTTTGAGTTTTAAAACCGTTCTATTTAGCAGCATGTCTCAAGGTCTGACTCCAACTCTACACAACTATTTCCCCAGCTCATAGTACTTCTGCCCAGTGTCCTATCATAACATCATGACACCAAGCTTCCAGAATGGCGTAGTACTCTATTAGCAGAGATGGTGATACAGTCCATGCTTGGCAAAATGTCTCACTGAATCATTTCTTAGGGCATTAACATTCATAATATTTAATATTGGATGCAGGGCAAGATGCACTTGTCTTCGTTAAATCTTTACCATTCTTCAACACATTTTTGAAAAATACAACACTTTTTTTGCCATTTTTTAAATCAAAAGCAGAAACAGGTGTGGATGAAAGATGGCTCCTGTAGACCATGAATTCTTCAACCTCTATTACTAGTAACTGTTTATGATGATGCAGTTAGTGCAAATATTTAAGATTTAGTGAGCAGCAGCCAATTGTGATAATGTTTGTCACGTTGGAATTGAGTCTGAGATCTCTCTTGTTCTTACAAGTCCTCCTTATTTATGTATTCATATTTTACTTGAGTATAAATACAAGAAATGGATGCAGGGAGGGGTGACCACAAAGTGAGGGACAATTAAGGTTTCCGCAAGTCAAGTAATTGGGATCGAAGAATGTCTGCAACCGCCATAAGGCTGCACTTAGTAACAAACCAAATCAATAATTAAGTCTGAGTTTTATAGATAGGAAATTGGTTCTTATCTGTCCTCTGAGTCTATGTATCACAGCACTGCAGAACATATCAGTGCTTTATAAATAAAACATAACATATTTCACTGGTGCTCCATTTTTGTGCACACTCAAGGCTTACAAAGCAATAAAAATGTCAGCTGTCTTTCCTTTCATGACTGTGGTTTTTATTGGGAACAGGCAACAGAGAGGTTAATTGCCCCTTTACTTCAACTCCCTCCCAGTGTAAGATGGATGGGATTGTCAGAGGGAGAGGACAGATGAAGACAAACTGCAGGTACAGCTTGCATGAACCAAGAATTCTCTTGTACAGTATTAGCTGAAAGAGCAAAACTAAAAATAAGGAAATGTGCTAGACACCACTATTGGAAAAAAAAAAGCTCCCCGCGTTATGTATCAAAATGTCCTGTTTTAATGTAACCTCGTAGCATTGTCGACAGAGATAAAGCTAAAACAAAAAAGTGATCAATAACATTTGTTAACAAAATTTGTTGTGAAGAGAACATTATCTGCGGCGGTGGTAGGCAATCTGCACATATTAAAGTAAAATATTTTATCAAACCCATGATATCGCTGCAGCATAGAGTGTGGATCATCCAATATAAGAGGTCTACTCAATAATCCACCTAGTTTTAGTTACACACGGTAAACTATGGGAAACTAAGAAACTCAGTGCTAATTTTCTATTGGTCGGTGCAGTCAGTTTGCCCATGTTGACCCGAGTAGAGAAGAGCTCCATTTGGTAAATGGTCAACGTATGGATGAGTTTGCCCTGACTCTGGTTGGGTTGAGTTGGCATTTCAAATTGTTTAAAGAATCTCTTGAGATTAAATGTGTTCCTAGTTTTTGTCATTAGTCTGGTCAACACATCCCTTTGATAATTTACCACTTATTTATTAAACTTGGAATTGAAAAAAAAAAAAACAGTAACAAAATCTATATCAGCTATTTTTCAAATTGGCCTGTTGGACCCAACATTTCCCTGGCCAATTCTAGACAATTTTTGGTTTTGTAAAAAATCCAGCATGTTTTTGATGTGGTGCTGAGACCCAGTGACCAAGGTCGAAAAGCTGTACACTATTTAATTGGGCTGCCATGTTCCAACTATATTTACATAGCAAAAACCACATAAAGATTAGTTGGTTCTCCTTTGATAGAGCTGACTTACCTTTTCAGGTTCATGCTCGGTAGGCTCAGGGCTCACCAATTTTCATATCAAATTCAGTTCTTAATTATTTGAATATATTTGTTTTCACTTATATTTTATATGAGCAACTAAACATTCTGTCAAAGTCATCATTGGTTCAGTTGATCTCAATAATTAATAGGTGTAGAATTCTTTGACTCAAAAGCTGATAAAATATACTGTCGTTTATAATATGACAATAGACTAATTTTAGCTTCATTTGGATTTGTTAATAATATTATCTATACTTTTTTTTTCTTGACCTGTAACTGGAACACAAGATTATAATTTTTACATATTTATCAAGGAAAGGAAAGTCGAACTTCTGAGTCAAAATACTAAATAAACAGCTATCACAATGGAAACCAATAGAATGTTTAACAAAAAGTAGCATTTCCCCCCAAAGCAGCACCTGTTTAGCATGACAAGTATTTTGGCCCTTTTATTCACATCTACTAATTGATCATTTTGCCAAACTCGTAGCTCTCACAGTGTAAATGGCCAGAGACACTTTAAATGTATTTGCAAGACTGTGCTCATCCATGAAATGTGGATACAGGAATCAACAATAAACAGAGTTTTCACGAAAGTGTGAATTGTCAGGAATTTAAAAATCTAAAGTGAATTGTAGGTCAAACAACTAAACCGAGAAACTTCAAGACACTCAAGTCTGCAGTGTTTTCAGTTTTTGCGATACTGAACTAATCTGTTAAAGTCGCTTTGAATTCATTTTGAATTACACGTTTGTAAATAACCCGGGAAACGACCTATAAAAACTCTTACAAGCAATAAAAACACGAACGAAAAAAAACACGAGACAGCAAAAAACGAAGTAAATTAAAGTAACTAAAGTAAACACAAACAAACAGTAAAGCAATAACAACGAATAGATAAGTGTATTGGGGTTTATTCTCTAAACACCTCATTGGTGTGAATTGCAAAACAAATTTTGAAAATTTGGACTAAATCAGTTGCTCTACACTAGCAATTTGGTTTTAAATTCACTGCATTTCCCTGTTTATTAAATAAAACCCCTTAAAAAAAAATTCTTGCCACAGAGTCTCGCAACTGATTAGTATAAGCGATAAATAAATAAATGTTGGCTTCCTGCAGACTTTCTGAAACAGAAAGATTAGTTCATTAATTAGTGAATCATAAATTTCACTCCTAGATATTGGCCTTTTCCTCTCTGGTCGCTAATAGTCTGGAACTCTGAATCAGGACATCACACGAAAAAAAGACTTAAAGATAAATTCAATAGGGAATATTTTTTTTTTAATTGACAAATGCATAAAATTAAAATAATCTAACAAAACCCTTTCCTACATATACATTAGACGTTGTACATAATAATATACATGCATAACACCCATTTTGTGTGTATATATAATTATCCAGGTTCATGTCAAACATGTAGAAATCAGTGCACAGTAATATAAACAAGTACTTGTAATAGCTCCCCCTAGTGGTTATTAATTCATCAACAAGAAAAAATAATAATTTGCAAATGCGTTTCAACACATATGGATATTTACAGTGATATTTACCAAACTGTGAGAGCTGTAGAATAATGACAAGGAAACTAACATTTTAGGAGCACACCTCCAAATTGGAAACAGTCTAAATCTCAACTATTTCTATTTATAATAACTGCAAATGAGCTGAATTACATTTTATAACAGTTGCATTGTATCCTAAAACAGGAATGCAACAAATTGTATTTAAGTTGACTGATAATTGTTGGTTAAAGGACCACTCTAGGCACCCAGACCACATCAGCTTAATGAAGTGGTCTGGGTGCCAGGTCCTTCTAGGGTTAACCCATTTTTTCATAAACATAGCAGTTTCAGAGAAACTGCTATGTTTGTGAATGGGTTAAGCCTTCCCCTATTTCCTCTAGTGGCTGTCTCACTAACAGCCGCTAGAGGCGCTTGCGTGATTCTCACTGTGAAAATCACACTGAGAGCACGCAAGCGTCCATAGGAAAGCATTATGAATGCTTTCCTATGTGACCGGCTGAATGCGCGCGCAGCTCTTGCCGCGCGTGCGCATTCAGCCGACGGGGAGGAGAAGAGGAGGATCATAGGAGGAGAGCTCTCCGCCCACCGCTGGAAAAAGGTAAGTTTTAAACACTTTCCCCTTTCCAGAGCCGGGCGGGAGGGGGTCCCTGAGGGTGGGGACACCCTCAGGGTACTCTAGTGCCAGGAAAACGAGTATGCTTTCCTGGCACTAGAGTGGTCCTTTAAGCAGTTCAGTGCAATGGTTGGGTTTTTGAAAACGTTTTAGAGCATTTTAAAAAAACAACCTTTGCTCTCTGTGGTACTCCGAGCCTGCCCCAACCCCAACCAACTCAATAATGTGAAATTTACACGTCAGCATTATCAATATCTAATCCATACATCCTGGTGGGCAGTGGTAGGCTGAGAGTAAAAAACCCTAAATTATTACACTGAGTTTATAATTTGCTACAATTTGGTGTTTAGTGCATACACATCACAACTAATCCAGGAATTGTCTGAAATTAAGCAGGAAAGGCACATTTTTTGTGAAAGTTTGAAAAATTCTGAAGTTCAATTAATTACGCTTGATAAATAAATAATAAAAATAATATTTCCAATGGAGCTACTTGACTCTATTATTTGCAATCCCCCGTTGACTTCCCAATAATTCCCAGTTTATTGAATACTGTGTATGGAGAAAAAGTGTCAGAACTCACCTGGAAAGCATCTCCCACCCATCTGGACACATTCTATCCATATCATACAATATTGGAGACGCAGCCCACCCCAACTGTGAATACACAATGGCTGGTCTCCAATGTTTTGCTCCAATTAACACTCATTTTGCAAATTCTTACCAAACTCTATAATGAGTGATAATAGATTGTTGGTCCCTCAAGAGAGAGTAGGAGTTTCCTAAAAGACCTTATTTCAAATCTTATCTATTGTCGTGGACTACCTGGTCCATATCACAATGCCTTGGCATGACCCATTTCCGACCACACTAAGTCTCTGCTACACATCATTCTCCAGCAGAGCATTTTCTATGCTTTCTCCCTTCATCCAGATGACATAAGAATAACAGATTGTGTTAATGTTTTAAGGTTACTTTTGTATGGAATCTCAAATGTCAAGTTATATCTGCTTGCGATATTTCAAACATGGCAAAACTTGGAACTTGGTGACAATCGAAATCTACCTTTACTGGTAAAATAGTTAGATATTATAATTTCAGAAAAATTCCGAAGCAATTTAACTTATAAATTGATTTCTAGACCGATGTGGCCATAATCGGATGACTTGCATTGTTTGTGCTTCAGTGGCGCATAATATATATAAATCCTATGTAACAAGCAAATTTAATAAAAATTGAACAAGTTGACTTGAGGAGAATTGACAAAGACATTGCAAATTTTAGGCAAAATAGCAAAACTGGAAAATAATATCAAACTAAAACATTCTTCGAAATATTGTTTTTGGTGCAATTTCACAGTTATGTAATTATAAGATATTCTTCAACTTGTCTATTTTTTCAGTGTGGGCAAAACAATTGCCATTTACTTTTCAATTTTACACATTTCCCTATTTTGTAAATAAAAATGTGCTTGCTAGACTTGTGCATGGTGAGCATATTTGGCTAAGCTAAACCATTTTTCCTAAAAATAGAATATTTTTGGGATGCCCAAATTTTGGCCATATATAGGTTAAGTACTGCAGAATTCTGGACTGAAGAACTGATTTGGGAACTGATTCAAATAAACCAAAAGGGGCCAATCAGTGTACTGCAAAATATATAATGTAATTTTATATATATAACTTGCAGTGCACCGACAGGTGCATTTTCCTGCCATTTGGTTCACAGCTAAAGTAATAAAAAGTAGCCAATTGATGGGAAAAGGGGAGCAGCAGCTAAAACAAAAAATCTATATTTATATATCATATATTTATTAAATATATAAAATATACATTTAGATTTTTTTCCCTCTATTGGTCACTTCTTATTTGATCTGTGAATAGAATCGAGATTTAATTACTGTTCCCTAACCATCAATCATCTTTTTTTCCCCATTGATCAGCTAATTTTTGTGGGCCATAGGCAAAATGAACCGTTTCTCATTTCAGTTGGTTCGTGATTTGGGTAGTTTTCGGCCCACAGTTCGGGGATTCCACTAATTGCCAATTGTCTCAAATGTGTCTGTATTGCAGTTCAGACTGAAACAAATCTCCAAGTCTAGCAATGCGCTCCCAATGACGGGGATAATGCAGACAAAACGAGCCAACACGATGGCAAGCGTGACTCAGCTTATTCATCATGTCCTTCGGGATAATGAGTTTAAATACTCAGAAATTGTGTATTGTAGAACACACCTGAGTGAAACCTGTTTATGCAGAGTAAAAGGAACACTTAGATATGGGGATGTTGTTAGAAATGTAGTTCACTCTCACTCTGGGGGTCCATACTAACAGATTGTGGTCTATTATAAAGTTTGTTTACTCGAATAAATATGAATGATGCTAAGCTACAGAGATACACATCTTAAACTACTGCTTTAAATGCCTACTGCTTAAAAATCCACAGATATCATTCAGAACGATACAACTGCCAGTCATACTCACACAATCAAGGAAAAATCATAAAATCTAATCACTTTAGTGACTCATTATTCTTTAAACAGTAAGTTGTAAAGAACTGAATTTCACATTAAAGCCTAAATCTTCCAAGTAAGTTATATTTTTTTACTTTGCATATTACAGGTCTTTCAGTGGTAATTCATGGTTTATTAACAAATATATCCAGAAGACCATTCTCGGGGTACGGCAGATATGGATTTGGAAGACATGTCTTTAAAGTGATGATCAATGGCTCTGATTGAATCGTTATTGCAAATACCCTAAAGGATTGTTCAATAAAATGTAATATGAAATATGTTTATAAATGCCAGTAATACTAATAATATCAGATATGCAAAGTGAATTTTAAATTTTATCCCACATTGAAATGTTATCCACATTGAAAACATACCTGAGTTAAAGAATTTTTCTAGTTTAAGCCGAAGATGCTGTTTGAATTTATGTTAAATTGGTGAAAATTCACGTATGCAAATAACCCAGATAGTGAACTAAATAATGCCCCCCACACAGGAAAATTAAAATCAAGTGTGCTCTCATGTTTATTATTGTACACTATGTTTTATTGCATCACTACCACCCCTGGATGGATCAAACACATCCAGTTCCAATCAAGAAAACCTGGCAGCTTAATGAAGAAAATATGATCATATTGTTTCTGTTAAAATAACAAAACTGTATCAGCTGTCTTTAAGGTTGGATGAATCCCGGTACAAAGTTCTCAGGATACATTCCTCGCACACAGATATTATGCAACATCCAGGCACCAGTTATGCAGCTAAACTTCTTAAGGGGGTCTGACCCCGAGTTAACACTTACTGTACTGCATTCTTGCTTTTTTGTCTACCAGAGGAAAATTATGGTATTTTTGCTTTCTATTCCCCCATGCTGTATATTTTGCCTAAACTAAAGTGCTACAATGTACCCAGCTCCACTTCCTTCACTATCTTGGCTGCTAGAATGTAACCTATACTTTTGAGCCCTAAAGGCTCCTGTGAAATATGGGAAGGGAGGAATGTAATATCAATCGTCGATGGAAGGTGATTGCAATTTGACTTTAATTAATTAGTATTTAATGAAAGGACTTAATCTTCCTTTCATCTAAATAAAGTTTGTTTGTTGGTATTTCCCCTTATTAGCCAAGATACATTTTGCTTTTTGAATAAACCAACTTTCATTTATTTTTATACTTTATGTAGGTTTGCTTTAGGTTTTTTACATCTCATTTATAAACTCACAAATGTTTCTGACACTCTATAACAATGGTAATGCTAGTTTTATACCTTTTTCTAAAACTCTGCTTGTATTCTACATTGTGTGTCTCCATGCTAATATATATTTACATAATAATGGGGATAATTATTTACTTTACATCCAATGGGAAGGAAGATACCATTCCATCTTGATCGAGAGCAAGACCAAAGGTTCTAAAACCACTAGCTCTCCGAGTCCACCAAGTCTACGTTCAATCATGTCCCCAGTGGAGCAAAGCTCTGAAATCTTTACATCTGGGACCCTTTGTAGTACTTAATGAATGGCTTGAAAATTGCTACATTAAAAAATAACTAAATGTGGACACTAGGCTGGAATCAACGTGTTCCTTTTCATAGTATTGTATAGATATAAACAACTATTCCGAATATATAAATATATTTTTGTTCAAATCCTGACACATTAGATAATCATCCTTGAGTAGCTTGGCCAAGCAGGAACTTGTGATCTATGGAAAGTCCACATCTTCAGTTTAGCTGAGCTGAGCTCTTGTCACGGCTAGTAGTGTGGTCCAGCACGCAGAAACTATGTAAACATATACATAAGTAAGAAAAGGAAAATAACAGGACAGAGCGTAAACCGGACCTTAGAATGGCCGGACTAATACGCTAGAGACAGAGAATGGTCAAAGGGAAAGCCGAGGTCAAGGAAGCCAGAAAATACTCAATACCGTTTAACCCCTTAAGGACCAAACTTCTGGAATAAAAGGGAATTATGACGTGTCAGACATGTCATGTGTCCTTAAGGGGTTAAACAAGCCAAGTCAGGGAAACCAGAGATCAGAATAACCAGGGAAAAGCCAAGATCAGGATACCAGGAGATCATAAACATGAAAATAGCACTCTCAGGAAACCAGGAAACGGAAACCACGACAGGGCAAAGTACTGGGGTGAATTAGCGGTTTAAATACCCCTCTCTATGCTATGATTGGTCAGAGGGCAACCTCTGACCCCAAAACGTGCGTGTGCGTTTACGTCGTGACGTCACGCACACGTCGGTATAACTCTCGGGGGTGGGGCTATCCATAGACGTGACCACGTGGTCGGCGCCATGTTGGATTCGGGCGTGATGCCCGGAAGAGGTGAGTGAGCGGTTCCCGGCTCGCCGACGAGCAGGTAAGCTCGTGTTGTCGCGCGGTCGTGCCGGTCGGGCATGGCCGTGAGGCTCGGCGGGCCGGTGACCGCAACAGCTCTATGGGGCTTGAAGTTGGGTTATCAGCTTTTTATCTGAGCTACAACTCACATAAAGGTTTAATGACATATTTGGACCCCAGTAGTTTGGGATGAAGGGTCAGAAGGGCAGATGTACAGCAATCAACAAAAATCATTTTGGAATGGAGCAGTTGAGACAGAGAAGGTGACTTTAACATGTGGACTACTTAAAAGCATTTTTTTCAAGTAATATGCAAAAAATTGGCCTGAAAAAAACCTCAGCTATTTACTTAGGTAAAGGGCTATAAAATGCATGAAAATTGGACCTGTGCCTGGAATATCACATTAAAACTAATTATAAAAGTGTTCATGTGGCTTCCAGATTTGTTTAAGAAGGGGTTGTCCAATCCCGGCCTTGAAAGACATTTCCCAAAATGTTTCCAAGTCATTTCTGGGAAATGTAGTCAAAAGGTAAATGCAGAGTAAAGGCTGTATAAGAATGAATAAACAGGATTTCACGTGTAGATATGTTTTCCGAAAATGTAACAAAATGTTTCAGTATTCCCAACCTTCTGTATAATTTGTGAGATTCATGAGCAATTCTTCTGCACATGCCATTACCCTCAGCTGACGCGGGCACTCAAACCACATCTTTGAGAACGGTAACTAAGAAATGTGTAATCTGCACTTGGAAGTTAAACATTTTGTTATTTTCACAAGTCTTAAAATAAACAGTAGCAAAAAAAAAGAAAATCCTCAGAATAACAAGGCAAGATCTTCCATGTATTGTGGGGATCTTTGGATAAGATATTGCTGTGGACAGCCACATAATTCAGTGAGATAGCGTTGGTGAGATGTCAAATTGATTGAAGCCAGCAGGACTGGAGACTGATAGATGTGTGTGAAATACTCATTTTAAAGCTACTTCATCCACTATAAACAAGCCCATCTCATAAGCTTGCCACTCAGGAACCCTGCTGACAGCTATTGCCATCTCAGTTATGTCTTGGATGGAGAAATGGACAAGAGTGCTATATCTTATCTAACGTCTTCCTGCAAACAGACTGCAGGACTGAGACACAGTGCAGAGCTATGGCTGTCCCCCGGGACAGTCTCTCATGCCAAGGAATGTTTTGAAGAAGCCAAGGTTACAGAGCCACTGTTCATTTACAATGCATTAAATGCTGGAGCTATGACCTAGAACCCCAATCTGATAGAAAGTGCTGGAGATGAAACTGTATTTTGGTACACAAAGGATGGCTTGACAGGATTGGAGAGAGCAGACAGACAGACAGAAGGAAAACACAGGACACACAGACAGAAAGACTTAGATGAATATCAGACATACATAAGGACAGACAGACGAATCTACTATTTGCTCCTTTTATGTTTCTTACCCCTTTTTGTGTCTCTTACTCCCCTTTTGTGGCTTGATAAAGGTCACCGATGGTGACTGAAACGTTGGCCTATGTGATGTTTTATTAAAAAGCTGGTTAATTGACTTCGCTGAGCGCCTGGACCTTCTTTGATTTAGTTCCTTTTTATGTCACTTACCCCCCTTTTGTGTCACTTACCCCCCTTTTGTGTCAATCATCCCCTGCGTTTCATACATCCCTTGCGTTTCTTATCTTCCTTGTATTCCTCAAAGGGACTTAAACCTGTATTGCTAACACTGTATCGTCCTATTTGATATGTTTTTGCTAGATTCCCCCCCATATTAAGTAAAAATCTAAAAAAAAGGTTACTACTTACCTTTACTCCAGCGCCAAGACTCCCTCGGTGCTGACAATCGTTTTGTTTCTGCAACATAATCTAGCTCTCAAGCCAATGGCAAATCCAATGCTCCTCATATAAGAACATTGGAAACCGATGCACATCCAAATGCTTCTCATAGGAAAACACTGGATTCAAAGCTAACCTGTTAGCTGCAACTTCACGTGACCGAGCTTTACTCTGAAGAACCTCTAGGGACTGTCTCTCAGCTGTTCATCTTCAGGATCACTGAAGATCATTATATTTTTCATTTATTTTTGCTTAAAAAATACATTAAATATTTTGAATGCATTACCTATATAAATAGCACAAAAAGGGGGGTATTCTTTAACTATAGTTTACTGTTAATGGAGACTGTTGCTTTGTATCTCTGAGTTTCCAGAGAACTTTGCCTGCTCCTGGACCTGACACCACTTTGATCTGAGCCCTTGGATACAATTTACAACTCTTTGCAGACGACAGATGACTTACTTTAGATAAGAACAGGAAACAATATAGGGCTTAATCTTCACTAAGAGCTTTATTTAAGATTGGGACTGCCTTATATCAATTCCCCATTTATTTTCATGGTGTTACTAAATGTATTTTAACGGTTATATATTTTGGCCTCCGTTCTATTGTAATATCTCCACGATAGAGTTGCATAAATTAAAATTTACATTAAGGTTTTTTTTTTTGTTTGCTTTGAGCCGTGGGAAAAGAATACATAACAACCCAAAACTTTATATTTATTTAGTACCACGGCAATTTAAGTAATTGAATATATTGATGAGCAGGTTCTGAATTGAGAACAATTTAAAAAAAAATAAAAAAAAAAATAATTTGTGTTTATAAAGTGCAAGCAAAAATATAATGAAAAAAGTTTAAAGAGCAAATACTTACAAGGAAATAAGTTAGCTTCCCTGGGGTAAACAAAAAAATGGATTTGCAGTTTATATTCCAACCTAATAAATTGTTAATCGTTTGTGGCCTCTGCTCCTCTGCTGCATCTGTTGAAATTATAAAGTATTCTTTCAGCTTGCCAGAGTCTGCTGATATCTGCCTTGACTGATGCTCACATAGAGAATGAGTGAGAAAAGCAGGTTCAATCGTCAATGCATGACGTGATCCAATCTGTCTGCTCTCCCGCTTGCTGTCTGCCTGACCTTATTGATCTCTGGCCTTATCACTGTTAGGATTAGACTTGTTCATTTGGTTTCAAACAAGTTGTGATTCCTCCGAATTTTGGTCAATCTGCGAGTCGTCTGAATTCGTGGACGAATGGACGAATGGATGATTCACGAGACAAATGAAGCTGCAATGGATGAACTACTCTGTTTGGTTTATGAGTTGGAGTACTGTCTGTAACAAAAAAAAAGGTGATTGATGGAAAAAAAGAGGATTGGTGGTTATGGGGCAGCCACTAAATGCCCATTTTTTCACATATCAAGTGAGAAATGACAAGTAGAGTGAATACAGGAGGAGCAGTAAAAAAAAATCTATATTTACATATTTTATAATTGATAAGTAAATAATATATAAATATAGATTTTTTTTCACCAACTCTTTTTCCCTCTGTTGGTTACTTTTTCTCTTTTATCCGTGCACCAAATAGCGTGAAAATGCGCCTATAAATATACTGCAAAATATATAGACAAGATTTTATCATTTTGTAGTACACTGATTGGCCCATTTAGGTGTCCTTTTGATTCATCTGTATAATGTTTCCTGAATTACTTATATGGGGCAAAATTTGTCTGAACAGAACAGTCACGTGGACAAATTCCGACTTGACTGAAAAAATATTTTTGGGGGGGCTGTATCGATAAGGCCGATACTAATTTTTATGCCGCGCACAAGTCTAGGTTGGATAAGGGGCATTACTTGGTCTTCTGTTGGGTGTGTGTATTTCCTTTAGGGCCAGAAGACTCTCTTTTCTTTATTTTTAGGGATTCACAATGTGCTCTTGGGATTTGCTTGAAGGCTAATGGAACATTGGCTCAGAAATACATTCATTAATTGTAATATGATATTTACCATCAAAGGGTCTAGCCCTTCTTTGAAAATATATGGACTATTGCTGGGGGTCTGATGAGTCTAAGAGCGTTTTCCATCCATTGGGAACCCAGTGAAATTGCACAGGGACCACATTTTTGATCTTGAAGCAAGTGCTGAGAACCACTATGCATTTTTTATATTGCTATTAGAATCAGTGAAATCTGCATCTTTAGTTCTTCAGGACTTTGAGATCCTCTAGCACACCATTGCTCAGTAGAATTGTGTACGGCAAAAAAAAAAAAAAAAAAAGTTAAGCAGAATAGATTCAGCCGAAATTTATTTAGATTTTGTCAGTTGAATTGGATTCATCCATGTGGCATTTCAGTTTGAACAAAATTCATCCATGTGGTCATTTTTGGAAAAAGATTTGGAAGGGATTGAAAATAGGCCAGTCAGTGTACTGCATAAAAATATACCCAAGATAAATTATGTATATATTGCAGTCACTGATAGGTGCATTGTCCTACCCCACGAAGCTCTTGGACTGGAGGGGAGGAAGAGTTCTATACTTATAGTGGCAAATCCAGCATAGCAAGTCACTGGAAGGCAGTGCAAGTACCTTCCACACAGGAGGTTCGGAATAGAGTGGAATCCAGTTACCACTGGGAACAAATGGCCTTTGGATTAAAAGGAACAGAACAAGCTCACTCTAGACTCTGGAGTAGTTGGGAGCGGAATGCACCGCTTTAGCTCGCATGTCTAGAGGACTGGTAAAGTCCCTCCAACAGACAAGTAGTGTTTGTTTCCACACAATCTTTATGTAACAACTGCTTCCCGCAGATCATTCCGGGGGTCACACGTGGGGGTTCAATAAGGCATAGGAGGTTTAATCCACTATTTTTCCATAAAACACTCAGTGTATCTCAAGGGCAATGGGCAACCCAGTTTATCCTCCCGTTCCCTTCCCTATCCCATGCTACACCAAGTTAAATTACCATGCTGCAGCGTACGGCAACTGGTGCGTGTTTGGGAAGGACAGGAAATCTTTACCACAGGTCTGAGAACAAAAACACGGTCAGGTAATGATGACTGAAACGTGTGGGGTGAATGATGCCCCTCACACCGCACTAGCGATGGGATCTAAGCATACCAACTTCCAAGGGTTGCATCCACACATAGAGTACTCTGCACATTCAGCCTATAGACCTATATAGGGAGCACATAACGGTTAACATATTCATATATCTCCATTTCCGTAAAATCTGCTCCTTATAGTCATAAGGGTATCCAGATGGTGAAGAATAGTTACCTTACCAGTGCAAGACTTAGCAAATGTTCTTATTACATTGTGAGCTGAGAGGAACGGTGAGATATTTTACATAATGTGAAATACCATGTCATTGCTTTTGTCCTCGCAACTGTGCACCATATAATGTCTATGTTAATATCTCCGTATACGCTGTTTTGTACATTATATGTTAATGCGAAAATTTCAATAAAAAGAGACATATGAAAAACAAAATTAGTAACCTCCATCACACAGGCAAAGGAAATGAAGGGTACAGGCAAAAGGATGGAGGAAGGAGTACAGGGGAATGAGGGGTACAGGGAATGAGGGGTACAGGCAAAAGGATGGAAGAAGGGGTACATGGAATGAGGGGTACATGGAATGAGGGGTACAGGCAAAAGGATGGAGGAAGGAGTACAGGGGGATGAGGGGTACAGGCAAAAGGATGGAAGAAGGGGTACATGGAACGAGGGGTACATGGAATGAGGGGTACAGGCAAAAGGATGGAGGAAGGAGTACAGGGGGATGAGGGGTACAGGCAAAAGGATGGAGGAAGGGGTACATGGAATGAGGGGTACATGGAATGAGGGGTACAGGCAAAAGGATGGAGGAAGGGGTACAGGGAATGAGGGGTACATAGAATGAGGGGTACAGGCAAAAGGATGGAGGAAGGGGTACAGGGAATGAGGGGTACAGGCAAAATGAGTGAAGAAGGAGTACAGGGAATTCAGTCTCCGACCTCCTTGTGCAACTTAATGCCATTTCATGTGATTGAAATTTATGTTTAAATGTTTAGTGCATTTACATGTTTTTCCTTTCAGTGCTATAACTGTGATGTAATACATCAGCTGCTTCACTGAAAGGGTTACGATTGTGTTCGCTAAGAGATGTTGCTCCTGCCTAATCAGGGTTTAACCCCTGTATGGCAGATTATTTGGCAGGACAGTCACAGAAAAAATGGAATTTGCCAACCAATAAAGGGTTAAACATGTTTAAACTGCATTGTGGGTATTTTGTCCCACTGATTGTGATATAGGCTAGAGTCGGGCACAGAATGGATTCTTAATTTCTCCCCCTCGTTCCATGACGTTTTATGGGAAGAAAACAAATGGCTACTGGCAAATTTGAATCTTCTTTAAATCCATCTGGCGAGTGTCATTGAAGGTGCTGTTTATTTTTTACGAGAGTCTTATTTTTCTAACCAGTGGGGTCAATTGTAAGCCCTCCCCACGAGCTAACAGGAAAATAAGATCCAGAATGACTTTGTTGAGTAACAAAATTGTAAATATTCTGTTGGTCAAATACATCCCTTGAATTTTTACCATTTTACATCTGAAAACTAAGTGAGTATTCACTAAATAGACCATTATATTATGTCAAATTCTAACATTTTCAAAGGGATATAAAAAAGCATTTTCTTGGTTTGAGTTGTACCCATATTTTTTGTTGTCAAAACTCGACTCTTATCTTATATTTACAAAAATTCTTATTTTTTTTGTTTGTACTTCAGTCACTAAACTTAAAGTTGTCACAATTCTCTGAACCTTCTGTTTGGCAGTCTGTGTGTAAATACGGTCATGTAGTATTTAAGTGTGATCATTTATTTTTCTTTGGCTTTATACATTTTCCTTTGTTTTGTTTGATATGTTTTTTATAAAATATTAAAGACTCTTTTTCCATGTTGTTTTCTTCATAAAGTACTGTTTTGCCATTAGCGGCGAGACCAATAAACACTGATGTCAGTCATCGCACTGCGCATTCACCAAGGTTATTGCTGGATCAGATTACGCTGCTCATGGTTAATGGAGGTTCTTTAAATTGGACCAAAATATTGGATTCTCTATAAAATGTTGTTATATTTCAACATGTCCCCGAATAGTGGACTTGATTGATGTTTATGATAGCAGGAAGTTGGTGATATAAAATGTACTGTGCCGTAAATGTATATATCTCAATTCTTTGTTTCTTGTAAGAGAATAACGTGTAAGGCTCCAGAAAGACCCCCAAACCACGCAAAATACAAATAAAATGAAAATAACAGAATGTGCAGTGGTAGAAAATAGACTTCTGCATTTGGTTTCTGCGAATTGTCCAAATGTTGGCCGAACAGTGAGTCGTCTGAATTCCAGCAAATCGTGAGCAAATCATGAATATAAAAATAAAATGCAAACTGGCCTTATGTGCAATTGTTGACTTTGTAATGACACAGGTGAGAAAAAACTATTTTGAGATCTGAGCAGGGATTTACTGAAGAGCAAGCCATTGAGTTTCTCTTAGCTTTTGTCCATTCTCAGAGTTTTCTATTTTTGTTGTTTTTGTTGTCTGAAATTCGTACACATTTATAATAGTATGAAAATGTATGCAAAAGTCTAGATTTAGCTATAAATAAACTAAAGAATGAGATATGTCTGCTTCTCCAGGGTTGCTCTTGGGCAGAAACTTTAACACTTTTTAAATCCTTGACTTGACAGGTCTGACAAGTCCAGAACTCCCACCTCCCCCCCACTATTGCTGTATTAGTGTTTGACCAGTTTACCCACAACTTCAATCTACACAACCTTTGGTGCATTTTACATGCTACAGAACGAGATTATACATATTACTCAACTACAAACTAGCTCACATATTGACATGTTGATATTAACACCTACTCTATGATCCCAAATAACAGACGCCTTGGTAAACTCTCTCAGTTTCTGACCATACCCCAATCAAGCTGACTCTGACTCTACCCACAATCACCTATACACGATGGCATCCTCGATGGTCAGCCTCAATTTTTTCAGGTAGGAAGGAACTGTTAGCCAGGATGGCGAATTCATAAACTCATAACCAGTATTCGCTCTAGTTCAGCTGAACAAATTACTTTTCATACTCACATTAAGATTATTTCCAGTCTCTCTACACCACACCTATAGATGACCACCAATTAGGTTTGAAATTCCCGAAAGATGTAAAATTTTCCCATATTGTGGAAGGTTTCCATGATCTTCCCAATAACCCAATTACAGAGACAGAACTTTCTGCAGCCATCTTTACCCCAAACCAGGGAAGATGCTTGACCCAGGTGGTTACACTGTAGGGTAATACAAAATGTTAAAACCACCCAATTTCCTCCAGACTTCAAGCTTTTTTGCCAGGTATCATAAGCTTACACCAATTAGGTTTTGTAAAAGGAAGACACATAGTGGTAGGGATATGTCATGCTCCGACAGTTGGGACTTGAGCAAATCAAGATACATCCCTGTCTCCTCAGGTTAGATGCAGAGAAAGAATTTGATTGTGTGACCTAGCCTCATCTTATCAGAATTGTTAAATTAGATTTGTTGCTTTCAATAAAAACCTACAGGTGAGACCTCAAACCTGTATCACAACCGACGTCTTGGATTCCCCTTACTTCGAGTTGGGCAGATGTGTAGTGTTTCGAGTTGGGCAGATGTGTAGTGCTTCGAGTTGGGCAGATGTGTAGTGCTTCGAGTTGGGCAGATGTGTAGTGCTTCGAGCTTACTTCGAGTTGGGCAGATGTGTAGTCCCTTAACTTCCCTTAACCTTCCTTACTTTTTAATCTTGCAATTGACCCCCTGTTGCAGGGGGTTTCAAATTATTTAAAATGGAAAGGAAATAGTCCCTGGTTTGTTTTAAATGGCCTTCAGAGGCCGCAGATATATTTTAAATATGCATTCGAATGTTCTGGAGCGTGGTGACATGGTATCTCAAAATACATAATCTGCCCTTTTTCTCAGATTTGGCTCTTTTTTGAACCTTCGATTCAATAAGAACCCCTGACAAAAAATTTACATGCATAATAATTTCACTAGGATGCAACTAAGTTCCACCATTTTTTTCAAGATGGAATGGATCAACACATTAATAAAGAGTTAAAATGTCCTCTCTATATTGAAACAATACATTCTCACCCTGGACAAAAACAAAAACACGCTGTAAAAGCATATTGGAGTCCACTGCCTGATATGCTGCTGAACTAGTAGCTGGTTGTTACCCCCTGTCCATTTAATCATTTGACAAGTGGAGACAATCTAGCATCCCCCACATTCCAGACCCTCCTATGTTATGCGCCATACATTTGAGAGATTGAGACATGTCCATTGTTTATTTTATACACGGTTAAACTTTTACCATTTAAAATTGTAATAATGATAACATCAGTTTTGATTCCTGACTGTGTGCCACAGATAAAACAGATCTGTTAGACCCTCACGGAGAAAGAAAACCCTCCATCAGAATCCTGAGTCGCAATGTCCAGAACACTAGGGAACCTCACACATCTTCACTAGTTTAATTTTTATTTCTATTTTTAATTTGTTCAATTTCAAGTTAAATTCAAGGACCGACTGCTCACTTGCTGCTTAATATATCCCACCCCTTGACAGGAGCCATTGTAACAATTTGATTAATGCTATTCACTTCACCTGTCAGAGGTTTTAAAGTTGTGGCAGATCAGTGTATCGGTGTTCCTGTATGTTCACATTGCTAGTTTGTGTTCATGTCAGTGTCTCTGTTTGCGCGTTCACTGTCAGTATGTGTACGTATTGGTGTGCCATTGAGTGTTCTTTTCTGTGTATACAATGTCAGTATCTTAGTGTTTCTTTGTGTGTGGGGAATGTCAGAAAATATGCAAGTAGTTATTCCTGTGTGTGTATTGTGTGTGTGTGTGCTGTGTGTGGTCAAATTAAATTAAATTCCCATAATGCTCAGTCCACCTCAGGAGGTGGATGTACCATAGGAAATATAGTTATCAGACATCTGACAACATGAGGCACTACAAGTGATTTATAACTACAATTCTTACGATCTTAGTGAGCCGTAGAGGCTAACTAAGCTTCACAGGAACTGTATTTCTCAAACATCTTTAAAGGTGCCATGAGATTCAGGAAGTGCAACTGCCTTGATACTTACCGGTTGGCAGTATGTATCACATACATTTATATAACCTCCTTCGATGTCAGCTATTCTCTCATTAGACTCACCATTTAGTTTTTTGTTCCTTAACCACCTTTAGGTGTCTCGCTTTCCCTGGATGTCTCTTTATCTCTCCAAATTCCACCTTTAGATGTCTCCCTGGTATTTGTTGTAGTGTGACTAAGCTGTCAGAACTCTGTCTGCAGTTCTTTCTGCCCAAACACGCACATTTTATTTGCAGTAATTTTGCCAGTGGATTGGGTGAAGACATGATGTAAAATCAAGCTGGCCTTTCTGCTGGTAAACCAGTTATGGAGTACACCTCCACAATTAACCTATCGGTAACAGTAAGGTGGCACCTCCTGTTGGTGTGCGCACTCTGCAATCCCATAGATCACACACCCCTAAGGCTGGTCTTGGGGCAATGTATCCCAATCCAAAGGCCAGAACACCATGGTGAATTTATTCTGAGAATTAATTGAAAATCACGCTACATTAAACTCTACCTCAGATAGATACCTGAAAGGGTTATACGTAAGTGAACAAGCAAACGTACTTTTTAATTTTAGATTGAAAAGTAAAATAAACAAGACATTTAAAAAAAAAAAAAACATGTATATAATTTGAAACAAAATTTCGACATAAAACATATTACAGAAAGTAATTATTTTCAATGAGTAAAACATTCTGACAGTCAGTCAATATTTTCGATTTTTGGACATTATTGAGTAAACAATATATTGTGATGATATGAAAACGGAATGTGTAAAATTTAGGGCAGGAGAGCCCAAGTATTATTATTTGGCTAATCTGGTTTAAATGTAAATGTTCCTTTCCCAAATATTATTACGTTTTAAAAAGATCTCAGCTCAATATTCTTCAAAGTGTTTTAAATAAACCCTCTCACACAATATTTTACAGGGTTTTTAAAGGGATATTTACTAACAGATTTGTAATTTTTATGTGAAAGTATTCAAAATAAATTTCTAAAAATGGATAAAACATACTGATAGTACGCTACCTCATATTCATTCATACTTTTTCACATTTATATTTAGATTTTCAATTAATATATGACAGTAAAACATGCCTACCTGCTTAGCCCCATTAACAGACATGACTTTACCTCCAACACGTTTTTTTTTAAAAGAAAAAGTTTAATTTTTGTTATGAATATTACATTACCATTTAGTTTCTGATAGTAATTAAATTTGTAGTTAATTCTCCTTTTACTTGTAGAACGTCCGCCACACTGTTTTTATTTTGTTAAATACTTTATGTTACAGTATTGAGACAAACTTTATTTATTTTATGAATCCTCTAAAAAATCAGTGTTTAAAAAACTGTTACATTTTCTGTTATCTGATCCCACTCACCTTTGAGATATACGTTTTGAAAATGTGTTCTCCAATTATTGGACATTAAACACATTTAAATGAATTAATTAAGAGAAAATCTCATGTGTGGGTCTAAATTCTAAAAGTGGTGATGTAGTTATATTTTAAAGTATACTAATTCTTTGTTGGGCATTTTTTTTTTTTTTTATAAATTACCTTAAAGCGTTGGTGATCCATAGCAATTATGGTTTTGCTTATGCATGTAGACAAAGCAGGCTCACTTGCGAAATGCGTTATCAAGGGATTAATTAAATATTTAATACCATAGTTCTCACCAGTTGAAGTCATCACTTTTCTATCAGATTCTGTGCAGTTTTACGATATGAATCATTGCCAATTTGAATTTTAGAGTAAATAAGCACCATAGATTCCTTCATTTTCTGTCTTGTTGAATGTGATTAGGTAAATGACCAGACAGAAAATCTAAAATTGCTGGCTTGCTGGTAGATGCATGGTCCTTTGGGGGATTGCACTCTCCTATTTTCTTCCACTTTATCTCTTTTTCTTTTCTCCTGGATTACTTATGGAACAAGATTGCTGTGTGGCAAGGTACACATAGAGTCCGTTCTAAAATCTCATCCTGTGTTAATATGTATCCATTGAAACAGAGGAACCTTTATGAAGATCAGCAAACAGATTCACAATGTGCTGGTGTCATAGTACTTGCCCTCTGAATGTTCCCATCCCCTCCAATTTTGATGCTGACCAGTGAACACTATGACTGTGATACCTATGATAAAACAGGAACTCTGAGTCATTCTAAGCTTCTGGTTTCCATAACCACACACATTCTGGAGCAGCAAAATAATGCTTGCCATTAGGAAGTCCCCTGCACTGACATAAACTCCTTTCACCATTATTGCAACACCCTGTAGTGGTTTCCGTACCTGAGATTGCATCCATTTATTGATTATTGACCTTAATTTTGAGTTTTGGCCTGTTTTGGCTTCTCTGGTATCTGTACTCCTGACTTTGGCTCTGTCTTACATATTGTGGCCTTGTGGACCTTTGACTTTTGACTTGCTTGACTCTGAGTCACCTGCTTGCAGGTATTCCTTATTTATCACATGGCTACACTGTGTTACAATCTGCCTTATGAGTCACCATGTTGGAATGTCACTGAAATTTCAATGTAGTCAAAAGATATCCTAAGGCTTTGTTGTGTAGATTCTTTTCCAACGTTTAATAAGGTTTGATAAAAAGGTGGAACTACCAATGTGAAGCTCTGTCAAGCCCTCAGCTGTCACTAGCGACAACTGAGGGGAAAAAGCATCTTTCTATAAAGGAACCAACAGTCTTGTGGGAGCCTCCATAGACATCAGGGTTGTGTGCAAGAGTACAACTCTGATATCGGCTCCTGGTGAATTAAGTGCCAAGAGCTGAAGAGGACCTTCTTATGGAAGAAGATGGTGGCAGCTACTAGGGACAGCTTCAGGTGGGTAACAACCAGCTTCCCTGGCAGCCCCATGTCACCACACACCATCTATGGTCTCTTAAATTTTTTGACTTGTCTGTGACCTTATCATAAAGCCATTGTAGACTAATGTGACCATGAAAAGCACATGTTTAAATGTGTAGAATCCAAAGGAGCTGAGATCAAAGAATATCCTCAAGTCTAGACAATTTTACGGAAAAAAGTTTTTAAATTGTCATTTATAGATGTAGCCCACAGCAGCAGGAGGTCACCAGGCATAAAGTGCCATTAGCACATCTACAGACTAAAACTACCTCTAAATTAAACATAATACACATTTGCTGCTCCACGTATCATTTAACTCTGCACCCCTTTCAATCCATATCTGCTGCTAATGTTCTGCAAGAGGATGGGAAACAAAATATCAATGCCATTGTTCTCTATACGATGCCAACTCCAGAATATCACAATGCACTACACACTGGGTACCCTGGCACCTGGCAAGCTAAAGGAGAGGAATTATGAAACTGGGTTTTGGGTAAGAGGACAATGGCCAAAAATGATGCCTCAGGCTCAGTAGAAATGTGTTTGGTGCCTGGAATATCCTTTAAATAAAGGGAGATTTTATAATATTCTAATTAAAATTAATACTTATTTTTCATTCCTGCTTTTCCAAATATTCTCTGATAACATTTTCATTTTTATTTTTTGTTGCCTGTTTCCTATAATGAATACAATTTAAAACTGTATCATGTTTATGAAACTCTTTCACCTCTTTTTTTCTATCCTTTGACGTTTAATAATAAATTGCTTGTCATGTTATTGTTGTTTTATTAAAATCCATCTGAAATGTTATAAAATATATCCTTGGAGCCTCAGTATTAACACATAAATTATGGATAACAGGTCCACTGTGGGCTGCTAGCTTCGGGGGGAAATATAGTATTTTTATTTATAGCCAAAGTAAATGAACAACAAAAAAAATAAAGAAAAAAAACAACAAAGCTATAGCAGTCTGATCTTAACAGAAGGCAAAACAACCAATAAAATAATAAACAACATCATTTTTTAACAATAAGAGAGAAGGATTTTAACACAATTACTGCTGCTGTTTTAAAACAGATTCTTCAATGACGATGAATACAGTCATATTTTCCATTACTAAAACTAATTGTGCACATGAATAGCTGATAATGAGCACCAATTATTCTACTTATTGTTTGTGTACTGTTTTTTCCTAATGGATACAAATGAAGTCATTAAATTCAGGTTATTTTATTAGCTGCCACTAGGTGGTGCTATTTAATGGCCAAATCACATAAAAGCTAGTTTTTTTTTTACTTTGTATCCATTAACTGATACAGTTTGAGCATCATTTACTAGTATTTAACTATATTGATTACATAAGGTGATAGGTTATACAATTGCACAGTGTGTTTGACCTTTTACAATAGTAGCAGGGGACCCAGGCAGTCCTTCATGGCTCAGAGTTACAAAGTTTAACTATCACTGTGGTTTAGTTCTGCCAGTCTTGCTCTTAAAGTAACGGAAAACTCAATAGGATGCCTTCAGACTGTAAATACTACAATATAATCAACCAGCACTGAAAATAACCTGTACATTGATCACGTTAATTCAAGTAAAAGTATTTCTGGTGCTTATTTAATTAAAGAAACACTGTGATCACTATTTTTTTATATCTTTATATAATCTTAAAGGATCACTATAGTGTCAGGAAAACAGCGTTTTTCCTGACACTATAGGGCCCTGAGGGTGCCCCCACCCTCAGGGCCCCCCTCCTGTGGCGCAGACGGGGTTAAAACCCCTTCAGCCACTTACCTTATTCCAGCACAGAACTCCCTCGGCGCTGGTGACCTCTCCTCCCCCTCCGACGTCAGCTCCCTCTGCCGACGTCAGCGAAGCTGAATGCGAATGCGCGGCAAGTACCGTGTGCGCATTCAAGCTGTCAATAGGAAAGCATTTTTCAATGCTTTCCTATGGACGCTCTGCTTGATGGAGGCATCATATGCCTCCAGCGTCGCAGATGCGCCTCTAGTGGCTGTCCGGTAGACAGCCACTAGAGGCTGACTTAACCCCAAATGTAAACATAGAGAAACTGCTATGTTTGCAACTGAAGGGATAAAAACTGCACCCAGACCAATTGATTGAGCTGAAGTGGTCTAGCTGATTATAGTGTCCCTTTAATGTTATGAAAAATCAGCACCTAATTTATTTATAGGTATTTTAAATGTATTTACATTTAATTTTAAAATTAAAATTTAGGGCTTACCTTCCCCACTACCCCTACATGCTGCTGTATGTTTTCTTTATTGAATAACACCCTTGGAGAATTGGTATTATATGGACCATTTTTAAAGAAAACATGAGTGAGCGGGCAAAACACATTTCTTTTATTTGTTATGGGATTCATATTCAACTGTAGGTTATAACAGAATTGCACAATTATAAAACAAAACATGGCAACAAAGAAAAAAAATTAAATGACCCCCGTTCAAAAGTCTGCATACTCCTAGTTCTTAATACTGTGTATTGCCCCCTTTAGCATGAATGACAGCATGCAGTCTTTTGTAATAGTTGTCTATGAGGCCCCTAATTATTGCAGGTGGCATAGATGCCCATTCGTCTTGGCAAAATGCCTCCAGGACATGCAAAGTCTTTGGTCATCTTGCCTGAACCACACATTTGAGATCTCCCCAGAGTAGCTCGATGATATTAAGGTCAGGAGACTGTGATGGCCACTCCAGAATCTTCACCCTTTTCTGCTGTAACCTCTGGAGGGTCAATTTGGCCTTGTGCTTAGGGTCATTGTCATGCTGGAAAGTCCAAGAGGGTCCCATGCGCAACCTTTGTGCAGAAGAATGCCAGCATTTTTTGGTAACAAGCGGCATTCATCTTGCCATTGATTTTCACAAGATTACCCGTGCCTTTAGAGCTCATCTCCCCTCCCCCCAAAACATCAATGAGCCACCACCATGCTTCACAGTGGGGATGGTATTCTTTTCACTATAGACCTTGTTGGCCCCACTCCAAACATAGAGCTTATGGTTGTGATGCTGTCAGGCGTGTCAAGGTGTTGTCGGGCATATTGTAACCGGGATTTTTTGTGGCATTGGCGCAGTAAAGGCTTCTTTCTGACAACTCGACCATGCAGCTTATTTTTCTACAAGTATCATCGTATTGTGCTCCTTGAAACAACCACACGTTTTTTTTCCAGAGCAGCCTGTATTTCTCCTAGATTACCCGTGGGTTTTACTTTGTATCTCAAACAATTCTACTGGCAGTTGTGGCTGAAATCTTTCTTGGTCTATCTGACTTGGCTTGGTATCAAGAGATCCCCAAATTTTCCACTTAATAAGTAATTGAACTGTACTGACTGACATTTTCAAGGCTTTGGATATCTGTTTATATCCTTTTCCATCTTTATAAAGTTCCATTACCTTGCTACATAGGTCTTTTGACAGTTCTTTTCAAATTGCCCATGGCTCAGTATCTAGCCTGCTCAGTGCATCCACATAAGAGCTAACAAACTCATTGACTATTTATACACAGACACTAATTGCAATTTAAAAAGCCACAGGTGTGGGAAATTAACCTTTAATTGCCATTTTAACCTGTGTGTGTCACCTTGTGTGTCTCTAACAAGGCCAAACATTCAAGGGTATGTAACCTTTTGATCAGGGCCATTTGCGGGATTTCTGTTATCATTATGACTTAAAAAGGAACCAAACAACTATGTGATAATAAATGACTTCATATGATCACTATCCTTCAATAAAATAACTTTTTGCATGATTAGTCATATTTTCAAAATCAATGCCAAAATTTCCTGAATTTCAGTTTGTCTCTATCCCTTGCCTGTTCAACTATAACCGTGTACCTGATTTTGACTAGTTATTTTTTTCGCTGTCTCTCCATTACCTTGACCTCAGCTCGTTTATTGACTCCGCTTTTCTCTATATTACGTTAGGTCCGGCCACTCTAAGGCCTGGTAATACAGTTATCCTTTGTCTATTCTCCTTGCTATCCTATACCTCATGATACAATACCCTACTTAGGAGCAAATGATACGGCTGCAGGATTAACATGTAAGGCTCCCATAAACACATATTGTGAAATTAAATCAAAGCTCTTCATTAGTGGTACAAGGGCACACGCTTAACTGGGCATCAGAATGTCCCTGTATATTCTTAAATTCATTTATATGCAATATCAGGGCCTAATCACTGAAAAGTGATTTGAAAATGTAATTGCAAACTTTTAGGAAAAAAATACCTGTAGGTAAGAAGTAAAACAAAATCCAAGGCAGGTGCATTTCATTTTGTGATATTTTGATATTTTTTGAATATGTATTGGTATGTTTTAATATTTTAAAATAATATTTTTCAAGTTTATCCAAAAATATAAAATCATTTGAAACGCTTATCCAAAAATATAAATTCATAGAAAAAAAATTCAAGTTCTGAACTTACCACAAAACATGTGCTTTGTGAAAATCCCTCTATGGAATGTTGAGGACTGTTGAGAACATTTGCTTTTTTTTTTTTATCATTATCAAATTTCAGAATTTATCCCCTAAGTCTCAGATAGATAAATTCCCCCAAAATGTGTGGTCCATGACTAGAAAATTGAGAAAATGGAGACTCATGTCTATGTGAACATCAGAATCTCAAATTAATAATTCATGGAGAGGCATGTTGGAGGAATATAACTGACACAGTTTCATCTGACACAATCTTTGTCAAATTGCATCCAGTCTGGAACAAAGTGTTCCTATTATTTGTGACACGGTGCTGTTCTATGCTATTGAAAGACACTAGTATTGAGTTTCAAAGCTTCACTTCTTCTCAAAGCAGGTTGGAGCATGTCCATCTAAAAATCAACATTATCTACAGCTCCCCATTGACCTCTTTAAAAGTTCAGCTAAACATCATAACTACTACAAGAGTCTTTGTGTGCAATCCATCCATTTTTCGCAAGTGGTTTAACCAAAAACAGAACTCTCCTGGCACCCAAAATCTGCTCCCTTCTGCAGCAAAGATAATATGGAATCGCTGACTATGAGGGCTACAAGCCTGGAGATAGCTTAATCTCGAGCTTGCAGAATATCACTGCCATCCAAACTTGAGCATGAAACAGAATCTGTAGTAAAACATCTTGAAAATGATTTAAAGAAAAACAAAACAGAGGGATTGTAAACATGACCATGACAGACACCAGTATTTCAGATGAAAAATCATAGATATATTCTACATTCTATATATGTTTATTTTTATTGCATTTGTAGCTGAATGTTGAGCAATGTATAATATGTTGATTTTGAGTTTTAATTTTTGTATTACTGTCTATATTATTATTATTACTAGTAGTAGTAGTATTTATTATTTGTATAATATACAATATTATGACTGGTGTGGGGGGTGGGAGAGGGAATTTACTATAAATGGGGCAATTACACAGTGACACAGGAACAATAGGTAGATGAAGACCCTGCTCAAATGAGCTTACAGTCTAGAGGAGGTGGAGTACAAAAACACAATAGTGCGAGTAAGGGTGACAGCCACCAAACAAGGTGGATAAGTAGCCGGACTGGAGGAGAGAGTGGAGTATGGCTCTTTAGGAGAGCAAGAGACAGATACGAATAGGTATAGATAAGTTACTCTGGGAGTCCATAAACATTTTTGAACAGATGTGTTTTGAGGAACTTTTTAACCAATTGAAAGACTAGGGGACAGTCTGATGGGGGTAGGCAGGCTGTTTCAAAGGAAGTGAGATGCCCGCGAGAAGTCATGCAAGCGCTAGTGGGATGGGAGAAGTATGGGAGGAGAGACGAGTAAGAAAGATAGCCTGGCGGCAGCATTCATTACAGATTTTAGCGAGGATGTTCGGCTTCTGGGGAGACCAACCAGGAGAGAATTATGCGAGAGATTACCAGAGCATATACAAGCTCCTTGACAGCATCTTGCATGAAAAAGGGGTAGATGTTTTTAAGGTGGAATCTACAGATTTTAGCAACATACTGGATATGAGGTGCAGAGGTGAGACCAGGATCAAAGATAACACCGAGACAACGAGTTTGCAAGGACGGACTAATACAAGTACCATCAACTTGCAGGGAAAGCGAAGGAGGAGGATCAGCATTATGAGGAGGACAAATAAGAAGCTCAGTTTTAGAGAGATTGACTTTCAGAAAGAAGGAGGACATCCTATCAGAGACTAAAGAATGGCAAGCAGTGACATGTTGTAGGAACATGGGGGAGAGATCAGGGGAGAAGAGATATATCTCGGTGTCATAAGAATACAGATGGTAGCGGAATCCAAAAGAGTTAATGAGTTTGAAGTAAACTGCAGCGTTGAGGGCTATATGACTAAATGAGGCATAAAACAAAACCCCACTTACAATCTTTGTAGGCTGTCGGTTGAATAAAATGTAAACGGCAAGTCTATAATCTAGTCATAAGCAATATAAATTGCAACATTCCATTATAGATCAGAATGTCTTTAGACTGAAATTCTCTGCAATAACTACTTTAAACAAATACAGTTAGTTTGGAACAAAAAGGGAAATGGGGCTTGAGGGAATCTGCCGACTTCACTACGATCCAAGGAAACAAAAATTACGTGTGAAGAAATATGAGTGTGGCAGGAAAACCAGATGATATGCCATGTTTGGTACCTATTTTCAGTTTCCTGTAATGTAGGGGATTATTGTTTTGTGACAATCATGCCAAATTATGTCCCCAGTGGATAAGTGAGCAAGGAATTCCACTATAATCTTTTATTGATGCTATGGTACGGATATAAGATTGGGCTTTTGTTTAAGTACCACTGGAATTTCTCGGTCGCATTCTAGCTTTTCACAATCTCTATGGATTTACGTTTGCCAAAGAGACACAGAGCTTTTTATACTTGGCAGTGCAATGAACTGCGGTAACACCGGTCGAGAGGTATTTGCTGATTTTGGCCCAAGTAAAGGTTTTTCACTCGAGGTCTGGCCGGTAGAGTTTAAATTAAAGAAATGCTGTTCCGTTGCCATGTGAATGCAGAAATCCTTAATTAAGTCTACCTGTTTAGCTCCTTATTATATATATGCTATTTATATAAGGAAAAAGAGAGTGTTGATTAAAAAACAAAAATTAAAAAATTAAGCCAAGGATGTGGTTTGATTCTTAAATGCGCAATACTGAACTTCTAAGAGAAACAAAGTGAAAAATATAATAATTATATAATATTCTTGATTTATTTTCCAAAAATATATAAAATGAAATAACTAAACTGTTTTTAACGTGTGAACACTTTTTTTTTTTTTTTTTTTGAATATATGATTTTTATTTTCAGAAATCAAAAAGGATACAGAAAGGAAAAAGGGGAGGGATAACCGTGTTGAGCACAATATTCAAAGTATGCATTACATTCAGAATTGCTTGTGCAAAGAGGTAACATGCAGGGGGGTATACGGCAATCTATCAATTATATTATACATTTATTATTAAGTTACAACTTAGTCGGTTGTTTTCAGTTATATCGGCTTATCTTGCGAGGGTGGAGGAGAGAGGAGGGGGAAGGAAGGGAAAAGGGAGAAGGGGAGGGGGAGGACCGCAGTTCAGAGCCCTTCGCCTATTTTCTTGGATTCATTGTCAGGTGACATTTGGTTGATAGGAATGCAGATTCTTGTTGCATCGCAGGCGTGAAAGTTGAATGGGTGCTCCAGTGACTTCGTTGTCTTTACAAGGGAGGGCTTCTGCTCCTATGAACATAACTTCTTAGTGGGAGTCAGCTAAGTGTGTGGCTTCCAGCCATGGCTTCCATAAGGACGCTAATTTTTCTGCCCTGCTATGTGTCTCAGAGGAGAGCAATTCGTACCTGTAATATTGGTATACTTTTCTTGTTAGATCTTTGTTTGTTGGGCAGTATGTGGTTTTCCAGTTGAGTGCTAGAAGATTTCTGGCAGCCAGAATGATTGTGATAGCTAGTTGTTTAGACCGCTTTGTCCAATCTTCCGAGAACAATAGTAAGAGGCCAGTTTTGGGAGTAAGGGTGGGGCAGCTCCCTGTACCTAGGGTGATCAGGGTTTTGACATGAGACCACAGTGGTCTGATTAATTCGCAGTCCCACCAGATATGAGTCATGTGTCCTGGAGTGGTTTGGCATCTCCAACAATTGGGTGCTACTGCTGGGTAAATTTGATGGAGGCGGTGTGGCGTCAGATACCAGCGGAATACGATCTTCTTGTGTGCTTCTATATGGGAGAAACAAGACGTGGTTCCTCGTAAGGCGTCTAGTGATGTGAGCCATTGTTCCGCCGTTAAGTTGGGTATACCCTCTTTTTCCCATTGCGAGGTATATTTAAAGTGTTGTGGTGGGCTGTTGGGCAGCAGCGTTTGGTAGCAAAGAGATAGGGTTTTCGGTTTCGATGGAGACAACAAACATCGGTTGATGAGGTTCGCCCTGCAAATTTGTTGGCTTTCTCGGCTGTTATGTGGAAATGTGACTTTAGTATTGACAATGCTCTTCAATTGGAGATATGAGAATATTAGGGAGTTCGGCAGGTTGTATTTCTTTTGTAGGTCAGGAAATGGTAGGATGTGATCTTTACCACATAGATCTTGGATGTAATGTATGCCCAAGTCAGTCCATGATTTGAATGAGATCCATGGGGAAATCGCTTCCAGTGCCAAGAGTGGAGCACGAGAATCGAAACACTTGTTCTTAGTTGAGTCTGTATGGAGCCGGTCCCAGATTCTCAATGTGAGGGCAGTCGTGGGGTAAGGCGTTGCTCCTAGGCGTCTATGCTGTTTTGGGGTCCATAAGACATTCCTTAAGGAGTTTATGCGTAACGCTTCTCGTTCCATATCCACCCATTGGAAGGTATTGGTAGGCGCGTGAAGTCGGACTGCTGCTTCCAGCAGGGACGCCCTATAATACGTGAGAAGTTTGGGTAGGCCCATTCCTCCGTATCTAGGTGGCACTTGCAGCAGAGACAAAGGCAAACGAGGGTTTGCTTTACCCCAGACGAATTTAGTCAGTGTTCGTTGCGCGGTCTGGAACCACATCGCCGGGACCTGTAGTGGCAGCATCCTAAACACATATAGAAATTTCGGCAAGATCATCATCTTGATGGTTTGTATTCTTCCCAGCCAAGAGATGCGGACGTCTTTCCATTTTTGGAAATGTGTGTAACATATGTTGATTAACGGTTTGTAGTTTAATGAGATCATTTTCTGTTTGTGTAGATTCAACTTAATTCCCAAATATGTGACATAATCACGTCTCCAGTCATATTGGTAATTTGTCTGCAATATGTGTAGTCGGTGCTGAGGTATATTTATCGAGAGAGCCTGGGTTTTTGCCGTATTCAATTTGTAAAAGGATACTAGCCCGTATGTATGTAGCAAGCTCATGAGTCGTGGCAGTGAAGATTCTGGATTGCTGAGGGATAGAAGTATGTCATCTGCAAACATAGCTAGGCGGTAGTCGTGTGAGTGAATCTGAATGCCTGTAATCAATGGGTCGGTTCTTATTTTATGAGCAAGGGGCTCTAGGGATAGAATAAATAGAAGGGGGGATAGCGGGCACCCCTGTCTTGTGCCATTGGTAAGGTTAAAAGGGGCCGATATGAAACCGCCATTGGAGACTTGTGCTGATGGTTTACCATACAGCGCCATTATACCCTGTATGAATTCTGTAGGGAAGTTATATTGTTCTAGCACTGTCGTCATATAAGACCAGTTTAGGCGGTCGAAGGCCTTCTCCGCATCTAAAGCCAACAGAAGGCCTTCTGAGTTATGTTCCTCCATGTGTGATAAGATATTTAAAATTTTCCTTGTGTTGTCGCAGCCTTGTCTACCCCTAATAAACCCTGACTGGTCCGAGTGTACAATTCTGGGGAGTATCGGTGCTAATCTATTTGCTATAATTTTGGCATAGATTTTTGTATCACAGTTAAGCAAGGATATGGGTCTGAAGTTAGCGCATTGGGTAGGGGGTTTTCCTGGCTTCGGGAGTGTAGAGATGTGTGCCTGGAGCATATCTGATGGCATTTTGCCGTTACTAAAGCAGTGGTTATACAGGTCGGTCATATAGGGGGCTAGAATGGTACTGAAGGTGCGATAGTACATATTCGAGAAGCCATCCGGTCCCGGGGATTTGTGTGGTGGGAGTTGTGCAATAGTCTGAAGTGTTTCATCTATAGTTATAGGGCGAGTTAGAGTCAGGCCTTCTTCCCGTGTTATTTGCGGCAAGTCGACACCTCGTAGAAAGTCATCAATGTCTTCTTTTGTCGGTTGAGAGGAGGGATCTTCTGATTTTAGGTTATATAGTTTACTATAATAGTTGCTAAATTCTTCCACTATACTTTGTGGATTTGTGATTTTGTGACCGCCTGGTGCTTGAAGGTATGCTATTTTTGAAGCCGCCATTCTGGTCTTGAGTTGGGCAGCTAGAATCTTCCCCGCTCTATTGCCCTCCTTGAAGAATTTGTGTTTCATCTTTGTGAGATAATATGTGGTTTTTGCGGTCTCAAGGTCGTTAAGTCGTGCTTGTAATTGGAGGATCTTTGAGGTGGTGTCGTGTGATGGGGTTTGTTTATTCTTGTGTGACAGAGTTTGAAGTTCGGTAAGTATGTTGGTGTATTTTAAAAGCCTTTGTTTCTTTTGATAGCTAGCATGTTTGATGAATTGGCCCCTAAGAACGGCCTTATGTGCTTGCCATAAGGTTTCGGTTCCAACTTCGCCACCCCTGTTCGTGACAAAATAGGTTTCGAGTTCCTCTTTGATTTGTGCAACCAGTTTGGGCTCTGTTAGCAGTGTGTCATTGAGGCGCCAGGTTCTCCTGCCATGAGTGGGGTGTTGAGTGACAAGCACTAGGGTGATGGAGGCATGGTCGGACCATGTGATGTCGCCTATGTGAGCGGCAGCTACCTTTGTCAATAATGCTGCAGGTAAGAAAAATCTATCGATTCTCGAGTATGATGCATGGCTAGTCGATTGAAAGGTGTAATCTCGAACAGTTGGGTTAAGTACCCTCCAGACGTCTGCCATGCCATGGTTTGCTAGTGTCTGGTTAATCAAGGCGGTGGATCTTGTTCTTGTTTTCGTTGTTCGTGCGTCCACTGTACTCGTGGATGTTGTGTCTAACGTAGAGTCGAGGAGGCAGTTTGAATCTCCGCCTATGATGATATCTCCAAATTTGTGCGCCTCTGCTAACGTGAAGATTTTGTCTAAGAAATTGTGTTGGTTACTGTGAGGGCCATATATGTTTATTAGGGTCAACTGGATGTTGTTTACAATGCACTGGATAAGGAGAAATCGACCTTCTTTATCTTTGATTTGTTTGATTAGTTGAAAGGACACTGTCTTGCTTATCAGGATAGACACGCCTCGTTTCTTCGATTTGTACGAGCTGTGGAATCCTAAGGGGAAGTGCTTGGAGGTGAATTTAGGTAGTTTGTTCGTCTGAAAGTGTGTCTCCTGGTAAAATGCGATGTGTGCGTTATTCGTCTTCGCGTCTGCGAGCGCTATCCTTCTTTTGTGGGGTGTATTCAATCCTTTAGCATTTAAGGAGAAAATGTTAAGCGTCATATTGTCTGTGAATTGGTTCTGTGATACTCTTCTGCGTCGTTAGTTGTTCCTGTGAGCCGGTATTAGTCTCCGGTAGTGGTTTGGAGTCAGTGTCGCAGTCGGGAGTGGCCCTAGTAACGTCCACCTTTCGTATTTTTGGTGCTCGAGTAATGCCATATGCCTTGAGTGTTTGGAGAAGTTTCTTAATATGACTGTGCGTGCCTTGGAGGATATTTCCACATTGAAGTTGCGGTCCTGCGGGGATAGGAGGGGGAAGGGAGGGAAAACACGGGACCAAAAACAAACATAAACTATATACATTAAACAGCGTGCCTCTTAGTTGAGGCTGAATTTTGATTCGGCCAAAGCCGAGTATGTACAAGTAGTGAGGTCTTTAGTGCAGGACCTCTAAGAACTATTTTACCTGGGCGCTAAGGCCCTCGTTGGGGTTAGAGAATCCCCCGGCAACCTATAGAGAGATACTATCCCTAACGCTGTGTGTAGCCATGGTCTCTTTATATACCTTGAGTGCTCCTGACCCCTGGAATTTTTAATTGTAGTTTTACGTGGGAGGGGTGTGAGTATTTACATTTGGGAATGCGCATCGCCTCGCTTCCCTCGGCTTTTATAACACTGTTTTACCACTAATATTGCTATTGCGGGTTTCGGTGGGTATCGTGGGCCTGTGCATTCTCCCTTTTTTTTTTTTTTTGTTTGTTTTTTTGTGTATATAGTTTGTTTTTATTCATTATTATTTTTTTTTTTTTTTTTTTTTTTATATATAGTTTTTTTTTTTTTTTTATATATATTTTTATTTTCTTGTTTTCTTTTCTTTTCTTTTTTTTTTTTTATTTAACATCTAATGTGTCAATGTCTAGGCTCTGAGCGATCACGTGGTGTCTAGTGTCTATGGGTCTTATAGAATCATTCATCTAAACCTGTGATCTTGCATTACCTATATTACCTAGCATTCTGGTACTAGCATACCGCTTTAGCTCGCTCCCCCCTTACCCCCCTTGATGCGTACTTTACCCCCTATAGTACTCTCCTCCAGGGCACCTGGGCTCCGACCCTTAGGCCTCTGTGTCCATATTTCCAGAGTTCCTGGGAGGAAATAAACTTATAGTAGCTTATAGTCACTTATCAGGAGCGCTTTTCTCCCATCCCGGTTCTAGTCGTTGAGGTGATTTGTTCCTTTTCTGGACGTCCGGGCGTGCTGTCGCGTCGTCTTGTATCGAGATATTCCATTCCGCCAGGGAGCGTTTTCCATCTTCTAAGGAAAGAATATGCTTCTCCGCGCCATTTTTCTTTATAATGAGCCTTGTTGGGAATCCCCATTTGTAAGGGATCTCTGCTGCTCTCAAAGCTCGGGTAATGGGGGCAAGAGACCTCCTTGCGGTGAGGGTGGTTGCCGAGAGGTCTGTGTACAATTGGATTTTGCTGAATGCTTCAGGGAGGATCGGATTCTTCCTAGAGGCTGTCATAATCAGTTCCTTGGTGGTATAGTAGTGTAGCCGTGTAATGGTATCACGAGGCGTAGATGCTGGCAGATGCTTCGGTCTGGGCAGACGATGGGTCCTGTCTAGCAGCAATGACGGCTCAGGCAGGTTAGGTGTTAGGTGTCTAAATAATGCAGTGACAAAAGTGCCAAGTTCGCCTGGGCTGACTTCCTCAGGGATTCCGCGTAAGCGGATATTATTTCTCCGATCCCTATCTTCATGGTCTGTTAATTTTGCAAGGATATAAGAAATTTTAGAGTCCATGGTTTCAAATGATGCCACTGCATTGTTGTGCGCTGTGATTATCTCTTTCGTCTTGGTTTCTAAGTAGTCGGTGCGTTCCCCTAATACCTTTACTTCTGCTCTGATGTCTTTAGCTAATTTGGCGAAATCAGCCTGGATTGATGTCTGAAGGGTGTTGAGCATCCTCTGGATAGAAGCTTCAGTAGCTGGAGTTTTCCGAAGAGAGATGGAGGTTACATCGCTCCTGCCTGAACTCGAGGCCGGTGAGTTGGGCCTATCGGCGCCATCTTTGTTGTCCCGCTGTGGCGAGGACATCTCCGTGACTTGGAGGGAGAGTGTGTCTTTCCCTCTCCTTTTTGCCGCTGAACGTTGTGCCATTGTGCCGGGTGTTCTTCCGACAGGTAGCTTGAAATTAAAGGGTAGTTTCTCAATATTTGCTTGTATATTCGCTGTGTATGGGGAAATATTCTCGGAGCCCGGCGCTCACACGTCCATTCGCGCTCGCGGTCAGGCCACGCCCCCCACGTGTGAACACTTTTTAAAGTCTAGTTCTCTTTGACCTATTGAGTAGCTGTAAAGACAGGGTTTCCACAATTGTACCAGAATGCAATGCTGAATATGCAAATGAGACATAATTGTCAGGGTGGTAGTCCGGTGCCCGGGACCCAAACACAGTGTCCAGGCGGCGGCGCGTGGACCGGGACCCAATATGCCTGATGTTAAGTGGGAGTCTTCAGCATGGAGGTGGATTAGCAGGGTATGGTGCAGGGTAACCGCACGCCCCCTGGTGTTGAGCACCAACGTTTGTGCAGCCACATACCAAGACCCTGAATCAGCTTCAGCGGATACCAGGAACTAGGAGCATGGAAATTAGCAGACCTTCCAGGAGCTGAATATGGAGGCTCTGCAGCAAGATTGTATCCAGTACTAGAAACAAGGCTAGACTAGAGATAGGCACCAAACATGAAAACAAGACAGAACTAGTAGAACCCAGAACCAGAGAAGGATAGTAAGCTAAACCCAGAACATATACACAAGACATGAGGAAAACATGAACATAACATGGGCATGACTGGACAGGACAATACATGGACTGGGGATACAAACTAAAACAAGACAAGATAACATAGGCAAAACAAGAGGAGAAATAACTAAGTACTACATATGGAAATTATGGGGATTTAGTCACACTATATGATCATACATTGCATAAACCTGCCAACCACGCCAATGTACCCCATATCTGGCAGGTCCTACACTGACACTGCCTAATGTATGCTAAAACATCCTAAGTAGACATATATAGCGCTTACCTGCAAGAAAGGGCAGAAGCTTTGAGCAGCTGCCTGCAGGACTCTGAAACAGAAAGGAATGATGGAAAACAAACGGGTGTGGCAACATAAAACAAACATTTAAAGGAAACCTGGAGACTGGGAAATCCAGGGACGAACTATAGGAATGAACCCAGAAATCCCAGCATAAAGAAAACCAGACATAGACTAGAAAACCAAAAAAAAGCAAGGAAAACTAAGCAAGAATAGCAAAAAGAGTATTGGATACCAGAAGCCAAATCCAGACATCAGAACCGAGCAGAGCAGATCATGACAATAATGCCATGCTGAATACGCATAGATAACTTATGTGTAACTCTCTAACCCATATCCTTGCAGGCTGCCTTAGTAAACTAGGCAAACTCCTGAGCTCTGAGACCAAATATACCCAAATCACAAACTAACTGAAATTTGAAATGGGCAAGCATGTTGGTTTTGGTTTGTAATTCTGTATTCCGCCCATGGTACCTACAAGAGAGATGATTGATGGGGTAAAAAGGTGATTGTGGGTAGGGGACAGACACTAAATGTTAATTTTATTTATAGGTCAAGTGAGAAGTGACCAACAGAGGGAAAAAAGAGCATTAAAACGTTTAATATATGTATTTTTATATTATATGTATTTCATAAATATATAAAAATAGATCTCCTGTTTTTACCTGTAATGGTTACTCTTTCTCACTTGATTTGTAAACCAAATGGTTGAAAAATGCTCCTGTCAGTGTACTGCAAAATATATACATAATACTACATATTTTATAAATTATATTATATATTATGTAAATACTGTGCAGCACACTTATTGGCCCGTTTTCACGCCCTTTAGCTTCATCTGATTTGAATGTCTGCCGAGCCGAACCAACATGTGGCCGAAATTCGGGTATCCCAAACAATTTTCAGTTTTCAAGAAAAATGGTTCAGCCAAACCAAATTTACTTGCTGTGAACAAGTATATTAACAAGTATAGTAACAAGTATAGTAACAAGTATAGTAACATGTTGTTTTAAAAGACTGCTTTTAGTGCTGATGCATTATCGCCTTTTGTCCTTATCGTCATTTGTCCTTACCTTCTGATTACTTGGTCACTGCAATAACAGGGATTCTACAAAGAGACCAGGTTAAGTGAACACTGAGAGGTTTTTATTGAATATCTAGAGATTAAAAATCTTTGAAACAATCCCACCCCAGCTGGGTCCTTCCCTGAATTAGGAATTATCAGACCAGAGAAATACACATTTTAGGCTGGAAACTCACCATCTTGGCTACTTTTCCAGTTCTAATTTTTTTGTCAAAAAAATTAGAAATCCCCTGGTTAATTCCTAAAACTCTCCGTTTGGCAAATACACCAGACATTGACTTGCTTTTATGTGAATAACCTGCCATAACAAATATAGTCACAGAGAAAGATTTCAGTTTCCGTTATCTTAATTGTTCATTTCAATTATTTATACTTGTCAATATTTTGTTAATTGAATTTTGTTGAAGAAATTCATGCCCCCTATGTCAGGATCGGGACAGGGATCCAACACGCAGCGTACAAAGAGTGGAAAGGTACGTATACCGGGCCTTAGAATGGCCGGACTAACGTACCGAGAGTAAAGAATAGTCAGAGACAAGCCGAGGTCGAGGGAAGGAGAAGACAGATAAGCGAGAGACAAGCCGGGTCAAGGGATAACAGAGAAGCAGGGTAGTACAACGAGCCGAGTCAAAACCAATAGAGCAAACTAGAATACCAGAGCACTGAGTGACTAGACAAGCTAGAACCACGACAGGGCAATGAGCTGAAGTAAGGAGTAAGCTTAAATACCCTGGCTCTGGATGGAAATCACGCCTCTGACAAGTACCGATTGGATATCGGACACTTGAGTGACAGATCGCTCGTGATAGCGTCATGACGTCACGTATTGAGCTTCCTGCTAGAAAAGGACGTGGATTCCTCGCGGCCGGTGTTTAAGTGACTGGATGAACCGCGAGGAACGGAGGAAACCGCTCGCCTGGACGGATACACCACCAAGTCTCTACCTCCCTTAGAGGTAGAGGCCTCAGGTACCCTGACAGTACCCCCCCTCTCAGATACGCCCACCGGGCGGAATGAACCGGGGCGAGATGGGAAGCGGAGGTGAAATGCTCTGCGAAGGCGAGAAGCATGGACGTCCTCCTGAGGTACCCAACTCCTCTCCTCAGGACCATATCCCCTCCAGTCGACCAGATATTGCAATTTTCCCCTTGAAATTCTGGAGTCAATGATGGAGCTGACCTCGTACTCCTCCCGACCCTCCACCTGAACAGGACGAGGCGAGGGGACCTTAGAGGAGAATTTGTTGCAAATGAGGGGTTTCAACAAGGAGACATGAAAAGAGTTAGGAATGCGCAAGGCAGGTGGCAGAGCAAGGCGATACGCAACCGGATTGATACGAGTGAGAACCCTGTAAGGGCCTATGTAGCGAGGAGCAAATTTCATGGATGGAACTTTTAGGCGAATATTCTTAGTACTCAACCATACCCTATCCCCAGGAACAAAAACAGGAGCCGCTCTTCTATGTTTGTCAGCGTGTTTCTTGAACAGCGAGGAACTATGTAATAGAATTTGCCGAGTCTGATCCCATAATTTCTTCAGGTTGGCGACATGATCATCAACCGACGGTATCCCCTGAGAAGAGGAAACCGAAGGAAAAATCGAAGGATGAAAGCCATAGTTCATGAAGAAAGGGCTAGAGCGAGTTGAATCGCAAACAAGGTTATTGTGTGCGAACTCCGCCCAAGGAATCAGACCGACCCAATCGTCCTGGTGTTCGGAAACAAAGCAACGCAGATACTGTTCGATCTTTTGATTAGTACGTTCAGCGGCTCCGTTAGACTGAGGGTGATAGGCAGAGGAGAAGTTCAATTTGATGCCCATTTGAGAACAAAAGGATCTCCAGAAACGTGAGACAAATTGAGAACCTCTATCAGAAACAATCTCTGAAGGAATCCCATGTAGGCGAAAAACTTCTCTCGCAAAAATCTCCGCCAATTCAGGAGAAGTCGGAAGTTTAGGTAATGGCACGAAATGGGCCATCTTAGTAAATCTATCCACCACCGTGAGAATAACAGTCTGTCTTTTGGAAGCAGGCAAATCAACGATAAAGTCTATGGACAAACAGGACCAAGGTTTCTCAGGAATGTCCAAGGGGTGTAACAGGCCACATGGGGATGCATGAGGTAGTTTAGTCTTGGCACAAGTCTCACAAGCTGCGACGAACTCCTCAATATCTTTTCGAAGTGAAGGCCACCAGAAATCCTTGGATATCAGAGAGTATGTCTTGCGAATACCAGGATGACCAGCTATTTTACTTTCATGAAAACATTGTAAGAGCTCCAGTTGAAGTTCAGGAGGAACAAAGTTTCTTCCCTCAGGAGTGTTTCCGGGAGCTAGATGTTGTGACTTCAAGATCTGGTCAAGTAGCGGAGAATGAATTTTGAGACTGGTATTAGCAATAATATTGCATTTGGGTACAATGGAAGACAAAAGTGGTTCAACTGAAGCAGAGGGTTCATATTGGCGAGATAGCGCATCGGCTTTAGAATTCTTTGACCCAGGTCTGTAAGTCAGAACGTAATTGAAATGGGTAAGAAACAACGACCAACGAGCCTGCCTGGAGGACAGGCGCTTGGCCTCTCCGATATAGGACAAGTTTTTGTGGTCTGTCAGAATGGTAACAGGATGTAATGTACCCTCCAATAAATGTCTCCATTCTTTCAAAGCCTTGATAACCGCTAGTAATTCTCTGTCACCAATGTCATACCTGCTTTCAGTACCGGTCAATTTTTTAGAGAAAAATCCACATGGATGTAATGGTTTATCAACACCCAACCTTTGAGATAGAACAGCACCTAAACCAGTCTCTGATGCGTCTACCTCGAGCAAAAAAGGCAGAGAAGTGTCAGGGTGAACCAAAATTGGAGCGGAAGCGAAAAGCTCCTTGAGAGTCTTGAACGCAAGGAGAGCTTCAGTAGTCCAATTCTTAGTATCAGCCCCCTGTTTGGTCATGTTCGTGATAGGTGCAATAATGGAAGAATAGCCCTTAATAAAGCGCCTATAATAATTGGAAAAGCCAATAAATCTCTGTATGGCTTTAAGACCTGTGGGTAAAGGCCACTCTAGAATGGATTGGAGCTTATCCGGATCCATCTTAAATCCCTCCCCAGAGATCACATAGCCGAGAAAGGTTACCTGGGTTTGATCAAAGCTACATTTCTCCAACTTGCAGTACAAGCCATGCTGGAGAAGCTTGTGCAAAACCCTCCTGACTTGCTTGTGATGAATCTCAATCTCACTAGAATGAATGAGTATATCATCTAGGTATACAATGACGCACTCTTGCTGAAATTCCCTAAGAACCTCGTTTATCAGATCTTGGAATACCGCTGGCGCATTGCATAACCCAAAAGGCATAACAGTATATTCATAGTGACCATATCGAGTATTGAATGCCGTCATCCACTCATGTCCCTGCTGGATTCTCACCAAGTTATATGCCCCTCTGAGGTCTAACTTGGTGAAAATTGTAGAGCCCTTCAAACGATCGAAGAGTTCGGTGATCAAGGGAATCGGGTAGGCATTTTTAATGGTTATCTTATTCAAGCCTCGATAATCAATACAAGGTCTCAAAGAACCATCTTTCTTTTTAACAAAAAAAAAACCCAGCCCCGGCAGGGGAGGAGGACCTCCTGATGAATCCCTTGTCTAAATTCTCGTGAATATATTCCTCTAGGACTGAGTTCTCCTTTATAGATAATGGGTATACATGACCTCTGGGAGGCATGGTACCAGGGAGTAGGTTAATTTTGCAATCAAAGGACCTGTGTGGGGGTAAGGTATCGGCTTTCTTTTTGTCAAATACTGCCTTTAAATCTAGATACTGAGGCGGAATTTGTGTCTCTGTAGGATTGTCAGAGGTATTCGATGTATTAGTTAATCCAAGAGGTAAGACCTTCCGCAAGCATTTCTCTTGACAATTCTCTCCCCACGAAACTATCTCCCCTGATTCCCAATTAATAATTGGGTTGTGTCTCCTCAGCCAGGAGTACCCCAGGACTATGGGAATAGACGGAGAAGAGATGAGCATTAAGGATATATCCTCTTTATGCAGGATGCCAACAGTCAAGTTAATCGGTATGGTCTCATGGAAAATAACAGGCTCAAGTAATGGTCTACCATCGATGGCCTCGACAGCCAGAGGTGTCTCTTTTAACTGGGATGGAATAGTATGCTTGGCAGCAAAACCCTGATCTATAAAGCTCTCAGCAGCTCCAGAATCGATTAGTGCCATAGTCTTAACTACTCCCTTCTCCCACTTTAAAGAAACGGGTAACACAAGCCTGAGCTCCTTGTAGTTGTGAATAGAGGACAAAGTAGAAACACCCAAGGCCTGTCCTCTAGAGGAACTTAGGTGCGAGCGTTTCCCGAACGATTGGGACAATTTAGGCGTAAATGACCCCTGACTCCACAATACATACATAAACCCTCCCTTCTCCTGTACTGTCTCTCCCTTTCAGTGAGATGAGTACTGCCTATCTGCATAGGTTCAGGAATACGTAAGTCTTCGAACTCAGAGATTTGAAAGGTAGGCGCTAGTTTAAAGGAGGGTCTACGGGTCCTATCTCGAGTGTTCTGCCTCTCTCTTAAGCGTTCATCAATACGAGATATAAAAGAAATTAAATCCTCCAAATTTTCAGGGAGTTCTCTAGTAGCGACCTCGTCAAGAATTACATCTGATAACCCATTCAGAAACACATCTATATAAGCCTGTTCGTTCCACTTAACTTCTGCCGCCAAGGATCTGAACTCTAGTGCATAATCCACAAGTGTTCGATTGTCCTGTTTAAGGCGCAACATTAATCTAGCTGCATTGACCTTTCTGCCAGGAGGGTCAAAAGTTCTTCTAAACGCAGCTACAAAGGCATTATAATTATAGACTAGTGGATTATCATTCTCCCATAAAGGATTGGCCCATCTCAAAGCTTTTTCAATGAGCAGAGTAATAATAAATCCAACCTTTGCTCTATCTGTAGGATAAGAGCGGGGTTGTAATTCGAAATGGATGCTAATCTGGTTTAGAAAGCCACGACACTTCTCCGGTGACCCGCCATAACGTACTGGTGGGGTAATACGGGAAGAAGCACCTACAGTGGCTACCTCTAGACCTGAGACTGCAGGAGAGATAGAAGGAGTACGTGTCTCCTCAGGTGGATTACTAGCACGAGACAAAAGTGCCTGTAGTGCCAAAGCCATCTGATCCATCCTATGTTCCATGGCGTCAAACCTGGGATCCGAAGAACCAAGCTGACTGTTTGTACCTGCAGGATCCATTGGCCCTGTCGTAATGTCAGGATCGGGACAGGGATCCAACACGCAGCGTACAAAGAGTGGAAAGGTACGTATACCGGGCCTTAGAATGGCCGGACTAACGTACCGAGAGTAAAGAATAGTCAGAGACAAGCCGAGGTCGAGGGAAGGAGAAGACAGATAAGCGAGAGACAAGCCGGGTCAAGGGATAACAGAGAAGCAGGGTAGTACAACGAGCCGAGTCAAAACCAATAGAGCAAACTAGAATACCAGAGCACTGAGTGACTAGACAAGCTAGAACCACGACAGGGCAATGAGCTGAAGTAAGGAGTAAGCTTAAATACCCTGGCTCTGGATGGAAATCACGCCTCTGACAAGTACCGATTGGATATCGGACACTTGAGTGACAGATCGCTCGTGATAGCGTCATGACGTCACGTATTGAGCTTCCTGCTAGAAAAGGACGTGGATTCCTCGCGGCCGGTGTTTAAGTGACTGGATGAACCGCGAGGAACGGAGGAAACCGCTCGCCTGGACGGATACACCACCAAGTCTCTACCTCCCTTAGAGGTAGAGGCCTCAGGTACCCTGACACCCTATCATTGACCACTCAAGTGAAAGAGATGTAGAGTTCTGCCACTGCAAGGGCTAATAATTAGGAAACTCTTAATAGTCCATCCTTCTATTTCCTCACACTATAGAATGTGAAGGAGAATATGTACAAGTGAGTAAGTGACTTCACCCTTACACCCTACACCCATATCCTGGTTTTAGTGTAAGGTAATAAATATAAAAAATAGAGGGAGTCTTCTATGGGTGAGGATAATAGCAGTACGCATTACTAATCCCCTCTGTTTTTAATAAAATTATCCCTCATCCCACAGCATGGGGGGTTGGTGGTAGCAAGTGCAGACCACCTTGGTTCCCTCTCTCTCACTCACTCACTCACTCTGATACTAAATTAAACACTACAAAAAGAGAGTCTGGGTATGATTCTCTCAACAAGGTTTTTGTATCAATCCAAATTCTTCACCATCGCGATGCCCAAATGTATCTCATACCATGGTGCCTTTTTTAGGATTGCAAACACTTTACTAAAGTTTATTTTAAAATGCATACTCATTGAAATTCAAGCACCTCTCTCCTCTATGTTAATATGACACTTTACTTAACTGACATCATATTAATGGGAGAAGAAAAATTCCAGTGGTATTTTTTTCTCAAATTCTTGGGAAAGGAATACTTTACAGTGGTTTAGCCGACCACTAGAAAACTAGTCTTTCTATAAAGAATTCATCGCTGGTGACACATTCTGGGTTTTCAATATTTGGAAATAAATAACACAAAAAAGTAAAAAGATTTGTATCTGTGCCTTAAGAAGTAATTATAACCAAGCTCAAGGCTACTCGTTTAATAAGGATGAATAGTTGATATTTATATATACAGATCCTTAGAAATCAGAAGTGCTATACTATCGAATCTGCAAATTATACACAAAATAGAACATTGGGGTTTCTGTTAGAGCAGCTGTTTTAGTCAAGGTGTGCAAAAACATCAATATCTTCTAACTGGTGGACATATGTCTACAGTTCGTCTTATCTAACAGAAACATATAACAATATCTGCAAGCTTTTGTAAACCAAATATCTAGACACTGATCATGTTTATATGGACCCCACTAATCTATTCGATAATATCTAAATTATTTTCCTGACAACCATCCTGGAGCTGACTGGTGACACCTTGAGATGTGGCTGAAAAACTAGATGTCGTCCACCTTTGTTCAAAAGCTAGATGGCTTCCAGAAGGCAACTTGGGTTAGTTCAAGCTTGACTGGTTGCTTTGTGTCTGTAAGTGTTTTTGACAAGATGTCCTAATTTGGTCAGTATGACAGACATGAACCTACTGCCAAAAGAACCAACTTAAAATCGTTTTTTGAACTAACCTTTTTTTTTTATAATTATTTGAAAAGTTGGAGTGTGGTAGAAAGACCACGCTGTGACTGCTTCTTATTAGCTTTCTGAATAATTGCAAACTATGCAAAAAGTTCAATCAGCACTTCAAAAAACACATTTCATAATATTCTAACTTCAAATACTCAACATTCAACACTCAACAAAAAAGATCAAATAAAAATAAGACAACAGAGAGACTTGCTATGTGGGAAAAAAAATATTTTATTACATTTTTATTTTTTTTCTGGAAAGGATAAACAATTGTATAAATACAAAAATCTGGCTAGCGTTATAACCTCTTATTTGAACATTTCCATAAACGTCCAAGGAAAGAGAGATGTTGGCGCTGAACAAAATATATTATACAATTAATAACATTCATGTAAAATGCTCTGTTTGTGAGACAGTAACATACATCGAGGTTATGTATACAATATGTTGTGATCATTTTTGATGTGTTTGATTTTGATGGGTTTTTTTCTTTGCGCCTAATTATTTGCCTTGTTTGAGTCTACTATGCGCCTATACCATCCGGTTTGATTTATTCTTTGCTTCACGAATTAGTTGCTTTCAATCATTAAAAAAAAAAAAAAAAAAGAGGTAACAGATATATATTTGTGAGAAATGATGAGTATATCTAAATACGCACAGTTCTATCCTAAAACTGTCTGCCTCCAGCTCCCTGTCAATCATTGTTATAAGCTCTGCCTTTTATATCTGTCAGTCAGCAGAGAGAGAGAGCATACAGAGAGGAGGAGAAACCTAAATGCTGGGGGAGATTTATCAAGATGTTCAGTTCTGAAATATGGTGCAAAGTACTAGAAGGGTTGCAATTACCATGGAGACCCATGGGACCAGCACGTACATTCCATTGGTGGCTCGTCTCATTTGACATATTTGTACCACTATTCACTTTTAATATTGCAACACTTTGACAAATCTCTCCTAAAGTTCTACCATCTCCTCCTCCGATACTGTGATAGGACCAAACTGGATTTTAATGCCATTTGATAAATCTTTAATATACATGTACATTGAAAGTAAAATAGAGCAATGCATTTACAAAAAGTTAACATGAAGATATAGGTGATTTTCAATTGTTTTATATCAATATTATTTTACATATTTTTCAGTTCTCTATGTGGAAATTATTATTTTTAGCACATTATGGAAAATACATCGTTTTTGTTGAAGCAGAGTTAGATTGGGTGATGTAGCTCCAATTGAGGAAACATTTTTGTCTATTTCCAGTACAGAGACCCCGTTACTGAAAACAAGAATTAAAATGTAACGAAATTCAATAAATTATGAGCACGGGTCTGGAGAGAATTAAGAGTTTTTCCACTCAATATGAAGTTCAAAGCGATGTTTTTTTTTTTAAACAATCATAAATCTTATTTTTGGGTATAAGTTACAGTTATAAAAATGATCTACATTTAAGAAACAGCATTTTGTTTACTACGATTATATATTACATTTATTGCACTGGATGAAATAGATTCAGTTACCAGGATAACTCGAATACTGATTATATTTACACAGCTCTGCATAGAATAACAAAGTCACTTTATGGAAATATTCCTCTAGAAAATATCTGGAAGGGATTAATTGTTCTTTTGTTTTTTTTTTACCAACCTTGTATAAATGGATATCACTGGAAATTTGTTGGTTCCGAACTCCAAGGAAATTTCTGTGAATAGACACCATATGGGTTAATCATTAAACCATGGATTTTGGAGAAGTGACAAGGGAAATGGAATTAATTAAGCCTAACATAGTCAGGTGAGATCAGTGATGGCTAACCTTGACACCATAAATTATTTCTGGACTACATTTCCCATGATGCTCAGCTAGCTTTTAGACTCTAAAGGCTAGCTGAGCATCATGGGAAATGTAGTCCAGAAACAATCCATCCCTGGGTTAGATGATAGTCCAGTTTGTCTGGCTTCGCCTAAATGTTGTAATTCCATAGTCAATTCTCCATATTTCTCAGATTAAATAAAGTTACTGCAGGCTAATTAAATAAAGTGTGAACTGGCTGGAATCTAAAAGGAAGCCGAGTTGGATCCATTTTTCATCGTTTTGGCTTAAAATGTGAGATTCACTTTGAATTTATAATAAGTGAAGTTTTAATAAACAACCTCACGTATGAATGGGTTTGCTTTTGCATTTTATGGTAATAAAAACGAAATTAAAGTAAACAAATCCTTCACTTTCCTTTCTCTTTGCAGTAAATGATAAGATGAGTTACGGACTCTTCTAAGTATGGATTCATGGTTTTGGCCAAGATACTGTCTTTATTGTCCACATATCATCATAAAGTTTACAGTATGATTTTAGGATTCGGCACTCCCAAAAATAGTAACGGATTCCTTACAAATACCCATCAACATGGTATTTGATATTTTTTCGTTTTGAATTTCGCACCAGCAGTATGTTAAATTTTTTTTTTGCATTCTAGGCTATTTTTCTGAATTTATCAAAAGCATTATAAGGGATGTTATTCTATATCACATATAATCATATCATTTATTCATTCCCTTTTACAGAAATATTGGAAAGGTGCAAATGACTAAAACATCTTTAAATGCACAGATCTAAGTTTTTGGTGATATTCTAGAACAGTAATTCATCCTGGAAAACTGCTGTTTTCACATAATTTTATATTTAATCTTTGCATCTCATGTTTCAAGTAAAAGTAGTTTTTCTCCCAAAAATGGCAATGAATGGGTTATCTTTAGAATTTGATAATTTGCATCACTATCTGATCAGAGGGCTTGCTGCGGTTTTGGCACAGTGTTTGGTGTACTGTCTGGTATCAGTTAGTAGGGAGTGTGAATTTGCTGGAACAAAACATGCAAGTTAGGGTTGGCCAAGATATTTGGAACATGATTGGTATAAACATTCTGCTTACAATCATTTCTAATTAAAAGCAGCATTATCTTAAATCAAGATTTTGGTATTCCACAAACAATCACAACTACTTATATGATAGGATTCCATATCTATTGCCAATAAGTGATAAAATGGGGCTTGGCAAAAGTGGTGGTTGTAAAATAAACCCCAAAGCAGATTATGACAAACTGTTTTAGTTCTTTGTCGTATAGTATATATTCAGTGACACGTAAATTCGATAATTTGTCTTATCAAAATTGCAGATGTTAAAGGTTTTGTTTTGTTTTTTCCAAAAGTAAATTGTAAAAGCATTTTGTCAAGGTTACAAAAGTAAGATGTAACACTTAGAACAAAACATAAATTGTCCTTTAATGATGTATCCACTCAACGCATTTACTTTACTTTAAATGTTTAGCCTATATGTCTTTGGATTTTTATGTAATAGGCCTTAATTGCCTAATTGATGTCCATTAGGTTCTGAAATTTCAGTAATAGTCTGAATCTTCGCCGTCTGTTTCGTCGTCGAATAAATGGTTCCGTGGTTTAGGTAGGGACAAACCGGTCATGTTGAGCTGATCTAAGGTTTAAAAAGAAAGAAAGTGATTCACGATAAGTGGAATACTTTACCCAAGTTCTTACAGTAAACAAACAAACAAAGAAAAGTAAAAAGATGACAAAAAAAAATTATAAAAATGTTCAACATGTAATGCTCGACGTTGTTCTCCTTTCGAGGTGACATGTTGTGCATTACTGGCTCAATCCCTCTTTAATATTTTGGAATAAAAAAGCCAGCAAAGCTGCACATTGCACCAGGACTCAATTCATCAATTACAGCTGTCATTTTGAGGAACTCAGACCAGCTCACATCAGTGAATGATGATAACAATATCTGGTCTAGTGGATAAAAGACCCTGATATTTTTAGATTATTTTTTGTGTTCTACAACGTTATATGTATAGCTTATAGATATAGTGTCAGAAAAACATCCTCTTGATCTATTTCTTTATTTTATGGTCTAACTTTTTCCTTAAATAGTGTTCAGCTAGTACAATTATTTCCTGCCAATGGCACTATATAAATGAGAAAAACAGTATTAATAATACTATCAGTAATAATAATAATAATAATAATAATAATAATAATAATAATAAGCATGGCTAGCCTGGAAAGGTACTTTCTGTTTCACAAGTTTTCATATAAATCCTGGGATGGAGATATATGGTTTTTGAGCAATGTAATGGAAGTCATTTTATTGACCTCAGAAGGATGAAGGAATGAGTTGACCTGTAACACTGAAATGAGCTAAAATTAGCAATATTTCCTGACAATTGCCCTTAAATGGTTACTGTGAACACCATAATCTCTTCAATTATTTAAAGTTGTAATGGTGCCTCTTGTTTGTATGTACAATGTTTGGCTTTGAAAATGCTGCACATATCGGGTTTAACCCATTGGCTATAGGAGTTGTAAGTCCACCTCTGGCAGCATCATCAAGATGTCATTAGCCAGCTCAGAACCTAGAGTTCTCAGCCATTGAATGGCAATTGAATTGGCTTCCATGGCACTGTAGAAGCCAGAAGAGCATCACCAAAACAGCAGGGAGCCTCGAGCCCAGCGGGGACCCAGGTAAGAGAGCAAACTATTGCTAAAAAATTTCTCCATTATCGGAAGAACCGAATCGGGGTACTAACGGCATCTTAACCACTATAGATGGATGTAGTGATTATGATATTTGAAGTTACCCTTTAACTTCATTCACTGAGGCATTCCCTGGATCCAAATGGATGTACCAAGTTCATGTACTATACGTTGTGAAGCCGTGTTCTAGAATAATTTCGTGCAGACCATTAATTGCTTTTGTGCAAAGATTGGTGGCCACCTGAATGTCCATCAGTCTAAAAAATAATGACATTACCTAACTAAACTAAAAATGAGGCAAAGCTGCTTGTTGCTTCATCTATGAAGAATAATGGGAAACATATTTCATATATATTAAAAACCGAATATATTGCCACATTACCTGGAGTAAGAACTGTTAGTGTAGCTCCTGCCATTACTTCCCCAATTTTGTTCTTGGCAAAGCACCGGTACGTTCCTTCATCTGTCACACGCACTGACTGGATCTGAAGCCATCCAGTCACTTCGTACTTCTGTGGACCTCCCCTAAACTGAATACAGATTATCACATGAATATGGAGAAGAAATGTACAGTATTGTAATTTACAAGCACAGTGCTGGCAGCGCCTTGAGGGACTGTCAAATTCATCATAATTTGTGCTGATCTGGTAATCGCTCAAATTCATGAACTCTAATTTGTTATTCGGGTACATTTCAGCTCAAACAAAATGTGCAATTTTCAAACATGTTTGTTTTGATTTGTAATTTAGAACTCTGTCTGTGCCGCTAAAGAGATGATTGGTGGGAAAAAGATGATTGATAGCTAGTGGACAATCACTAAATATGGACAATTGAGCAAAAGAAGGAAAGAGAAGAGGAGCAGACATACAATCTATACATCTATAAATATAGATTGTTTGTACTGTCCCTCCTCTTTTTCCCTCTGTTGGTTGCTTTTTCTCATTTGATCTGTAAACCAAAAGGAGGGAAATACACCTATTAGTGTATAATATGTGTATATTTTTCAGTACCGTATATACTCGAGTATAAGACAAGTTTTTCGACTCTCACTCGAGTGAGTGTCTGCATTATGGCAACTTACATTGCCATAATACAGACAAGGGGCTGTTGGGGGCTGGCAGCGAGCTGTTACTTACCTTTCCTGCAGCTCCTGTCAGCTCCCTTCTCTCACCTCCGGTCCGGTCAGCTCCCACTGCAAATCTCGCGAGAGCCGCGGGGTCAGAGCTCCGCGCGGCACTCACACCGCAAGACTTGCAGAGGGAGCTGACCGAACCGGAGGTGAGAGAAGGGAGCTGACAGGAGCTGCAGGAAAGGTAAGTAAACGCTTCCTGCCAGCCCCCTCCTACACAGCCCATCCACTGGACCACCAGGGAATGAGAGCCCCCCTCCCTGGCCATGTATTAAGCAGGGAGGGGCGACGAAAAAAATATAAATAAAAATGTAAATAATAATAGAATTAAAATAATATATTAATACTATTTAAAAAAAAAAATAATAATAATATAAAAATAAAATATAATATATAAAAACATTTTTAATATTAAAATAATAATAATTTAAAAAAAAAATGCCCACCCCCCACCTAGGCTCTGCATCAGACACACAAACAAACTCTGCATTCATACACACACACTGCATTCATACACACACTACATTCATACACACACACACTGCATTCATACACACACTACATTCATACACACACACACACACACTGCATTCATACACAGACACTGCATTCATACACACAAACACACTGCATTCATACACACACACACACCGCATTCATACACACACACACACACCGCATTCATACAAACACACTGCATTAATACACACACACTGCATTTATACACACACACACTGCATTCATACAAACACACTGCACTAACACACACACACACTGCATTTATACACACACTGCACTCATACACACACACTGCATTCATACACACACTAACACACACACACACTGCATTTATACACACACTGCACTCATACACACACACTGCATTCATACACACACTGCATTCATACACACACACTGCATTCATACACACACACACACACTGCACTAATACACACACACACACTGCATTCATACACACACACACACACTGCATTCATACACACACACACACACACACACACACCACATTCATACACACACACACTGCACTAATACACACACACTGCATGCATACACACACACACTGCATTCATACACACACTGCACTCATACACACACACTGCATGCATACACACACACACACACACACACTGCATTCATTATATACACACTGTAAATAAATATTCAGTTAATGTAATTTTTTGGGGATATAATTTTATTTAGAAATTTACCAGTAGCTGCTGCATTTCCCACCCTAGGCTTATACACGAGTCAATAAGTTTTCCCAGGTTTTTGGGGTAAAATTAGGGGCCTCGGCTTATATTCTGGTCGACTTATACTCGAGTATATACGGTATATTGATTGGCCCATATTCAAGTTTTTTCAATGTACAAGAATGTAACATTGGCAGCTGTTTCAGTTATGGTTTCATTTTGGATACAATATAATTAGCATTATATGATTGTATATCTATATAACATTATTTATCCCTTATCTTAGATCAGGTGTTATAACATCTCTGTTTTATGACTGGTATCTTACCCTGTGTCACATTTGCTTTTAGTTTGGAAACATTGCAGCCTTTGCTATAAACAGACAAATCTTGAAAAAAACTCATATTGAACCTCTTGCTCATTTATTTTTATTTTGGAAAATTCTGGGTGGTCCTCACTGCATCCTAGTACCAAAATGAAATGCTTGGATCACTATCCCAGGAGAACTTCAGGAGATTTGACAGAAGCATGACGCCAGATGGACAATCGCATTTGCCACCACAACCACAGCAAACATTAGCCACAAAAATGGCAGATCCGAAAGATGTTTTAGAAAAGATAAAAACATCTGCCGAGGGGAACAATATTGTAACCCATTAGGTATTCTAGTCTGTACCTCATCCAAAATATTTTCCAAAACCAGAAATCTTTCCAAAAAACGTTAAATCAAACCATCAGCCAAAGAATGTATCTTTGCGCTAGCCTTAGAAGTATTATTGATAAATGTTTCAGTTCTAGCCCATCAGAGTCATGTTTTTTAACTAAAAAGTGACTTGATATCTAAACAATGTTCCAGTTCTTCTTCTCATTTGCATTGGGCGACCTAGGCTCTGATTGGAAGGAACTGGATTGTGACGTTATTTGCTAAACCTTTTATATACATTTAAAAGAAAATGGAGGATCGCATGAAAAAAGACTAGCAGAAATCACAGGTATTTTTTAAAAATATTTTCCATTTTATTCAATGGTGTGAATTCAAGAGAAGTGAAGGTTCTTCTCTAAAGAGGTAATGTCATCTTCCATAGTGTTTACCCTCACTTCTGTAAATGATGTAAAAAAATATTCACTGAAATAGTAAAACACCCCTGTACCGAATGTCTGGGAGATCTCTACTCCTCCGCAAGGAATCACAGGACATTTTTTCAATGTCTAATTTTAGTTTTTAAATCAACAGACACCTTTCTGTACCTTGAATGCTAGCGAGTTAAAAAAATATAGGCACAACTAACTAGATTATAAAATTAAGCTCCCACTACTCCTGGGTGACAACTAACTACCGTATTTATCGGCGTATAACACGCACCTCATTTTAAGAAGGAAATTTCCCCCCCTCCCATAGTATTCTTCCCCCCTCCCATAGTGTTCCACCCCCTCATCCCATAGTGTTCCCCCCCTTTCCATAGTATTCTCCCCCCCTCCCCTAGTATTCTCCACCCCCTCCCACAGTGTCCCCCCCATCCCATAGTGTTCTCCCCCCCTCCCATAGTGTTCCCCCCTCCCCTTGTCCCATAGTGCACTTTCCCTCCCCTTGTCCCATAATTACTTACCTGTCTTGAAGCGTGGGCCGGCTTCACAGCGCGCACCGCGGTACAGGAACTTCAATTTCAGGTTCCGGTTTCCGGCGGGACTGAAAGGAAGTGTGCACACTATGTGCGCACTTCCTTTCAGTCCCGTCGGAAACCGGAACCTGAAATTGAAGTTCCAGTACCGCGGTGCACGCTGAACACCGGCCCACGCTTCAAGACAGGTAAGTAAACCTTCACATTCGCTCCACAAGACGCACAGACATTTCCCCTCACTTTTGAGGAGAAAAAAAAGTGCGTCTTATGTAGCGAAAAATACGGTATATCGGCGTATAACACGCACACATCATTTGCCCCCTATTTCCAGGGAGAAAAAGTGCGTGTTATACGCCGATAAATACGGTAGCTAAAGTTTATTAAATGGGTGTACCATGACCGCCAGACTAACTGTTCCACCTTAACACACACGCTCTTTGTATCAGGTGGTTAATGCAGACATTTGGAATGTCTGTGTGTTGATGAAATTGTCATCTGTGTTACAAAACGCTGGAGCATTCTAATAGAATGGGGAATATCCATATAGACTGCACAGTGAGTAAGACTGTACTCTACACAGATTTCACATGACGTTGTTTTAGCGAGCTGTCAGTGGTGTAAGAAAAGTTGACAGCTTGACATATGTGAACAAGCAAGAAAGAAATGTACTGTTTACATATGTGGATTATTCCAATAAATACATTAACAGACAGGAAACATATGTGTGCTTTTGACTGTCAAATCAACTGACCACACTTTAACCCCTTGGCTACTGTAAGGTTCTTTAAGCGTAAAAAAAGAAATACAAAGGACATGTAAAGATAAAACAACAACTCAGCATATAGCTTTGTGTTCAGGGACACAAATACATTAAAATTATATAAATGTCCAAAATGTAAATGTTTACGTTATTCATGCATCTCTCAGAGATATTAGGGGAGAAAAATCAGATTTAATAACTATATGGCATAACTAATATTGTAGTATTTCTGTCAAGATCTGAAATATTATCAATGAAGCAGAAAAAAAAAATAATATATATATATATATATATATATATATATATTTGACATTGGCAATGCCATCTGTGGAAATAGGATATCCAAAAATCCCAGAATGTAAGTGGACATCGACAGTAAGTACAGTTACTCCGGGTATCTTTATTATAAAAGGAGTAGTATACTCATTGTTCACAGACTCCTCCCTACAGCATAAGGTGCTATATATACTCAATAAAAAAGGTGAAAGCACACAGCACACATACAAATATACCCTTCAGATCCTTTATGGAGTCACAAGACAGAAATATGTTAATCTTTTGCACAGCATATCTGGAGCCTATTCAAACCTGAATTATTGAAGAAAGTGTTCAAGACTCCTGGGAATTCAAATGTGTGCTCTTTAAACTTGAGCCGGTTTGAATATGCTCTGTAAAATGTGAGTGCATCAACATGTAGTGATGTACTGATTTAATGCACAATATAATTTCATATTTTTGGGGCATAAATACCCCGTCAGATGGCTTCCTGATATTAGTGATGACATCCGGTACATTCTGGGCAAACTTGATGCTGGTTCCGAGTTCAGAAAATCCTGATAAAGTACAGCCGCGGCCTCCGACTACCTGAGGCTTGGTGTGTTCCTGCGGCAGGAGAAGTGGACGATCTCTCTGTCCATACCTACTTGGGCACTCTTGTGGTATTCAGAGCCCCGTACTCTTCCCTCTCTGGGCTGGTGGGGGTTATCCCGGTCCCCACCACATAGGACTCTATCTTACCTTTGCTTCTGGATGCACATCGTGAAGACAGCTTACATGCAGTCCCTTAAAAATGGCCAAAGGCAAAGCTGCTGTTAAGCTGGAAACGCAAGCATCAGCCCAAAGCTGGGAGATGGAATTTCAAAAGGCATTCAACGCTATTTGACAGTGGTTCTGGAGTAAACTGCAGGAACGGAGAAGACAATCAACTATACCTACTGCCATGTCTGCTCCAGTGGCAACATTTCCAGGCAAAGCATTAACCCAGAGAATCCCTCCTAGGCAGAGAACCAAGACAAACTGTGCAACTAAGCGCAGCCTGCGCATCAGGCTGGGGCACTAATGCCTGGAAACCCGAAGGCTCTTCCTGATGGTAGGGAGGGTGGTTAGCAGACACTGGGCAAAAGATCCGGTTGGCACCCCGGGCTGAAGAGGTGGCGTTTGTGGCGGCCTACTGGGAGACTCAAGCACTCCAATTCCTCTAACTGGACTTTGCCTGACAGCTAAGGGCAGTTTAGATATGCCAGTGTACATAGGTCTGAGTCATAGCAGTCGGCTTAATACAAATGTGCATATATCACTATAACGTGCTGTTTGACTTTTGATTCTTCAGTCTATGCTTGTACACTTACTAGAATACCTGCTATGTCTAACTTCTGATATCCAATTATTTTGCTACCTGGTGGTTTTATTATCTTGTGTTATTTCTTGCGCAGTCAGCCAATATGCCTTATTAGATATTTCAGTTTGCCCCCCCACACCTCTGTACTGATTAACACTAACTTAAATATGCTATACAGAAAATTGTGCAGTTATTTCGAATGCCATGCCGATGTACTACCATGTACTACCATGCTTGTTCTTGCTATCGCTGTTGTGGCGTCGCAAGCTTAGTTGTATTCTTCTGCACATCTTGGCAGTGGGGTTAAACATCATTCGTAACCAACAAAGAGTTTTGTAAACTCTCCTGTTTGACCTAGAGCAGGAATGGGTAACCGTTCTATGTTCAGCTGTTGCAGACTATATTTCCCATAATGCTATGCTAACCATCCTTATCAACAAGACCTTAAGAGCTAACGGTACCAAACAGTCAGTAACATAAAAAAAAAAAAAAAATGCAGAACAGCAAAACAAGTTAATGATCACATAGATCCAAATTAATCTGAATATCAATACAGGTTCCAACTTCTGGTAATCAAAAACTGAAAACAGAATATTTATTTAGTATATAACACAGTATCCTGGTCAGACTAACTAGAACGATATTGAAACTCCATAAATAGTTTAATCAGAGCAAGTTACTGAGAAATTATCTCATTATGTAGAATAAGCACATTTAGCATCACATATAGGCATTCTTTGTTTCGGGTTTTCCTAGGTGGTAAAGAACCATTGGTAACATAATCTAAAAAAGCCAAGAACAGCAAACAAACTCAGCCAAAATATATCTGACCTGTGCCAGCCCTTGGTTTACATTTTATTTACCATGGCCTGGATGTAGAGAGGGGGCGAATGCATAAATAAACTGGTCCTTAGTGAGATTTAATTAGCATTTTGTGTGCTTACTAGTTATTGTAGCAATGTAAATAGCCACAAAGGAGCAATATCCGCTTTTGAACCGCAGTAGACAATACGGACTTTAAGAAAGTTGCCAATAAAAATGCAATGTCAGATGAATAAATGATGTGCACTAAACGTTCGTTAAAATGATTTCTCAATTCCAACGAGCTGGTGGTAAAACAATACCAAGCCTGTTCTACGGCCTTGATTCTCTATATAATAAATACATTGTGGACATTATATAGAATTATAAAAATAAGAAGCAGATCCTCTTGTGCAGTTTTAAGATAATTATTTCGACAATCTCACCTTGCGGTTTCCTTGGGTTCTTAAAGTCATATTTTGTAAACTGCAAGATTGAAGTTTTTTATTGACTGTGTCAGTGATTGCTCGTAGGGCTTATAAAGAACAGTGGCATATGTTTAACTTCTCAAAAACCTGATTTACTGGAAAGCATAAACTGAGTTTTCTCTCATTTTGAAGAATATCTTATGTTGGATACATATGTGTCGTTTTATTACTCTCGATTTACCAAGCTATCTTAAAGATGTCGAAAAAAATAAATGAATCACGTTGCATTAAGGATAATGGGTGTTGCAGTATAAGAACACCCTGGGGATTACACGTAACCCAGTCTTGAAACAGGAAATGATATATCAAGAGATAGTACCATAAACAAATATATCATAAGACAGCGTTCTAGAAGGATTGGAATATAACCCAAGGCTCTCGTTACCTGATTTCTCTAAAACATGTTGCTTCTCAGAGCAGTAAAATATCAAATCTCATATTTTTTCCATACACTCTTTCCATATACATTTGGAATTGTCTTACTGCACTTTTTCTTATGAAAACCAGTTGTTTGGAACCATTATTGGATCTATGATACGGCGGCAACTCCTAAGCTGAGCTGTTCAGAGTCGATAAGCAATACTATAACATTGGGTGGTATTCCTCCTCATAGGGATTACTATAATACTTTCCTTGTGGCCCTCGCTTGAAATCCCTCCTGATTTCCTTATGCCTGTAATCAACATCAGGGACTCTTGGCCGGTTTCCAGCTGTCAACACTCAGTGAAGGTACCTTGAATTTTCACTCTGAGATTCAAATACATTGATGGGGGTAAATGGAGTTTAATCTGTCTCCTCCAACATCTGCAATTCTGTGCAGCAGGATCCTCGCAATACTGACTCCTACATGAAGACTGATTTCACAACATTTTAAGATACTAAGTGTTGCACAGCAAATATTTTCCATTTTTTGTTGCTCTGTTGTGTCACTTGGCTCAAGTTGAAACACTGATTTTTTCTAGACTTATTGCCATCACAGCAATCTATAATTTAAACATATCTGCAAATCCATCTTCTATATTTTCCACATCTTCAACAGTCGTACAAATATTTCCAGGGGTGAGAAAAGTTTAATTACAGCTATGCGTGTTCATAGTTGGGTGAACTCCATCAATTTTGGCTTGTATAAATGTTTTTATTTTTTTTATAGTATAGGACATTGGTAGACAACCTTTGGCACTCCAGATGTTTTGGTCTACATCTCGCACAATGCTCTTTCAGCCATATTGATGGTAAGATATCCGGGGAGATGTAGTCCACCATCTGTAGTACTGAAGGTTGTTTACCACTAGGCTAGGACATGGAAGAATCACACTTATTAGATCAATGAGGCATTTCAGCAGATAGCAGATGTGAGTAAAATCTAAAGTTAGAGTGGGTTTAAGAATGTATTCTGGTGTCACAGGATATCACTGCTAATATCACAGATCTGGCAGACACTGAAAACTTTGCAACTAAAGAACTTCTTACGTTGAGTAGAAAACATGGTTGTGTGGCTCTCTCCATGCCCAGAGAAGTTGAGCCAAATGGCCAAGATAACCTTCTTGCATACTGACTTCAGGGTGCCACCAAGCCTATACATCCAACATGCAAACATACGTGTGAACAAAGACTGCACATAGCTCCGCTCTCCGTGGCACTTGTGCAATTGCTTAAGTGTAACAACCTAAATAATTCTGCTTCCCATTTTCTCCTTTGATTTTAGTTCCTTCTGTCACTGACATTTCTTCCCTACAGTGTGTCCTATTTCTCTTCTTTACTACAAAGGAAAATCGTGAACTTATATGAGGGTACATTTAAGTCAGGAAACGATTTTCTTGCCATATGGACGACAAAAAAATAAAAATAAATAATATTTCCCAGTAGATTGCTTTTAACATGAAAATCCTTCTTAAGCTGTTTCTGGAACTCTTTGTGATTTTGACACATGTCTCAGAAATACTCTGGCCATTCTGAATAGAACTCCGAATGTATTTTCAATGTTTAACTTCAAATCCATATATAAACATACAAAGTAGCAAAATGAGTTGAAGGACACACGATTCATTATGATCAGACGAGTAAAGGAATTGGTGAAGTATTTAGCATGGTGAACGCAAAAATAGTTACAGAGCCTCACACATGAATATATCGTTATAAGGTAATACCCCTTTGTAACATTAGGTAAGCAGATGTTAACGTTACATTTACCGAAGGATCATCTTTGGCAGGCAGCCGTAAATCTCCAACAGCCGGGATAGTGTATACTGGGCTAATTAGAACAACTAGTGCATATATCTATATATTGAAAGCTCACATTTATGCTGTTGAGTTTTATAATTAGACAGGAAGTATGGAGTTGTCAGGGAGAGTTTCTGTGTGTCTACTTGTTTTGCGTTTGTAAATACTATACGCCTTAATCAGTTTAGGGTTGTCACCAAAGAGTTCTTCTTCGGTGTTAGAATGAAAAACGCCACTGAATCGACTTAGGGCTGACTGTAAATAGCACGGATTTTGGTTTATGCATGCTTGTGTAAGTCCACTTAGAAATAGTGTACACTTTACATTTGATTTGGGGTTTACGTGCCTGAGCAGTACATTTTTCCTCTCAGAGACTGTTGAGTAGTTTCAACTTAATCTCTGGGACTTCCATCCACGGGTCCTCAAAAGCCTTAACACTCTTAAAGGGACACACCAAAATCCATTCAGCCTAATGAAGTAATTTTTAGGGTACAGATGCTGTCCGCATCTCTCAATTCATTTAGGCAGTGACTGAGGGCTTTAGACTAAAATAGATTCACTAATTACATCTATTTTATATCCAGTGCCAAACTGCAAGCAATCCCGACCCCAGATGCTGGGTGTTCTTTCAGTGCATCAATGTGAAATGCATTGGGTTTCTTTCCTCTCAAAGAGAAGCATTAAATTGACAGATTGTAGCATTTGCTATCTCTGAGAAATATTTGACTGACCAAAAGTTTTCAAACTTTATGACTTCATTTAGTGTCGGACTACAAGTTTAATTGTGATATAAACGGATTGTTTTAAGTGGGGCACATGAATTTAAATGGATGAATGATCACTGGAGACTAAAAAATTATGTTATAAACACTTCCTTAGTGATAAAGTGTTGGCACTTGAGTTATACAGCAGCATTTAACACTGCAATATTATATCTTCTATTCACACAGCTTCATTGGATAGAGATTGCTAAGTCCATTCTACATAATCAAAACATCATTGTTTGAATAATGAAGTATGCAATCATTCATTATTAGTTTATATTTCACTAGTGAAACTCATTCTCTCCCTTTTATTTTATTTTTATTTTTTTGCACATATATTTCAATGCATACAGCATCCTTTTTCTGCAGTTCATCTGTTGATATATTTGGGAATGCAGATTCCCCAAATGCCAACAGTGTCCCATTCATGTGTGTCCTGAGCAGTCCATAGCATTTTCTAACTTCAGCCTGAGATTCAGCAGCCTTGCACGATGAACATCAGCCTTTCAGGACCCGCACGGGGCCCCCGGCTGGGTGACATAACTCACAGCCCCTCTTTGCAAGGAACCAGAACTAACTGAAATTAGCTTCCCCATCATTTTAGGATAAGACAAGGTATAACACATGGCATAAGTGAGTGAGTGAAGTGAATGAAAACAAAGACCAGAAGTTATTGAGAACTTAAAATATGTTTGGACACACAAATGATAGTTTGACTTTAAGACCTCTTCCACTAATTGACAGGGTTTAAACAATTGCCTATAGAAGGATAGAATGGATCCAGCATTTGATTAGGATTTCAGGCACATTTGTATTATTATGTACAGATCACTGTCATTAGAAGAACACCTCCCCCTGCACCTACAAACTGCCGTTTTACAAAGAAAAAAACTATTACTGTCATTCCAGATGTTATGGACAACATGTCCCATAATGTTCTCACAACCATAATGCTGGCAATGCATCAGGGGAGATTTAGTCCACAGCATCTGGAGAGCCGAAAATAACCTGCCCCTGCTCTAGGGGTTAAGGGGACAAGAGTCTACTGGTTGGGGGATAACTTCACGTTACTCACTGTAAGCCAAGGATAACATGTCGGGATTGGCTGATTGAAGCCCTAAAGCTAATAATCCCCATTTCATCCACACCTCGTTTCTCCAGGTGATCTTTTTTTTATATATACAAAATATTTTCGTAAAGGGGAACTCAATGAAACAACACAGTAGCCGAGGCTGCTCCTCCTAGGGAGCTGTGATCTATAAATTACATGGACTGAAATACCTAAGCCTATTTGTAGAGGAACAGGAAATCCTAAGATATGGTTTAAATCATAACATCATGGATCATCTCCTGGGGCTGAGAAAATGATATACAAATGTCCACATTTCCATGAAAATCTGCATCCAGAAGTTAAAGATCTTAGTAGTTATTCTATTTATTATACTTCCCTTTCCAAGAAATTATTGTGCTTCAGTCTTGACATGTTAATGTAAAATACTGTGTATTTAAATGGAGAATTATTTTGTCGAATTAAATCTGTAGTTTCCATATTTTACTTGCTTATCTGCATCTGGCCACTTTTCTGGGTTTTTTATACCATGGAGAAATCTAATTCTTGTATAAGTTAATGTATGTGTTCGTGGAGGGTTGTACATCTTCTCCCTCCCAGTTATGTCATATCTTATCATGGAAAGATGGGCTAAAAACAGCATGAGGATACAAGTTCCCTAATAAGAAAAGTGTGTGTAACTGTATCCATCAGAATAGCAGTAGAAGCTTGGTTTCTGATGCCAAGGTGGGTGGGCATGAGAGGAAATAAGCTGCGATCAGTGCCACCTGCTGCCTATGTATCCTTGAAGTGCTCCTTATCTCAGGGTTCAGGTAGAGTGCGACAAAGTAGATATTTAGCAACAGGAGCAGCTATAACTACCAGCAATATCCTGTGCCTGGGTTTTTAGCACGCGGTGCATCTACTTCAGCACGCCACACTTTTGGTTGATTGCTCCAAACTGCGCTGAATCATTTAAACATTTGGGGCTAATTTCCAATTTTTTTTTAGTAAATTCTCAATTTCAAATTCTTGGATTTAATTTCTTCCTTATAGAGGTTTAGTATATGTGCCCATTTAAATATTAAAATGTTTAACGCCCTACGAAACTTCATATAAAGTGATGGTGAGCTGACTGGGTACATTACGTTTACTGAAGTCCTAATGTGTTACTTTGTAACAAACAATTTGTAAGTTGGTAGAGATTATCTGCTTCTCATTTCTGCAGATCTTATTCATTGTTGGTTTAGGGATGAAAGGACTCAATAACAGCAGTTTTTATGAAAGATGTATACCTTTATTGTACCTCTGCCTTTGGTGTCCTGCTGAAGGATGACAGTCATAATGAGCGTTTCTGAGAAGTATTTATTGTAAAATATGGCAATAAAAGTGAGTGAACCATCCCGGTCTGTACCGTGCTTTCCACACCCACTTCCACACTTTATTGCTTCATAAATCTCCAAGAGCAGAGGGAGGAAATGCCAGTCAAATCATGTAAGGATGGGAGTCCTTTTGTCCTGAACCCCCTTTTCTCTCATCACACTGAACATGTTATAGTGTTATCATAAATCCGCAATAGAATCACAACAACTAAAACAAACTAAGAATCAAGACTATAAATAATTAATTTCTCTTTTTTTTTTGTTTAGTTTGCAGTTGGTCCAGTTTCAGGGGTTAGAGTTCATGATCTAATAGGGGTCCAGATGCCAGGCACCCAACCTTGAGAACCAACACAGAGTGCAGGAAATAGCAGCGAAGTTCAATAATTAATCATGGAAAATAACCAGAGATGGAAAAGTCGGAGAAGGACAACGAGTCGGATAATAAAGTGTAGCCAGGTTGTTCAGTATGATGGGATTTTGGGAAGAAAGGCCAGGTCTGAGAAGGATGAGGAGTCAGAGAATAAAGTGGGGCCAGGTTGTTCAGCAGGATGATATTTTGGGAAGAAAGGCCAGGTCTGAGAAGAATGAGGAGTTAGAGAATAAAGTGGGTCCAGGTTGTTCAGTAGGATGAGATTTGGGAAGAAAGGCCAGGTCTGAGAAGGATGAGGAGTCAGAGAATAAAGTGCGGCAAGGTTGTTCAGTAGGATGAGATTTGTGAAGAAAGGCCAGGTCTGAGAAGGATGAGGAGACAAAGAATAAAGTGGGGCCAGGTTATTCAGTAGGATGAGATTTGGGAAGAAAGGCCAGGTCTGAGAAGGATGAGGAGTCAGAGAATAAAGTGCGGCAAGGTTGTTCAGTAGGATGAGATTTGGGAAGAAAGGCCAGGTCTGAGACGGATGAGGAGTCAGAGAATAAAGTGGGGCCAGGTTGCTCAGTATGATGATATTTTGGGAAGAAAGGCCAGGTCTGAGAAGGATGAGGAGTCAGAGAATAAAGTGGGGCCAGGTTGTTCAGTAGGATGAGATTTGGGAAGAAAGGCCAGGTCTGAGAAGGATGAGGAGTCAGAGAATAAAAGTGGGGCCAGGTTGCTGAGTATGATGATATTTTGGGAAGAAAGGCCAGGTCTGAGAAGGATGAGGAGTCAGAGAATAAAGTGCAGCTAGGTTGCTCACTATGATGAGTTTCTGAGAAGGAAGGCCAGGTCTAAGAAGAATGGCTTCAGAAGAAAGTTTGAGAAGTAAAGAGGCTTCAAAATAAATGGGAGAATTAAACTGAAAGGGAAGAAGGGAAATGATTTATAAAGAAAATAGTAAATATTGATAAAAAAAAAAGTTTGGGAAGGAGATTACATTCAGAGAAGGGCAAGAAGAGTCTAACAGGGTTATTTACTAAAAAAAAATTCAAAGTGAATTTCAAATTAAATCCAAAGTAGCCAACCTGAGAGAAAAGCTGACTTAGACAATGTTTCCAGTTCGGCTATTTTTATTTTGAATGTCATTCTTAGTTTGGTGTTTCGTGAATTGTCAGGATTACTGTTTGATCCAGGACGTAGAACTGTATAGCACGGATGACAAATAAGCAACGTATTACCGGTCCTTAGAATGGCCGGATTTAACGTACATAGAATAGTCAAAAATACTAGCCGAGGTCAGGGAACTCAGAAAGGGACGCAGCGATGAGGAAAGCCAGGAGTCAGGATACCAGAATATAGAGAAGTCAATAAACAAAGCCAAAGTAAAAAAACAGGTAGAAAACTATAAACAGGAACGCGCTCTCGGACAACCACAAGGGAAACCACGACAGGGCACTGAGCAGGATGAGAACTGGGCCTAAATACCCCTCCTTTAGTTCTGATAGGCTGTAACCGGCCTTTGACCCCAAAGTCAGTTACCAGGTTTCATTTGCATAATTGCTGCTCAGCATTAACCCTTCTGTGGATTAGGTTGCTGCTTGGCACAACTTTTCCAGTGTGGACAGTAAATGTCATTAACCACATTTCTATAAGCGGATGAATACGTGACATGAATGAACCCCTAAATCCTTATAAACACATTACCTGGACTGAAATATGTGGGTCATCCCCAGGAAGCAGCATTTCGATCCCCTCTTTTCTCCATTCAATAGATGCCATGGGGTAAGCAAAAACCTCACAACCGAAAATTGCATCTTTCCCGGTAATATTCCAGATGTCGTAAGGAGGAGAGAGAATTTCAGGTGCTGCAGTGATATAATAAAAATAAATCTTTTTCAATAACTCGATATTGTGGAATGTAGGTTTACACTGTAAAGATCAGAAAAAACAAACAAAAAACAAAACAAATATATAAGATCATAGGTAGATTGTCAGGTTTCAAAACTGACATGTAAGACTTTTTCGTTTATTACTGGCCCTTTAAGTGAACTTCATGATTTTCTCCTCTAGTGGCCTCCCTAGCCACTAATCTATTCACTCACCTTAATATCCTCACCTGGATTAACTAACTAGGAGGATTGATAAGTCTACTCCCGGCACACAACAGTGGCCTTAACATTGAAGTCTATGCTCTGATAAAGAATCTCTGTTCCTGGTAATATCCTGTATTTTATCTACATGATTTCATTCTGTAGAGAACTTACCTGCAGTGCCTCATCCTGTACTCATCTGCATTTCCTCATACTGAAAGGCACTAACCTGCATTACTTCATCCTGAACTTGCCTGAATTACATCTTACCTGCAGTGCCTCATCCTGTACTCATCTGCATTTCCTCATACTCAAAGGCACTAACCTGCATTAATTCATCCTGAACTTGCCTAAAAGACTTTCCTTATCAGCTTCCAAGAATCCTGATTTGTGGTGTATTGCCTTCTTTGGAGAATCTTAACTGCTTCAATTGCTGCATCACTGCATGATCTTGTAAACAACCTGCATTATATTATTTTGGAATATACCTACCTGTTTCAACCTCTGCAACTCTGCATGATCCTGTATTGTCTTTTCCTAAAAGGTATTTACCTATATTTAGCTGTATTGCAAAGTATCCTGGAAATCCTTAACTACTTGGTATAACGTCAAGCTTGCTTGTATACAAAAGACTTTATTAATTTACTTTCTAAAGATCTTGTTTGTGGCATATCGCCTAAACCCTGTTTTTTATCACAAAGTATCCTGTTTGTGGCAGACTGCCCTTTAGTCTTTATTTTCAGTAAATTTGTTATGTCTAATACGACAAAGTTTCAACCAATAACCCTTGCGATCGTCTCCTCTCTGACCTGCTCAGGAGCATGACATAGATGTTGACATATTACAAGACTGAGAGCAGTTAGGACAGTTACATTAATATGTAGACACAGTTGGTAAGAAATCCCTTTAATAACCCTCTGAGTGTCACCAGTCCAGGGTGTATTCCCCATGTGAATCCAGCAACAGAAAAAAGGACCAGGCATAAAAACAGGAAGTATGGTCCAAGACAGTGTTTCGACTCACATAAGCTTGCAAAAGGCTCTTACATGTGCCGAAACGCTGTATTTATTTCTTCAATAGATCTGCCTTGGACTACAATTGCTTATTTTGTCAACTGAGTCTGTCCCATCTGGCTCTATACTTTGTGAGTTTGGAGTATTAGACTGTATACCCACTTTTATTTTCAGACTATATTGCACCGTATTGTTTTCTCTTTTTGTCCCTGTACAGATTTTACTGCATATCAATCCTTGAATACATAAAGGTAAGTGTTTTATGTTTAGTGCACCACTATATGCACTGGTGGTAGTTTTGACCACACAGTGCACTGTTTTCCATATGTGGTTGTGTGTGTAGTCAAGGAGAACCTTACATAATGCGTTGGTTGCTTTTGAAAGTATATTGTTTCATACACTTGGGTTTGAAGTGCTCATATAGCACTTTGTCTTCTTGATTTTCTGCCTTTCTGCTTTCCTTAGCAGGGAGAATGCTGAATATTAAGAGAAAAGGCATATCCAAAATTGAGGATAGCAGTGTCTGCACTACTTGTTCCATCTAAAATTCCACGATCAAATTAATCTGCTGCATATTTTGGAATAAATATCATCTTAAAAAAATGAGATAAGTGGCCTTCAGACCATCAGTGATGGGATTAATGTGGGAGATGCACTGTGCCCCTAATAGTACTTTAATAGGACGAGACATCTTGTGGTTTCAATAAACTTCACTTAATAATCATCCTGGCATATCTGTGCTTGATTGTTTGATGGACATCACTCTTCTTCTCTCTCAACTTCTGAGATGTTTGATGGACATCACTCAACTTCTGTTTTTGATGCATAGTGATTGTTTCAATTCTGAAAACCCCCATTACTGATCAGGATATACAAACAGCTATTGCCTCTCTCTGCACCGGAAAAGCACCTCGCCCAGACTCCCTCACAGCAAATTATTTTAAAATCCTGGAGCCCCAGCTTGGCACTTTTCTAACTCCACTCTTCAGTCACATTTATCTATATTGTCTATTAATAAACTTCCTTAACTTGACTCGAATAGTCCTTAGATCCAAACCCGAAAGGGATCATAGTCACATGAGCACCTCTAGACCAATACCAGTCCTGAATCTCCACTTGAAGCTCTTGTCTGGGATATTGGCCTCCCATCTCCAAAGCTTCCTCCCTAAAACTAATTGGGGTTCGTCCATGGGCGACATCCAGTGATCGGGGTGAGGAGAACTATGGCATTGGTGGCTCGGTTCTCTGGCTGATACATTTGTCTGTTGATATTAAATGTAGTGGAGATTTGTCCATTATTAATTTCAATAGATAACCTTTATATCAGATGTTATGTCTTCCTCAGAGGACTCACAAGTTCATATTTCATATTTTTGTACAAATTGTATCCTGTTTACTTTGTGATTCTATAGTATCTCCAGATCCTAATTTTGTTTTCTGATTGGTGCATATAAAAGAATTAAAGATTGTTCTTTTTTTTTTTGCCTGGAATTAGAGAAACAAATTAAGATTGGCTTCCCTGCCCCAGGACTATACATTCTGATATAGAATTTACAGAATGCTTCCTGTGAAATCACCTTCACACTGATTGGATAATTAGCTAAAGTGTGGATTGTTGAAATACAAAATTAATTTAACATTTTCGTGTACGGTAAACAGTGACAATTCAGTATTTGGTTTTAAAATTTATTTGAATTCATGTTGAATTCTCAAAAAGTACACTAGTAATTAACCCTGTTTGTTTTACAGTTTATGGTGCTGTTCCACACACGTTTACATTGGGAATATACTGGATCCAGTTCCAAAGCAATGTCTATGTTGGCAGGTTTTAACGTTGACTTAAGAAGGGCTTTGTTCTTGTTCATATCACAGAAGCCTGCCAGACACTAAATCCCATTAGTTTCAGAATTCATTTTCATTGAACCATCTTCTACATAAAATAAACAGGTAAACTGCTCCTTTGCTTGCTCGATTTGATATTCCTTATGAGAGGAACCATGAGTTTAGTGCCTGTGTTTAGTGTTTATGGATAGTAAAAAGTCAGACTATATAAAAAAAACTAAGTATTAACCACTACAGCATGCAGAGGATGGAGCCTAGAATAGAATTCTGTATCATCAAGGAACAAGCATCTCTCCTCCTTGTTAGAGCATCAGGAAACGTCACATGCTGGAGATGGTCCAGCGCCAAAGGAGATTTGGGACTAAGGCTCTGATCATAGGCACCCCATCATCTTGTTATCACTCTGCTCTTCATGCCCAGAAGATGTTTTGTCTGTCAGTATGGAATGTGATTTCTATGAATCTTTGTTATAATAAATACCATATTACACTTCAAAGGATACATTGTGTACTCATCTAATGCCAGTTATTAAAAAAAAATAGTATATTTTGACATTATCGAGGGCATAATACTATATGGAATGTAGTATTGCCTTGCCAGAAAAAGGTATAAATACAATAAAAGGCATAGAAAATTTGAAATTATTACCATTTATATAACACCACAGTGCTTCACAATTATAGAAAGGTGTTATTCGAAGGCCCTGCTCAAACAATCTATGAGGATTTGACATTGGAAGATATATATTATTAGGCATCTTGTCCAAGTATGATTAATGGTAAGTTGGTCTGAGAAGGATTGGGACCTGCTTTTCCCTATTCTAAGGTAGTGACAACCACTGCCATAATCCCCCAATTAATATTCACCTAAATTTAAACCACCCAGAACCTGTGAAAGGAGTGAGGACGGGTGGCATTTACAATTACAGCCGGAAAACGGGAGTGTACGTGTATCTTACATGTGGACATACACACATGCATTCTTCAACATAAGATTTTAACTAATGACATAATAATCACTGATGAGCTTTGTGTTTAAATACTAGAGTCATATTTAACCATTGCATAGTGTTAAAACTGTTGTAAGTGAGGCCGTTCCTGTCAATAACTCTGCGCACTGATCTCAAGTCTACGAGGATATTATGAAGGAAAACACAAGTAATGAGAGGAAAATGCAGATTGTTCTTAGATCTGGGAACAGGCAATCCACTGAAATGCCAAGATGTCCTTCAACTAGCCATAGTCCATGTGAGTTATTTTATACCTCACATTCACCGCTTTAGAAATCTGGTTACTTTCAAAAGACGTTCCTAGCTGGTGATTTTAGTTTATAAACCTTATGATTGATGGAGATATACCTGGTGACTCACTAACACTAGACTGGAGTTTTTATGATGATGATGGTACCTACATTGTATCAGCGGTTCTTTACAGCACAAAGAAGTTGCTAGCAGGTAATCTAGACTGCACCATATATGTGGTGGACCCATAGACAGTTTGCCGAAAAAAAACTAATATCCAGGGTTCTAGGGTTTGAAACAGTGTGCAGGTAACTTCTTGTTGCGTAAAGCATATACAGGTAACTTTAATAGACTATACAGGTAACTTTAGTTGCTCATATGATACACAGGTAGCTTTTATATTTGTTGTGAACTAATATATTCAAATTAGGACTGAAAATGCCAGTTCTGTCGAAATGTCAGTTCCCCATTCTAACTATTTGTGTGTGCTACCTACGAACTGTTCAATAAGTACATTAGTATACATTTGCTCATGTTCCCTTCACTTTTTGTTTTACACGCCTCTCCAATCATATATATTGTGTACTTATACACAACCTCATCTAAATATCTTGCCTTTCATACTGGTTTTTAAAATGTTGGTGAAGAGCCACCAGGGGACCAGAGGGTTAGTCTTGTTGGTCCTTGATCTAGATCCAGTGCTGGATGAAGGGGTTTCATTGGGATGGAGCTGAAAAATGACACTGGGACTAAATACAAAGTTTGAATTTATGTTTTTGTCACCATGCCCTCCATCTGTATCTAGACTTTGCAGCTAAAAATAATTCCGCACACATTTATAAAATGGAAATTTCAGACATATAAAATCAATTTTCACAAGCAGGCTAAGCCACAAAGAGATTTACTGGGAAAGCAAGGGGCACAATGAGTCACAGCCCATTCCATGCATAATGGAAGACAGGAAATCTATCTTATAGGTAAAGGGGCAACTGAATCTATCCTATGGTGCACAGGGAATCCTTCATATGGTTAATGGGGCTACGGGGAACCATCCAATGGGTAATGGGGCACAAGGAATCTTTCCTATGGGTAATGGGGCACAGGGAATTCATCCTTTGGATAATGGGGCACAGTGAATCCATCCTATACGTAATCGGGCACAGTGAATCCATCCTTTACGCAATGGGGCACAGTGAATCCTTCCTGTATGTAATGGGGCACAGGGAATCCATCCTATAGGTAATGGTGCACAGGGAATCCATCCTATGAGTAATAGGGCACAGATAAACCATCCTATGGGTAATGGGGCACAGAGAAAGCATCTTTTGGGTAATGGGGTACAGGGAATCCATCCTATGGGTAATGGAGCACAGGGAATCCATTGAATAGGTAATAGGGCACAGGGAATCAATCCTATGGGTAATGGGGCACAGGGAATCCATCCTATAGGTAGTGGGGCACATGAAATCCTTCCTATGGGTAATGGGGACCAAGGAATCTATCCTACGAGTTATGGGGCACAGTGAATCCATTATATAGGTAATGGGGCACAGGAAATCCATCGTTTAGGTAATTGGGCACAGGGAATCAATCCTATGTACAATGGGGCACAGTGAATCCATATAGGTAGTTACATAGTTACATAGCTGAAAAGAGACTTGGTCCATCAAGTTCAGCCTTCCCCACATATGTTTTTGCAGTTGATCCAAAAGAAGGCAAAAAACCTAGTCTGAATCGCTTCCAATTTTGCAACAAACCAGGAAAAAATTCCTTCTTGACCCCAAAATAGCAGTCCGATATCTCCTTGGATCAAGCAGCTATTACCCACTAATTAGAAATTAATTCCTGTATTTTATGTTTTTGCAAGTATTTATCCAATTGCAGTTTAAACATCTGTATAGACTCTGACAAACCCCCTCTTCAGGTAGAGAATTCCATATCCTTATTGCTCTTACTGTAAAAAAAAACCTTTTCTTTGCCTTAGATGAAATCTCCTGTCTTCCAGCCTAAATGTGTGACCTCATGTCCTATTTATAGCCCTGTTTATGAATAGACTTCCAGATAAAGATTTGTACTGGCCCCGAATATATTTGTATAATGTTATCATATCCCCTCTCAGGCGCCGTTTTTCCAAACTAAACAGATTTAAAAATTTTAACCTTTCTTCGTAACTAAAATGCTCCATTCCTTTTATCAATTTTGTAGCTCGTCTCTGCACTTTTTTTAGTACCATGATATCTTTCTTTAGAACAGGTGCCCAAAATTGCACAGCATATTCAAGGTGTGGGTTATGGGGGACAGGGAATCCATCATATGGGTAATGGGGCTAAGGGAATCCATACTATGGGGCAAATGGAATCTATCCTATGAATAATGGGGCGCAGGGAATCCATCCTATGGGTAATGGGGCAAAGGGAATCCATCCTATGGGTAATGGGGCACATGAAATCTTTCCTATGGGTAATGGGGGACAAGGAATCCATCTTATGGGTTATGGGGCACCGGTAATCCATCCTATGGGGCACAGGGAATACATCCTATAGTTAAGGAGACACAGGGAATTTATCCTATGTGTAATGGGACACAGTGAATATATCATATAGGCAATGGGGCAAAGGAAATCCTTCCTATAGGTAATGGGGCACAGGGAATTCATCCTGTGTGCAACTGGGCACAGGGAATCCATTGTATAGGTAACTGGGCACAGGGAACATATCACATGGGTAATGGGGCACAGGGAATCCATCCTTTGACACTTTAGGATTTACGAGTTTTGTTTCCCAGGATGCCCAGCAAGACCAAGAAAGGTATTTGTGTCTCTTTGGACACAAGCTATGAATTTAATACCGAGCATTTCAGGGCAGCAGCAGATCACAACACAACACCAGCCAGCTTGAGTCTATTATGTGTGGCATGGAGCTTCAGCTTTGATAGCCCCTACATCTAGATCAAAGCGTATGATAGAATGATTATGTGGCAGTGATAGAAGGAATATTAGAAAGTGAGATGCAGTGAGGAAGGATATCTGAGTGTCTGAAGAAGTTAAATTCTTTAAGGCATTGTAAAAATGTAGACCATATGCTCGCGTTATACATACTTCTATTTATGGGCTGCAGGCACTGCACGCTTAGTGAACAGAAAACAAAAAGTCATTGCTAACAATGTGAATCAAGTAAATAACTGGGATAATGAGAAACTACATTTTTTATTGGACATTCAATCTGTTCTACTAAACAGAGGATAGCATGATAGCCAAGAGGAATAATATTATGGTGGGCCAACTTGAGTAATAGAATGGTGTGCCAAAAGGAGTAATAGCATGGTGTGCCAACAGGAGTAATAGCATAGTGTGCCAACAGGAGTAATAGCATAGTGTGCCAACAGGAGTAATAGCATAGTGTGCCAACAGGAGTACTAGAATGGTGTGCCAACAGGAGTAATAACATGGTGTGCCAACAGAAGTAATAGTATGGTGTGCCAACAGGAGTACTAGAATGGTTCGCGATCGGAGTAATAACATGGTGTGCCAACAGGAGTAATAGCATAGTGTGCCAACAGGAGTAATACCATAGTGTGCCAACAGGAGTAATACCATAGTGTGCCAACAGGAGTACTAGAATGGTGTGCCAACAGGTGTACTAGAATGGTGTGCCAACAGGAGTAATAAAATGGTTTGCCAACAGGAGTACTAGAATGGTGTGCCAACAGGAGTACTAGAATGGTGTGCCAACAGGTGTACTAGAATGGTGTGCCAACAGGAGTAATAAAATGGTTTGCCAACAGGAGTACTAGAATGGTGTGCCAACAGGAGTAATAGCATGGTGTGCCAACAGGAGTACTACTAGAATGGTGTGGCAACAGAAATAATACAATGGTGTGCCAACAGGAGTACTAGAATGGTATGCCAACAGGAATAATAACATGGTGTGCCAACAGGAGTACTAGAATGGTGTGCCAACGGGAGTAAAAGCATGGTATGCCAACATGAGTAATAGCAAGGTAGGCCAACAGGAGTAATTCCATGGTGTTCCAACAGAAGTAAAAGCATGGTGTGCCAACAAGAGTAATAGCATGGTTTGCCAACAGGAGTAATAACATGGTGTGCCAATCATAATAATATTATGGTATGCCAACAAGAGTAATAGCATAGTGTGCCAACAGGAGTAATAGCATGGTGTGCCAACAGGAGTAATAACATGGTGTGCCAACAGAAGTAATAGTATGGTGTGCCAACAGGAGTACTAGAATGGTGCGCGATCGGAGTAATAACATGGTGTGCCAACAGGAGTAATAGCATAGTGTGCCAACAGGAGTAATAGCATAGTGTGCCAACAGGAGTAATAGCATAGTGTGCCAACATGAGTAATAACATAGTGTACCAAAAGGAGTAATAGCATGGTGTGCCAACAGGAATAATAACATAGTGTGCCAACAGGAGTACTAGAATGGTGTGCCAACAGGAGTAATAGCATAGTGTGCCAACAGGAGTAATAGCATAGTGTGCCAACATGAGTAATAACATAGTGTACCAAAAGGAGTAATAGCATGGTGTGCCAACAGGAATAATAACATAGTGTGCCAACAGGAGTACTAGAATGGTGTGCCAACAGGAGTAATAGCATAGTGTGCCAACAGGAGTACTAGACTGGTGTGCCAACAGGAGTACTAGAATGGTGTGCCAACAGGTGTACTAGAATGGTGTGCCAACAGTAGTAATAACATGGTGTGCCAACAGGAGTACTAGAATGGTGTGCCAACAGGAGTAATAGCATGGTGTGCCAACAGGAGTAATAACATGGTGTGCCAACAGGAGTAAGAGTATGGTGTGACAACAGGAGTACTAGCATAGTGTGCCAACAGGAGTACTAGAATGGTGTGCACACAGGAGTAATAACATGGTGTGCCAACAGGAGTAATAACATATTGTGCCAACAAGAGTACTAGAATGTTGTGCCAAGAGGAGTAATAACATGGTGTGCCAACCGGACTAATAATATGGTGTGCCAACAGGAGTAATAGCATAGTGTGCCAACAGGAGTACTAGAATAGTGTGCCAAAAGGAGTAATAACATGGTGTGCCAACAGGAGTAATAACATGGTGTGCCAACAGGAGTAATAGCATAGTGTGTCAACAGGTGTACTAGAATGGTGTGCCAACAGGATCAATAACATGGTGTGCCAACAGGAGTAATAGTATGGTGTGCCAACAGGAGTATTGGCATAGTGTGCCAACAGGAGTACTATAATGGTGTGCCAACAGGAGTAATAACATGGTGTGCCAACAGGAGTAATAGCAAGGTATGTCAACAGGAGTAATTCCATGGCGTTCCAACAGAAGTAATAGCATGGTATGCCAACAGGAGGAAATAGCATAGTGTGCCAATAGGAGTAATAGCATAGTGTGCCAACAGGAGTACTAGAATGGTGTGCCAACAGGAGTAATAACATGGTGTGCCAACCGGACCAATAATATGGTGTGCCAACAGGAGTAATAGCATAGTGTGCCAACAGGAGTAATAGCATAGTTTGCCAACAGGAGTACTAGAATGGTGTGCCAACAGGAGTACTAGAATGGTGTGCCAACAGGTGTACTAGAATGGTGTGCCAACAGTAGTAATAACATGGTGTGCCAACAGGAGTACTAGAATGGTGTGCCAACAGGAGTAATAGCATGGTGTGCCAACAGGAGTAATAACATGGTGTGCCAACAGGAGTAAGAGTATGGTGTGACAACAGGAGTACTAGCATAGTGTGCCAACAGGAGTACTAGAATGGTGTGCACACAGGAGTAATAACATGGTGTGCCAACAGGAGTAATAACATATTGTGCCAACAAGAGTACTAGAATGTTGTGCCAAGAGGAGTAATAACATGGTGTGCCAACCGGACTAATAATATGGTGTGCCAACAGGAGTAATAGCATAGTGTGCCAACAGGAGTACTAGAATAGTGTGCCAAAAGGAGTAATAACATGGTGTGCCAACAGGAGTAATAACATGGTGTGCCAACAGGAGTACTAGAATGGTGTGCCAACAGGAGTAATAGCATAGTGTGCCAACAGGAGTACTAGAATGGTGTGCCAACAGGAGTACTAGAATGGTGTGCCAACAGGTGTACTAGAATGGTGTGCCAACAGTAGTAATAACATGGTGTGCCAACAGGAGTACTAGAATGGTGTGCCAACAGGAGTAATAGCATGGTGTGCCAACAGGAGTAATAACATGGTGTGCCAACAGGAGTAAGAGTATGGTGTGACAACAGGAGTACTAGCATAGTGTGCCAACAGGAGTACTAGAATGGTGTGCACACAGGAGTAATAACATGGTGTGCCAACAGGAGTAATAACATATTGTGCCAACAAGAGTACTAGAATGTTGTGCCAAGAGGAGTAATAACATGGTGTGCCAACCGGACTAATAATATGGTGTGCCAACAGGAGTAATAGCATAGTGTGCCAACAGGAGTACTAGAATAGTGTGCCAAAAGGAGTAATAACATGGTGTGCCAACAGGAGTAATAACATGGTGTGCCAACTGGAGTAATAGTATGGTGTGCCAACAGGAGTAATAGCATAGTGTGTCAACAGGTGTACTAGAATGGTGTGCCAACAGGATCAATAACATGGTGTGCCAACAGGAGTAATAGTATGGTGTGCCAACAGGAGTATTGGCATAGTGTGCCAACAGGAGTACTATAATGGTGTGCCAACAGGAGTAATAACATGGTGTGCCAACAGGAGTAATAGCAAGGTATGTCAACAGGAGTAATTCCATGGCGTTCCAACAGAAGTAATAGCATGGTATGCCAACAGGAGGAAATAGCATAGTGTGCCAATAGGAGTAATAGCATAGTGTGCCAACAGGAGTACTAGAATGGTGTGCCAACAGGAGTAATAACATGGTGTGCCAACCGGACCAATAATATGGTGTGCCAACAGGAGTAATAGCATAGTGTGCCAACAGGAGTAATAGCATAGTTTGCCAACAGGAGTACTAGAATGGTGTTCCAACAGGAGTAATAACATGGTGTGCCAACTGGAGTAATAGTATGGTGTGCCAACAGGAGTAATAGCATAGTGTGTCAACAGGTGTACTAGAATGGTGTGCCAACAGGATCAATAACATGGTGTGCCAACAGGAGTAATAGTATGGTGTGCCAACAGGAGTATTGGCATAGTGTGCCAACAGGAGTACTAGAATGGTGTGCCAACAGGAGTAATAACATGGTGTGCCAACAGGAGTAATAGCAAGGTATGTCAACAGGAGTAATTCCATGGCGTTCCAACAGAAGTAATAGCATGGTATGCCAACAGTAGGAAATAGCATAGTGTGCCAATAGGAGTAATAACATAGTGTGCCAACAGGAGTACTAGAATGGTGTGCCATCAGGAGTAATGGCATGGTGTCCCAACAGGAGTAATAATATAGTGTGCCAACATGTGTACTTGAATGGTGTGCCAACAGGAGTAATAGCATAGTGTGCCAACAGAAGTTATGCCATAGTGTGCTAACAGGAGTACTAGAATGGTGTGCCAACAGGAGTAATAGCATGGTGTGCCAACAGGTGTACTAGAATGGCGTGCCAACAGGAGTACTACAGGAATGGTGTGCCAACAGGAGTACTAACATGGTGTGCCAACAGGAGTACTAGAATGGTGTGCCAACAGGAATAATAACAGTGTGCCAACAGGTGTACTAGAATGGCGTGCCAACAGGAGTAATAAAATGCTGTGCCAACAGGAGAAACTGGGGATGCACACAATTTCAGAATAAATTCTTGTGCAATGTTTTTAAGGTAACATTTTGAGGCTTGACACTATTCTTTCCAATTAAAATCTGGCCTTCTTTCTTTGTTTCTTTGGTTTCGGAGTTGTTATTGCCGAGGTGGTAAAGAAACCATGTAGCACTATATTTATTAGGGAGGTTTATATTTATTTGTATTTTTATGAAGGGAATTAAAGAACACCTCAATCTTCCCCTCAGTATTACATATTACATTAACCTCTCAGAATCCCACAGGGAGGAGCAGGACCTGGCTTATTGTTTTCTTATGTTATTAAGGAGCAAATTAAAGGCCACAGAATGGTAAAGGAGTCATTGTGATGTGGCATGCCTGCAAGTTTGTTACTATTAGCTCTCAATCCACTGCAATCTGAGAGATGTTCTGCTTGCCCCACATGGATAACAGAGAAGCTGTTGCAGTAGTTACACAGTCCTTCTATTACATATTCTCTTCTGTTTGAGCCCATGATTGACTGGGATGTGAGCAGACAACGTTGTTTATCCTCTCTCCCTACTGGCTATTGTGGAGGGTCCTGGGGATCCCCATTCTTATTTGTTTTTGGCGATTTGTTTATGCCATCATTGGGGCTGTTTATTTTTGTAATATTTCCGGAATTGTTCAGAAATTGAATCAGAGATGAAATCAAAGTTCCATGATGGTGTGGACACATTGGTGACTTACTGCTGTGACCTCCAGCAACCAATGCTTGAATTCTTTAAGGCTAACATATCCTCCACTTTTGTGAGTTTGATATTTATCCATCATTATTTTTCCGTTTTATAGTGTATGGACCTTTGATGCTTGTTAGAGTTTTAAAGTGTTATAATGTTTTCATTTAACATCCAAACTAACCAGTTATCTGCCCACTTTATAATACTGTCAGGGTTTCATTGATGCATCAACCATCAACCAGTTGGAAATCAGCATAGTTGGCCAATAAATGTATCACATTTACTTTACTTATCTTTGGACTCTCACAGTATGCTTAAAAGAAAAGAAGAAAACTATAGATATATCCTTTACACAACAGCACAAACACAAGAAGTCGGGCTGTCATAAAACAGGTCAATTAAAGCTCTGTGTTTAGTATGAGCATCCGGACAGCATACACTGGTTGGTGATAATTACAAGGACACTAGCGTATGGGATTATGGTTCTAAAATTAGGTCTGGGGGTGGAGAAAAATACATCCTGTCTTCCTTAATTATATTCTTGCATACATTTCTTCTTTTATCTCCAAATACCTCCTAGCCCACGCTTGGTGATCAGCTCATAACTTACACCTCTCTCTCCACTAAATTCTGTCTTGTATTCTCAAAAAAAACAAAACACAAAACCCACAAGATGTAAAGTGGACATAATGACTAAGAAGCTGTCAAGTCATGTTCAGTTTAACACAAGTGCTCTAACTTAAATAAACAAACACGAATAGTTAATTTGGCGTGTTAGTGACAATAACTGTATCTGTACAGAATTTCTGTGATGCACACATCAAGTATGGGAACATTCCCACCAGGATTCTCCAGAAAGGGAGAGCAGATCCCAAGAAGCCACTGGAAAGGAGAAAGAAGTGGAAGGAAGTTGTCGCAAACAGGCAGACTTTTATTAAGGCACATTTTCAAAGGTTTCACAAAGGCTTGTTTTAGGGTCGAAACGTTGCTGTACACGGCTCCTTAAAAATGCCTGCCTTCTGGAAGAAACTACTGGGTATTCCTGAGTTTCCTTCTACTTTCAAATAATTGTATCTGTGTGACTCACCATTAACATATTCAGTGTGGATAAACCCTGGCCTTAAATAAAAAATGGAGTTAGGGTACCTAGTGTACCCCTAACCATAACAACCCTTAACACTTACCCTAACCCATCCTAAATCTAACAGCACAATAAAAACAGTACATTTTGTGAATGTTGTTGTAATATTGTTGGGCTCTCATCAATGTAGTGATACCATGTTGACAATTAACATTAAAGAGTCAATTTCGACACAAACCATTTATAAGAATACCAGTCTGTGTATACATGGTTTATGATTGTCAGTGAAAATAAAATGGAAAACAGACAATAAAAATTAGGAGTCACCTATACACGGTTTACTACGGTATATGATATACATACTTAACCCCTTAAGGACACATGACATATGGGACATGTCATGATTCCCTTTTATTACAGAAGTTTGGTCCTTAAGTGGCTAAATGATGATGTGATATTTGTGTTACATTCCCCTTACATGTCACCAGTGAAATTTTTGGCTCTGTTTGTGAGTTGTTAGCATCCCGGTGCAATGCAATATACCCTTGGTCCAGACCATCTTGCACTTTGTATACTTTGCTATACTTGTACACAGCCCTAAGTGATTTTCCACCAGCCTCCAATCTCTTATGGTATCCTTAGAAATGAAGAGATGAAGCAAAGTCTGCAGCCCAATAAATAACTACACCTCTGCAGTGAAACAAAAAACAAGACTTCACGTAATTTGTGTCTTATGTGGTCCTCATTCAGTCTACATGTGTTTACCTCTTTTATAGTGCCTAGTGATTCCAGTTGGGTGGCTCGATCAAACTGTCAAACAATCTGTCAGCACTTCTGATCAGTATTGTAGCCTGACAACAATACATCTAACACTTACATTGATACTTAATATTTTAAAGTCTATAGACGAGGACCACACATGAACATTCTATCTATGTGTGGGGTGATTTCCACATAAACAATAATATAATTAATAGGTCAACTCTAATGGACTGCTGTGTAGAAGAATTACTAAGATGAAGAGTTCCGCATATGGTATTGGAGTGTTTTGCATACAATATATATATATTTTAATTAAAACATTTCGTATTTTGTGTAGGCTATCGTTCCTTTTTGTATTTGCATGAATTTTGTTCATGGAATTTTTATTTTGTGTGTGGTTGTCTTGAGGGCTATTTTGTTTTAGGGCTCTATGTTTTAGTTGTTTTGTTTAGTTTGCTTTGTTGAGTAAGAAATCCTGCTTTGTAAGACACAAATTCATAATGAATGGTTCTAGTTACTAAAAAAACAAGTCATATCGAGCTGAAAAAAAAAGACGTGGCAACTATGCGCCAAAATAGCTATCTCATAAAACTTGTGAAACCCATCCTCTAAAAGAGATACGTTGGCATGTCCATGGCCAGAAGTAATGTACTCACAAGCTTAGCCTTTTAGATACACTGTAATAAATGGTAGCAGGACATTAAATTCTGCCACTTTGTGTAACAGACGTGCAATAACATCTATTTGGTTATTATATATATGTTGTTCGTGTGTGCCCTTGTTTGTCTACGTTGGATTTGGTTGAGCAGTAAGGCTCGGAATGAATTTGGCTGAGATTTTAAATAAATCTTGGAGCGCGGTGTGATGAGTGTTGGCTTTGGAAGATATAAAACAATGGAATGCACCTGGACGTGTGAATCATTCACTTCCAGCATTCCAGAAACTCTGGCTTTAACATGAAATCCATGGATCCCCCTCACCAAGATGGATCGACTTCCTGCCCTAATATTCATCCCTTTACAGCCGCAAACCATGAGCTGTATTGTATGAATGCTGGTTAGAGAGGGGGGCCCATGTTTAGCCTAGCGAAACATGGGACAAATGTCACATTATGGATTTATTAAGAAGTCAAACATGCTGATAGCCGTTTGGCCTGGCCTGGCCTTCCCTTTACTACATACATTTGTTGAAGGACTAACCAACAAAACCACATATAAAACAGCAGTATGTAAGGATCTATTTATATGGGAAATGCTTCCTGACTACGTAGTTGCATTTCCTCCAAGACACCCATGTGGTCATAAGTGGAACTGCAAGTACATAAAGTAGATGTAAAGGACTGATCTGAAACAATGTCTGCTGTAAGGTTCTCTTACTCCTCTGTCAGCCTCTGCCTGGTAGATACAGTTATTAGACTAGTAAAGTCATAATTTGACAAAAAAAAAAACTAGTTTACACAGAATGCTGCCACTTTCAAATAATGGCAATGCCAGTGTACTCCGACAGTCAGCTCTGTGCGTTGTGTGGGTTGTAGCTCAGCTCGTAGCTTTGTCTGTGCATTGTGTGAGTTGTAGGTCATCTTGTAGCTTTGTCTGTGCATTGTGTCAGTTGTAGATCAGCTCGTAGCTTTGTCTGTGCATTGTGTGTGTTGTAGCTCAGCTCGTAGCTTTGTCTGTGCATTGTGGGAGTTGTAGATCATCTTGTAGCTTTGTCTGTGCATTGTGTGAGTTGTAGCTCAGCTCGTAGCTTTGTCTGTGCATTGTGTGAGTTGTAGATCAGATTGTAGCTTTGTCTGTGCATTGTGTGAGTTGTAGCTCAGCTCGTAGCTTTGTCTGTGCATTGTGTGAGTTGTAGATCAGCTCGTAGCTTTGCCTGTGCATTGTGTGAGTTGTAGATCATCTTGTAGCTTTGTCTGTGCATTGTGTGAGTTGTAGATCATCTTGTAGCTTTGTCTGTGCATTGTGTGAGTTGTAGCTCAGCTGTAGCTTTGTCTGTGCATTGTGGGAGTTGTAGATCAGATTGTAGCTTTGTCTGTGCATTGTGGGAGTTGTAGATCAGCTTGTAGCTTTGTCTGTGCATTGTGTGAGTTGTAGATCATCTTGTAGCTTTGTCTGTGCATTGTGTGGGTTGTAGATCATCTTGTAGCTTTGTCTGTGCATTGTGTGGGTTGTAGATTAGCTCGTAGCTTTGTCTGTGCATTGTGTGGGTTGTGGATTAGCTCGTAGCTTTGTCTGTGCATTGTGTGAGTTGTGGATTAGCTCGTAGCTTTGTCTGTGCATTGTGGGAGTTGTAGATCCTCTTGTAGCTTTGTCTGTGCATTGTGTGAGTTGTAGCTCAGCTCGTAGCTTTGTCTGTGCATTGTGTGAGTTGTAGATCAGCTCGTAGCTTTGTCCGTGCATTGTGGGAGTTGTAGATCATCTTGTAGCTTTGTCTGTGCATTGTGTGAGTTGTAGATCAGATTGTAGCTTTGTCTGTGCATTGTGGGAGTTGTAGATCATATTGTAGCTTTGTATGTGCATTGTGTGAGTTGTAGATCAGCTCGTAGCTTTGTCTGTGCATTGTGTGGGTTGTAGATTAGCTTGTAGCTTTGTCTGTGCATTGTGTGAGTTGTAGATCATCTTGTAGCTTTGTCTGTGCATTGTGTGAGTTGTAGATCATCTTGTAGCTTTGTCTGTGCATTGTGTGAGTTGTAGCTCAGCTTGTAGCTTTGTCTGTGCATTGTGGGAGTTGTAGATCAGCTTGTAGCTTTGTCTGTGCATTGTGTGAGTTGTAGATCATCTTGTAGCTTTGTCTGTGCATTGTGTGGGTTGTAGATTAGCTCGTAGCTTTGTCTGTGCATTGTGTGGGTTGTGGATTAGCTCGTAGCTTTGTCTGTGCATTGTGTGAGTTGTAGATCAGATTGTAGCTTTGTTTGTGCACTGTGTGAGTTGTAGATCATCTTGTAGCTTTGTTTGTGCATTGTGGGAGTTGTAGATCAGCTTGTAGCTTTGTCTGTGCATTGTGGGAGTTGTAGATCAGCTCGTAGCTTTGTCTGTGCATTGTGGGTGTTGTAGATCAGCTTGTAGCTTTGTCTGTGCATTGTGTGAGTTGTAGATCAGATTGTAGCTTTGTCTGTGCATTGTGTGAGTTGTAGATCAGCTCGTAGCTTTGTCTGTGCATTGTGTGAGTTGTAGATCAGATTGTAGCTTTGTCTGTGCATTGTGGGAGTTGTAGATCAGCAATTATAGTAGAACATTTCATTGTTCTCTGTTACTTTATGTAACTACAGCACAATCTCATTTACCGATTTAAAATAAGCAGTAAAAATATTTAGTTAGAATAAATCATTCAGGAAAGTGAACATGTTGCTCTTCTGCATTATCCAAACATTCAGAGAGGTTGTGCAGGGCTCGGACTATGTTCAAGAGCATTCTGTTATGTGTCCCTAGATAATTTATTTGTTTAGATCTACAAGTCAGATGTAACTGAATGGCCCTTGAGAATTGCCAAATTCTGACACTTTTAACTCCAGTGAAAGGCCGACCTAGTTGATATGGCATGTATCCCCAATTCTACATCTGCAAGTGATTTAAAAACAACAACAAAAAAGATAGAAAACTAAAAGGAGGGTTTTTAACCCTTTACCTCTTCTCACAACTGCTAGGTTTCATCCGTAAGTGATGCGAATATTTCATAATGCCAAGGCCTCTTTTATTTTAACGCTTTGGTCTGCGATTATATTAAACTTGGCGTGCAAATATACCCAAACTGTTTTGTGATTTTATTGCCAGTCACCATATTCAACCCCCATTCTCCTCCATTTAATAATTATTTTTTAAGAGATAGTACAGGTATATAATCATCTACAAATGGTGGAAAATATAGCGGTCCAAACTGCAACCATGTAAAATAATTATTCCACACTCTATCTAGCGATAATCTGTTTAAAGAGAACTGTCCCTTTGACAGAAGTTGTTTTATTTAATACTCTTAAAAGCCTGTGCAATCCGCCATGATGTTTCCATTTAACCAATGACAAACCACCGCTGGAGACATTAAAAAAGGCACAAGACTTACCGAATCCCTCAAAAAAACACTCAGTTCACATCAATCTGTCAAGGATTTACAACTTGTTCTGTCCCTTAAATGATCTCTACCCTTTCTTTTCATAAACCCCACAGGGAGAAAAAACTATAAAAATGACTCATTATTAATATAAATCTACTTTTTCACTCAGGGTCAACAATGCTGAGTTTCAAGAGTGGAGGGTTGGCTAAATATAAAAAAAAAAAAAAAAGTCAAAAAGGTAGAAAAAATATATGACAAATGGCATTGTCTGCTTGTTGGAATTCTCGACATGATGTTCTCATTCAGTTGCAGAAGCTGATGGAACCAATGTAGACAGTTTTCTAGCTATTACATTACCAACAACCGCAATGTATCAAGTTAGAGTCTGTAGACTTAGAGTTGAATTTACATTTCTGGTGCCTGTGGGCACTGATTCTCCCACACCCATCCCTCCAGGGAATAAAATATATTTTATAAAACCAGATGCCCATAAAAAACTATTACTAAAATATATGCGTATAGAAGTTTTTGCCCGGCACTAATTCTGAGTATTTCTATTAAAGGATGAGTAAATGGTATGTTCGGGGTAACTGAACGAACCCATTTCTTTATGATATAATCAGAAATACATTAATCTGATTCTTGATCAATAAGCCTGTTAATATGACGCTAGAACAGTATAAACTGAATAATTAGTTTGTGTACTGCGAAATATGTTGTGGGTTTAGAAATAAAATGATATAAATGATTATGTAGCGGAGTGCCCTGTCCTCAAACTTCGGCACAACCTTCTTAAAGACAATCTCTCATAACAAAATAAGAATTCACTGATAAACTGTAAAAGCCACATTATCAGAAAATCTATAGGAGAAGATGTCATTTGATGACTGTGACCTATACCTCCAGTTTGTTGGCATGGACATAGAACATGTAGCTATGTTAGACCTAGATATCAGAGTGTGACCTGACAGTGCTCCCAGTAATGCTCTGAGACATTCCTTAACCCCTTAAGGACACATGCCATGTGTGACATGTCATGATTCCCTTTTATTCCAGAAGTTTGGTGATTAAGGGGTTAAACGTGAGTGTTATTATCATTATTATTAATGAGAACCTTTGAAACTACGGTGGTATTTTGTGGCTGCAAATGTGTACTGGTTGTATCTGATGGTATCAGCTCGTGGGTGATTTTTGCCAACAACATGCAAAATGAAGCCTCAGTTTTACACATTTTGATAGAATATTTACTTTACTACATTATTTCATTTACACTATTTATAAAACATTTGGCTTATTGAATTTATATTGACACTGACAGCCTGGCCATCATTATCTAACTAAGACAAATCACTTGCTCTTTTGTGAACTTTTCCAGGATACGCTGTGCTAAAGGTCACTTGTTGCTTTACATTTATCTTACATAACCAGCTCTGAACAAACTGAGAATACAAGCCATCGTTTGAAAACTCAAGGTAAAAATCTGAGTTGTTAAAAGAAGCCTTTTGTTAGTATTTGTTGCTTCTTCCTGTTGATTTAGTAAGGAACTGACTGTATCTTCACCATGTCACTGTTAATGTTTACTGTACCTGATTCACAGGGTCCGTCATGAACAACTGTAAGATTTGCGTCTGGTTGTGCATTGGCCATCTCGTTAAATTTACACAGCTGGAGATACGTCTTCCCATCAGATCCACAGACAGCTGTGTTAGACAAGCAGACACACTGAGGTTCTGGGACTTCCCCATGGCTAAGGTCCCCCATGTCCAGCTTACATTCCAAATTGTTCCCACATTTCCCATAGAAGTGATTGGTATTATCCAAGTCACATATCTGTCCTTCTAAATTTGCGCATTCTAAGCAACAGTCACAAGTGTCTCGCACCATCCCAGCAAGACAACCTCGGGGAACTGGACACTCTTCTGGATTACAGTCTGCGCAGTTCTCCCCTTCTTCCAATAGTCTTTGCCATCCCCGTTGGAGGTAGTCTGGGGCACTTGGTAATGCCAATCCCGGAAGTATTTGTAGAAGAGAAACAATAAGCAGGATGAACAGTTCAGGAGAAAGCCACGTGACATATTTAGACATTTTCAGGAGTTGTCATTGACCACACAGCTTAACTCCATCACTTGCACGGTCATAGCTTTGATTTTTGCATTTTTTTGGTCCCAATAAATCATGTGGCCAGTTCCATGTCTCTAAAATACAAACAGAAACAGCTCTTTTATTTCTGCTACTGTGCAGACAATATTTATTTAGCTTTTAAACACCTAAGAATAGCGTAAACTACTAAAATAAATCTGCAATGACCTGTTATGAATAGTACTTTAACAACACGTGCGCTGTTCAACATTTGAATGAACACTATAGAGACAGGACAACAAACATGTTATTATAGTTATAAAAACACATATTAGGACCCGGCCTCCCTGTTAAAAAAGTAGATGGTGATTTTATTTGCTTTTCCTCCAGTGCCGCATGGGTCCGTCGTGGCTTGCTCCGTCCACACAAACTTGGTGATCTCAGCCGAACCATTGCATTCCCATCGGAAAGCTTAGGGAGGCTATTGCTCGGCAAAATGATGTGATGCACCAATCAGCATTTTCCTTGAATCAATGCATCTCTATGGGGAGTGTTCAGCTCTGGCGTCAGTACTGCACACTGTGCAGCACTGGACTAGACAGGAACTCAAGTGAAAGTCTGAGTGACTGCCAGTGCAGGTGTTACTAGGCTGCAATGTAAACACTGTCTTTTCTCTGAAAAGGCAGTGTTTACATTGAAAAGCCTGCAGGGACAGGTTACTGACACCATAACAACTACATTAAGCTGTAGTTGGTCTAGTGACTATAGTCCCTTTCAGATACTCCTTTTTAAAGTCATTTTTTTCAATGGATGTCACCTAAAATAAGTTCTAATTACTAACCATACCACAGCGCAGAAGACTTCCATCTACACATCGAGTTTTGTTGAGATGCATACCAGTGTGGTCTAAAATGGCACGGCACCCGCGACTTCCATCTGCAGTCTTTGACATGAATTCCTTCCTGGTTTCCCAATATAACTGACATTTGTTCTCCGTTAACTAATGATGTCGTTGAATACTAGGAATGCTATTGCCAGATGACATGTCTTATTTCATTATTTATTGACCTTGGGATTGGAAGTGACTCTTCTAGAGTACGGATAAAGCTCCTGTCACTAAGAACCGTGAAGCAGGAGGACAGGCTCACCAGCTACGTGCAGTAACTCAATATGGTGAGCGCCGTGCGCATTCCATAACCAACTGAGGAATACTTTGCTTACATTTATTTTCTAAGTGACTGGAGAGCACTTTTAGAGTGTTAAATGCAAAATAAATAAATCGATGTGTTAATGCTGTCACACTTAATGTTTCTATTAATGCATTCATTATAAATAAATGAAAAGTAATAAACTTTAATTGTTACCTTTTCATAGGAGGAGTGTGGCAATTCTTATTGGTTTCCCTATTATTAAGTCAAAGTTGCTTGCAGAAAAATAAGAAAAGGGGAATAATCATGAATCTTGGAAGGGTTACTCCAGGGATCAGAACCATTACAGTCTGCCGTAGTGATTATGATGCCAGGAGTACCTTGGTCCGATTCCCCGGTAATGGGGCAAACCTTTTAGCAATCACTGGGCTCCGAGGCTCCTAGTGTCTGCTGACGCACTTCCGGGTTCTAAAGAGCTGATCCAATTGCCATTCATTGGCTAACAGCAATACATGGCACACATTAGCACAGAATTGACATTAGTTAGCCTGGAACTCTTGGGGAAAGATGTGCAGAGGAAGTAAGAAGAAACATACTTACCTATCGTTCTATGGTGCCCTGTATGTATGTCACAGTTTGTCTAGGAGTCACTCATTGTTCAACGGACACATACAGGAAGTCATGAGATATCTGACTTTTGCATCAAATGTCTGATTACGCTAGTAAGAAATTAATAAATAAAACGCAGAACTGCAGCTAAATTGCAAACTTTCGCGTAAAACCAAAAATGTTACCTGCACACTATCCCAATCCCTATGCACATTTAAACAGCTAGAGCCTTTTAGTATCAAGCCAGTGGCATCCAATCAAATGGCAAAATTTAACCAAAAACATCTAATGTGGACATTCTCACCAACACTGTTTTAGTCAGATGTGTCTATGTTTGCCTAAAATGTGCACTACAATTCAAAGTGTAGTGAATAAACCTATAGTACAATAAATATAAAGATAAATCATTTCTCCAAAGAGTAAGCCCCCCTCCCAAGATGTGCTTCAGCCCACTGTGTGTTATCACAGAGGAATTCGCACTATTTGCCTTTAAGATGGTCTGATTATTTTATTTATTTACGCTCAGAAGATTGACTTGACCATAATTATTGCACATCAATTCATCCAAAAAGGCTACTTTGTCTAAAAAAAAAAAAAGCAAAGGTGGAGGTGATTTCACAGATTTTGACTAACGAGCTCGGCGCATGCACAGTGACATTCTCAAAGCTCAATTCAGCAGCCCTGTGCTGTGTTTGGCAACAGTCACTAGAGTTTATTAGAATGAAAACGAGATCTGGAGTGGAAAAATAAAATCCCAAACTGGCAGCCTCCGTCTCCAGACTAAGGACGTCTGCCTATAGAACCAGGAAATTCTTAGCATAGCAAAGGCAGCGTACGTTGAATAATATAAAAATAAAACGTTGAATAACATTGGGAACCTGTGTATAGAATAAAATGGATTGGACATTTAATGTGTAGGGCCATTACCGCTGTAGATTGTTAACTGTGCTTTTAGTGTTTAAAAAAGAAATAAAGAGATCTATATGGAAAAGAAGAAATATTTAACATGATGGACAGTCAGAAGGCGAACACAGTCTGGTTCCAATTGAAAGTTCTATATAAACATACAGAAGCAATGCAAGCTCTTACAGAGAAAGACCAAGCTCGTGTCTGTGTAGATTCAACTTCCCTTACTTTGCTAGAGAAGGCTATCTAGCAAAAATGGCAAAGCAGTTTGTGTTGTAGTTCTGCAACGTCTGGGGTCTACCTTGAATTAGAGTTCTGTCACTCTTATACACTGTATCACTGGCCAGATCTGTGAAAGGATAATTCAATGAAATGCTTTATCCCTTGACACCTCTCTCTGGATTCCATTAGGATCTCACAGGAGCAGAGGGGGTTTCACTCCTTATTCTACCTTTTACCCACATTCAATAGTACAAACAGACCCACACTCACAGCTGGAGTGAGTGGCAATCCCTGTGTGTATGGCACTTTAACGGAGGGGTCTATCAACTAAACAGCACATGTCAACACAGAAAACTGCAAAACATTATCCGACTCTGCTGAATTATATAGAAATATAAAATAATTAAATCCTGCTGAATTATAAAACATATAATTATAAAACGATCCAACTCTGCTGAATTATAAACTTGTTCTCCAAACCCTCTATTTTAGTCTCAATTTTGCAAGATAGTCATTTACTAACCACATTGCTTTGGTAAATGGAGCCAATGGCTTCCTGTTATAGTATGATGTCCAAATATAACCCATAATAACATGGCATAATATATGTGACTATACACCCAGAATCCTGGAATAACTCCCAAAATACAGCTCTCAGTGTCTGCAGGAGAGAGAGAGAGAGAGAGAGAGAGAGCCCACAGCATTACAGCCCATCACCAGAGCATTCACGTGGTTAACCAGTAAACAATGTATTTATTTATCAAATAAATCAAATGGTTCCTTAACCCTTTCATTACACTAGAATGCTCTGATCAATATGTCAACACCATGAGAAATACATTAGATTGATACATTTTTGGACAAATTGTTCTATTAAATGCCACTGATTACACTCCTTGGGGTGGAGAGATTTCTCTTAATGTTTACAAAGAGTGAAAGTTTTATAAATGTAAAAGATTACACAGACCATGCCACCCTGCAATCAATGTAATACAGAGAGCCAGCCAGGCAGACCTCTGGATCAGTCTGGGTATTTGTGTCATATCTTAAGTGGGGGGGTTATTTCACTAACAGACCCCCAGCAGCGAGGAAAGCTCTAACAGTTGCTTATGCTGATGGCTTGCAGATATTGATGAGAGTTGTAGTGTTTTAACAAATGGAGGTAACTGAATACCCCTGTACAATGCCCAGCTCCCAGTAACAGTGGCATGTGCTGTATACACGAATATAATAGGAGTTCATTTACTCTCAAGGTTTACATTGAGTGAATGGAAGCATTAGTGGGTAAATCATCAATACAGCAGGAGTATTAAAAATAGGAGCAATTCTAGAATGACATTTCCAGTAACAAGTTCTGAGTGGTTAATAAGCACCAGTACTGCAAGAACTAAAACATATTGACCCGTTTCTCCATTACAGTCAGGATTTGGGACTCACCTCCAGCAACTCCCCGGCTGAGGGATTTCCAGTAAGTGGTTCTGTCTGTGAGACAGGCGCAGTGCTGGCTGACAGTGATGTGTCTGTGAGACAGGAGCTGTGCTGGCTGACAGTGATGTGTCTGTGAAACAGGGGTTCTGCTGGCTGTCAGTGATGTGTCTGTGAGACAGGAGCTGTGCTGGCTGTTAGTGATGTGTCTGTGAAACAGGGGTTCTGCTGGCTGTTAGTGATGTGTCTGTGAAACAGGGGTTCTGCTGGCTGTTAGTGATGTGTCTGTGAAACATGGGTTCTGCTGGCTGTCAGTGATGTGTCTGTGAGCTAGGAGCCATGCTGACTGCCAGTGATGTGTCTGTGAGACAGGAGCTGTGCTGGCTGTTAGTGATGTATCTGTGAGCCAGGAGCTGTGGTGGCTGCCAGTGATGTGTGTTTGAGACAGGAGCTGTGCTGGCTGCCAGTGATGTTTTGAAGGGTTGCAAGCTCTGCAGTGGGAGAGATTGCTTTTCCAATAGCCTTTATACCGTCTCCTGTTTGAATGAGAACTTGTGATGTCAAAGTGTAATGTGATTCCTCACAGACCCATCCCCCCTGTCCACAGACCACTGTTAAAGATGTTGTTTTTTTTCTTTGGTTCCTTTTTTTTCTAAGGGCACTAAAATGCAAATACTAATATTTCTATGTCCTTGTATGAGTTTTTTTATATATATATATATATATATATTTCCTCCTTATAATGTGAGGTAAGATTTATATCACTGGAGAAACCAACTCAGCACCTCTCTGTAACGTAAACTGAATGACAATGGTCCCAGGCTCTAGTCTCTGCTAAAATATATGTGAAAGAGAACTTGTCACGCTCCAAACAACTGGCGCTCATTAGATTGATCATATAATTCTATCCACACATTGTGCTAGCAGTTTTATGGGCAAATGTATAGATTAGGAGAAAAACATATTTAAAGACAGTACTTTCTCCCAGCTGTCAGCCAATGACGCAGCGTAGCGAGGAAGTATCTCCCACAAGAGGTCCTTCTGCTCTCCAACCATAGCAACCACAGCACATGCACCGTGGTTGCTATGGAAGCTCCCTGGTCTGCCCTTCTACCGCTGGCTAGGTAGTATAGGAACGGAGTCAGGTGATGTCACTTCTTCCAACGCTGGAACACTGGCAATAAATCCAGCGTAGACATCACTATATTAACATTAAATACATTGGGTATATTAGTGATGTATGGTGTATTCAAAGTATACGGCAGCGATTTCAGGTAAGTACATTTTTTTCACAACTGGTTCACTTTAGGATTTCAAAATACTTTTCTCTCGCATACTTTATGAGGGAATGCACTGTGTCTTGCAGTGTTCTGGCAAATACGCGTTCCAAATTCCTGATCTTAGTCTTGGCTTGATCGATAACATAATGAGCCATTGGCTGGATCCACTATGGCACCGAGACACGAGTTAAAATGCAGCCATTGTTTTATGCAACATGCTGGCAATAAATGACTGCTTCCTAACGTTCTTACAGGCTGAGTGTTAAATCCACAACACAACAAATACAATAGGTACAAAAGCAATACAAAGTATACTTATCAATAAAGAAACAGCCCCCCACAGATCACCTCCCAGGTAGTGGTCTTAACAAGTCATAGAAATATACCCACATGTGAGAGTTAAATCCCACCCGATATAGATGGACAAGGGTGGTAATATATAAAGTAGGCCAAACAAGTTTCGAAAAATGCAACGTCATTTCTTTCTACAGTTTTATAATATAAGTAAAAAGTTGCTGGAAGACCTCACTCATCTACAAATCATGTTTATTTAGGAACTTTACGAGGTAACGGAAGACTTCTGGGAAGATTTATCAAAAGAGAAGTTTAAATTCCAGCGATAAATCATTCGTATTTATTAGAGCGTTTCTAAAAGTGATCTAAAACGTCAAGGTTTTCTTAAATTCCTTCAGTTTTTGCAGGAATTTCAATTTCGGAAGACCGCCACATTAAGAGTGGAGAAAAAAGAGAAGGGAAATCGAACATTTTTCAGTCGGAAAAACAGTAATGATTGAAAAAATTGTTGTGTTGCCAAAAAAAAAAAAATGTACTAGCTTTGCATATTTCAAATAAATGCTACGCTACTCTTAAATTTTAATTAAATGCACTTGGTAATGAAGATAGCAAATACGCAGAGCTAGCAATTATTTAAATAAGTGTTGGGTGTATGTCCGTTTAAACCTTAATCTTGCCTAGTTTCATTTTATCAGATTATTTCCGAGTTTGAAGTTATCATTTGCTATTTACATTTCTCTAAATATTATAATTATTATTATTATTATTATTATTATTATTGGTCTTTATATGGCTCCAACTTACTCTGCAGCTCTTTGCAATATTATGAAAGCGGGTAATTTAACAATAAATGTGACAATTACAAAATGGTACAGGAATAATAGATAGATGAGGAACCTGCTAAATTGAGCTTACATTCTATTGACATGATAATTGAAAAACAAAACAGTTTTAGGGGTCAAAGTAAGTTCCCTTTGTTTAACATTCTAAAACTGTTCCTTTTAAAACAAACTGGCACTTTGATAAGCCTGCTTAGTAAAACCAAGACAGAAGATGGAAGTGCTGGAGTGGCCAAAGTGCATTACTAGAGAGATTTCTTGAAGCCTAAGGAAACTGCACTGGAATATTATCTTCCTGATAGATTACAGGTAAGTAACATATTTTAGGTGCCCTAAATATAAGATAGAACAGAAATATAAGAAAAAAATGCAATTATTGATAAAATTAGTGTTCCTTTGTATTTTCTTGACATCAGTGACTGTTACATTTACGTCACAGGCCATAGTTAATTATCTAAAAACAAGGATTAACAAATAAAGACAAGTATTCAATCAAGTTTTACGTTGGTTGGGACTGCTTACACGTCACGCTCCTTTCATCATATTTCCCGAGGTAATTATTTTCCTTCCGATATAATCTTGTAATTATGATATTTTTTTTTTTACAAGGCTAACTGCATTTCATGCAAAATTAGCAAGAAGAAAAATGGAAGCTCATGAGGCGAGTTGGAGAAAAAAAACTAAACTCTTATATCAGCAATAAAACTGCTAATTTATGTTTGAAAAATTCATTAAACAGAATTAAACTACAGCCTTGTATGGTTCGTGCATTTTGCTTACAGCATTTGGTATAACGATCAAAGGCATCATGTTCACTGATCCCCACTCTAATTAAATAGGGTTAGGAGTAGATGAGGTCAACCCCCTTGTTATCCCACAACAAATGGTTACAAATGAAATGTTAAAAATTAAATAAATATGGAGTGTGCTATAATGCTTACCTTTCATAATCTGTTCAGCAATGTTTTATGTGGTCTGAATGGATTTATAATTAATACATACAATAGGTGGAAAATCACACTTCTGGAGAATCTGTAAGATATATAGCACACACAATAGTGTAATACAGTTAATATCACTAAACAGTATAAGATATGCAGATGTGGTACTCACAAACGTGGAGCCAAGTATATGTGGCTCTCACTCGAAGCGCCTTGGGACTTTTTATGGAAGGATGTCCCTCTCCTAGCTGGATCACTGGTCCCACTTGATCTCCAGGATAGTTAGAAGCTGGATAGGTATGCCCGGTTGTATGGTAAAAACAAAAGGGTTCCACTCTCCAATACTTGGTGTAGAAAGATGGCATAAACAGCCAAAAATATTTATTCAAACAATATCGGTAAAATCACAATAAAAATAAAGAAAACGTTTCTATTGAAATCACAATAATACGAAATATATCCAGCTATTTGGTGCAGGATAGAATAATAGCCCAATGGCTAAGAGTCAAGTCCGAAACGCGTTTCGCCCCTTTCAGGGGCTTTTTCAATCGGTATAAAAGTTCAAACTTCTTTTCGGCGGCTTTTTCTCCAATGCCGGCTTTTCACTTCCGGGTTTCGACGTGTTCTGCCGTGGAACGCACCTTTGCGTTCCAATTCACTTCCTGGTTCGACGTTCCTCTTACTTGGGTGCGTTCCACGGCAGAACACGTCGAAACCCGGAAGTGAAAAGCCGGCATTGGAGAAAAAGCCGCCGAAAAGAAGTTTGAACTTTTATACCGATTGAAAAAGCCCCTGAAAGGGGCGAAACGCGTTTCGGACTTGACTCTTAGCCATTGGGCTATTATTCTATCCTGCACCAAATAGCTGGATATATTTCGTATTATTGTGATTTCAATAGAAACGTTTTCTTTATTTTTATTGTGATTTTACCGATATTGTTTGAATAAATATTTTTGGCTGTTTATGCCATCTTTCTACACCAAGTATTGGAGAGTGGAACCCTTTTGTTTTTACCATACAACCGGGCATACCTATCCAGCTTCTAACTATCCTGGAGATCAAGTGGGACCAGTGATCCAGCTAGGAGAGGGACATCCTTCCATAAAAAGTCCCAAGGCGCTTCGAGTGAGAGCCACATATACTTGGCTCCACGTTTGTGAGTACCACATCTGCATATCTTATACTGTTTAGTGATATTAACTGTATTACACTATTGTGTGTGCTATATATCTTACAGATTCTCCAGAAGTGTGATTTTCCACCTATTGTATGTATTAATTATGTTATTTTGAGTGGTGTGAGGGGTTTTCCCACTCAGGTGGCTTGTAGCATTTTGGCTACCACACTTGTTCACATTGGTTTTATTGTATACACTCTCTGAATGGATTTATAGTCCGGAAAATAATATTGTGATTTTTTTGGGAACTGTGAGTTTCCTGCTATTACCTTGACCTATGGCCACCCCCTTTTTCTTTAAAAATGTTAAGCCAATATTTTTTATCTACCTTGACATCAATGTTGCAGCCACCGGATCCGCCTCTGTCTTCATCAGGAAGCATGCTGACGTCGCCTGGTTTCTCACCCAATGCTATGATTCTCATAAACATAGCCCTAAATATTCTCACATAGCTGGTGATATCCTTCACTTTGAACTTTAAAAATATATATTTTGGGCAGGATAAAATCATTTGAAGTTTACAGTTGCCCTACATATCTCATGCTATAATTTATTCTTGGAAATAGGCAAACCAATATCATAAAATAAAAAATATAAAAAGAGACAATGTAACTATAAAATAAAAAACAGCTAATGCTAAAACATTGCACAGCTAGGCAGCAACGGAAGTACAGCACTGATTTGAAACTCCCTGCGTCGCCATAGTAAAAAAAAACATGTTATTGGCTGGACTCTTCAAGATAATATTCATAGTAATTTTTCTACTTTCTCTCCGGGTTGATAGGAGTCAAAGCCTGAAGAAAAAGCTAGAATGACTAAGTAGATTAAACTTGAAGATTTTTTTCTTTCGGGTCCCCTGCCCCCACGCTGCTCGCAGCGACCTTGCTTACCTCATCACAGCGAGCAGCGTCATCTGGTCCCTGGCTCCACAATGTCAGTGTGTCTGACGCTGCACGCTTCAGAGCAGCTTCCTTATATGACAGCTGCACCCGGTCATGTGACCCGGCACACAGAGACCACAAGGGCGGGAAGAAACTCCTCCTGCGTGTTGTGGTTAACACTAATTGGAGATTAGCCATTCAGACACACCCTGTGTGTATATAAGCTAACCCCCCCCTTGTCAGTGAAGGGTTAGTGTTAGGACCCGCTTAGGGGGGTCTGCCTTGACGTTGGCAGGCGGGCATTCCCTCCAATGGCCATTGGAGCAACTAAATGACCTCCATTTGTCTAAATATACATAGGGATTAAGGAGAGAGCGCAGGTAACATTTTCTTTTCTTTGGTTTTTACTATATATTGGGGCTGATGTGTATTGTAGTCCTTGCTGCTGGCCCAGCAGTAATGGGACTAAGCGCAAGACTTCTCTTTTTGTATTTATGTTTATATATGTTTATTTGTTCCCCTCACCTGTAGGGGGCATTGGGGGTTTCTTCCCCTCCTCTCTAGCTTGTCCCGTCTTTCCTCTGGGGTCCGCCTGCTCTCCCGTTGCCTGTTTCACCCCTTTACTCCGTTTTCCCTGCGGGTCGCAGGAGAATTGGACCTCGTTCGGCAGCTTCCACTGAACTGATCCTATCTCGTGTCGATCGCCGTACTCGCGCACAAACACTTGATATACAAGCGTTCGTCTGCGGGCGTTCGCATACACGAACCGAACGCTTTCAGAAGGCGAGTCCATTCTCATACGAACGCTTGGGTTATAAGCTTTCGTGTTCGCTTAGTTACCTTTATAACATGTTTGCACGCTTTTTCGCATGAAATTCCTCCCAAACGACTCGGAGGTCCTCTGGTTCCCGCGTTTTGCCGTGGGCTGGCATACCAGCGGCCGTTATAGGTTTATGCTATTTTCACTGCTATTACTACTGCGGATCCATTTTGCTCCTGCTATATCAAGCTTCTGCTGCTCCTGTTGCTCATTACTGTGGTATACACTTTGGGACCAGGCAACAGGTTAGTGCTCTGCACTTGGTGGTCAGTGATCCAGTGGGTTTAGCCCTTATACTGGTTCCTGTGCTGCAGAACAGGACCTGTCCATGCAGGTTCCTGATTACCTGGGTGAGCCCCAGTGACACACTACAGCCATCTCCGTCTGTCCTTCAATCGAACACGGTTGCTGGCTCAGGCTACACTAAGCCTACAGGCATACCACCCCTCAGGTCCCTAGGCCTCAACTATCCTCAGTGCCAATTTCACTCTGCCCTCACGCTTGGTGTCTCTAAGTGAGCACCATATTAAGCTTACATGGAAAAGTCACAGATTCCTACTGATATACAGGTCATGATTGCCGCCGCAGTCACGGCATTTATGGAAAAGGCTTTCTCTCACACTTTTGCTAGCCAGCACATAGCTAGGCTTTCATCCTAGAGGGCACATTATGTGGTGGACTTCGAAAATTCGGACTCCTCCAGGGAACGCTCGCACCAACATAAACGCCATTGGAAGGGCGAAAGCTCTAAGGCGAAAAAGTCCAAAGGCAAGGTGCCCGCCAAGTGCAGAGAGTGCCCTTAATGCACGGCACCCACCCTGCTCCTCGGACTGGATGAGTGGCAAGCTGAAGCATCTGAAGCGGATGACAATGCTTTGAACTCAGACTCCAAATCTGACCCGACCTTCCAACCGGAGACCCAGAGCGAGAAGACCTTGACGGGCAAAACCCCAATGCCACAAGAGGACTCCAAAGTCTTTTTAGATGCCTCCGGCTTCCAGATGTTCAACCATAGGAACATTGGACATCCTCGCTCTGAGGAATGGACACCCCCGGACCACTTAGCAAAGTTCATGCACTTCTGTCTCCAGAAACCCCTGGACAAGGAGGTGCGGAAATGCATGAGGTCTGAGTGCCCTTGCCCTACGCTGCCAGACAAGGTGGCCCTCACCCTCGACTTTTACCAGCTTATGCTGACCTTCATGGCACACGGTGGATGGCCATTGGACCCCTGTCAAGGGTCATGGACTTGGCCGACACCTTTGATTGAAATATGGTGCATGAGTGGGCATGTGATATAAGGGAGTGGGCACAAGGGTGATTTTGCTTCCTTGGTAACACCAATGTGGCCCTCTTGTCGTGAGACGCCATGCAGCACTGTTCCACGTAGACGAGAAATTGGTGGAATTGAAGGACAATGGTCTCAGTCCCCTGGTACAGGGTAAACTGTTTGGCGAGGCCTTCTTAACCCCTTAAGGACCAAACTTCTGGAATAAAAGGCAATCATGACATGTCACACATGTCATGTGTACTTAAGGGGTTAAAGGAGCTCAACAAAGTAGAGAATATATTTACATCACTTAATAAGGCGCAGTCGTCCATGCGGAAAGTCTTCCATGTAACTCACAACAGAGGTGTTCTTGGCAGGGCTGGTCGGCAACGGGGTCGTGCCCTTAGCCGGTTCTGGCCTTCAGGACCCCCGTACAACCCGGACGCAACCTTTCTATGCAGAGATGGGAAACCGCCAACTGTTCCACTACTCCAGAGGCTCAGACCGCAGCCGGGGAGGCAGAGGACGCTCTAGGGCAAGATTCATCTCCTGTAAGTTCCCAGTTTTCTCTTATGCTAACTACCGTTCAGATCCCAGACTGTATTTCTAATTTTTTCCACAGCGGGGCAGGTCTCTCCACGGATGCCTGGATCCAGGTACATTTGGTACATGGCTACCAAATAGAATTCGGGGACGTCCCTGTCCAATCGCACACGCTCCCTCCGTTACAGATGTCAGGAGTGGACGCCCGACTGAACGACTCGGAACTGGACGGTCTACGGTCCAAAGGCGCCATTCAGATGGCCCCGAATTCCAGCGGATTCTTCAGCAACATCTTCCTGGTCAGGCAAAGGAATGGAGAATTCCGTCTGGTTATTAATCTATGACATCTAAACACCCACGTCATATACAGGCATTTCGAGCCATATTTGGAAACAAGCCAGACTTTGTATTGGAATCGGACACCAGCTGAATGGGCTAGGGGGCTATGGATGGCACTTTTTTTTGCCATGGGAGGCGTGTGGACCTCCGAAGAACTCTCCATGCACATTAACTGCCTGGAACTTCTAGCAGGGATGTTCGCACTCCGCAGTCTGATGAAAGAGAAATACAACTGTTGCATCCTACTTTGAATGGAAAACGTCTCCGCAGTGAGATATATCAACCGTCTCGGAGGCACCCGCTCATGAGCAGTTGTGGAGCTAATGAAGGAGATCTTAGATTACTGCCTGCCCCACAAGATCACACTCCTGGCTGAACATCTACTGGGGGAATCAAACCTCACGGTGGATTGGTTCTCACGCCAGTGGTGAGACGGCAGCGACTGGCCACTGGATCCGAGGATCTTTGCATCGCTAGATGAGCAGAGGGGTCCGTTTTACCTCTACCTATTTGCTTCACACAACAACTGCCAGACACAGGACTTCTTCAGTTGACTACCGGACCCGGAGAGCAGTCAACTTCTTATCTCATGCGTTCAACCTCATAATCCAGTTTCAGTCACAACACTGGCCAGATGGATCCGTTGGCTAATAGCTCAAGCGGGTATAGATCCGAACTTCGGAGCTCATTCAGTGCGCGGAGCAGCGGCTTCTTCGACACTGGTGGCGGGCGCCTCGCTCCACGATATCCTTTGTGCGCCAGATTGGTAACCCGAATCTACATTCCGGACATTCTATTTTCGCCCCCGGCAGCAAACCCTGCTTTTTCTCTGCTCTCTCAGCATTGAAATAGCAAAATATGAAGCCTCCTGTCATGTGGTAAAATTGAAGATTATGTTAAGTTTAGTGTACTAATAATCTTACATTTAATAATGACAGGAGGCGAATATGTCCCCCTCCTACGTTCTCTTGCTTCTTCTCTTTCTCCCTCCCTATATCTCTAACTATATTGTGTTTGCCTGTTTATGTGTCTACCTCTTAAATTTGTTCAGTTGCTATGTTTTATTGCCCTGTTCATTCGAGTTTGGTTTGCTTGGAAATGGGACTGGTTTTAAGTCCAGCTAGATAGATTAGTTGGGGGTGAATTGTAAACTCCCAGTGCAGGACAGTCAGGACGCATGCTTCATGCAACCCATTTAGTGAACTAAAACTGTTTATACTCTCTTTCAGCTTAATTGGACACTGCAGGTGATCGCCGACAGTTCTATTACTGGAATACTGGTCCTGATGTTCGTTGTTTGGAGTTAAAGCACAAGCGCCTACTTCTACAGTTTCAAGTGGATTCATGGACTTGTGATGTCGCAGTTAAAGAGGAAGTGACTCAGTTATACACGCCTCTTATATACATTGCTTGTGGGTGACTGGTTCTCAGTTCTCATTAATTTACTTTGTGGCTATATGGAGTTAGTAAAGAAAGATTAAGCAAAATATTCGCCTCCTGTCATTATTAAAATTAAGATTATTAGAACACTAAAGCTAACATAATATTCAATTGTACTTCAAGATTCTCATGAACTATCTTTTCATTCTCTTCTCACCAACAATGTGTAACATTTAGTTATAGATACGAGAGGCTGGGAACATTTTTCAACTGGCAAGTGAGTGTCTTTGTATCTGTCTAATTTTGTAAATGTCATAGTTACGAACATTTGGTTTAAATCATTGTAGTTAAAGTCCAATTAAAAAAAAAACATTTAATCTTTACAATCTGACATCTGGACAGTTGCCCTTTATTACAAAAGATTTGTTTGGGACTTCTGTAACGATTGCAAGCTTTTCCAGTGATTTATTAGATTGCAACCCCTATAAGGCATCTCTCTAACGTTGGCAAGGCAGTGGTCTGTATGGTTTAGTGATTACCCCCTTGCCAGATGGTGACAGCAGATCATTATTTAGTAATGTATTGTCCTTCATTACGAAACTCAAAAGCAGTCAAGGGGACTGCTATGGCTGAACCTTTCTATTTTCTTCATTTTTAAAGGCAGTTCTGTAAACATTTTAACATATAAACATGTGTAAACATTTCAGTACTTTGTCATAACATAGGAGGACATGCCATCTGAGCAGTTTTTAGCATTATAAGATGTATTAACACAGACTAGAAGTCTTTTTATTTAACGGGGTCCTTTGAGTACAATATGTACTAAAGCTCATGGAAGTGGTTATGGTGCTATGAGTCTATGGGCACCATCCTTTGTATTTGTGTCAAACCATTTTGAAGTGGCTTAGCAAAAATTATGGCCCTGCCTGGCCTCCCTTAGCTTGCCCTGTTGATATTGTTAAGGAATTAATTTATTGTAACAATAGATTTTCACTTGGTGTATGGACGTGGAATAAAACATAATATAAGAGGAGCCACGGAAGACACAGAGAAGGGAGGCTTGCATTGTTTTGTTGTAGGATCAACCCACAAACTTTTGTAATCTAGCAATGCTTCTGTTACCCCATATCCTTTATCATCCCTCTCCATCAATTTATTTACTCTCATTTATTGATCATAAGTACTTGGTGCATTCTGTGGGATGAGTGGACTGTAATACAGCATAATAAGTGCGTATTCAGATTTTGAAATCATATACACTATACAAAAATAAATCGGAGACAATTTTATGTAACATGCATTAATATAATAAAATTGTCACATTTTGAGTCACGTAAGCACCAATGGATTTTGACAACAAATGTGTAAACATGATTTTATTTTGTCTACTCAGGGTGCAATAAAAGCCTTTAAACTGTGTTTCATATCCCTGCCTACGCAGCCAGGGGCTTAACTAGAAATCTCCAGGCCCCGGTGCAAGAATCTGTTAAGGGCCCCTTCACCCGCTATAGAGCAAAGGTGGCTAATAGGATCCTCAGCTGCCGTGCAAATCCTATGATGCTTTCCCAGCTGTGGATCTGCTATTTACCCACCCTTGCAGTATCTGTGAATGTAAGCGTATTTTTACATGGAGTATATTGTGTGAATGTTTGTTTATTTGTATATAATGCCGATGTTTGAATAGGTCTGTTTTTGTGTAGTGTTCTATATGTATGCAGTATCTGTGAATGTAAGCGTATTTTTACATGGAGTATATTGTGTGAATGTTTGTTTATTTGTATATAATGCCGATGTTTGAATAGGTCTGTTTTTGTGTAGTGTTCTATATGTATGCAGTATCTGTGAATGTAAGTGTGTTTTTGCATGGAGTACATTTGTGAGAATGTTTGTTTATTTGTATATAATGCGTATGTTTCAATAGGTCTGTTTTTGTGCAGTGTTGCCATTTAAATGCAGGGGTGTGTGTAGTGTTGGTGTTTGAATGCAAGTTTATTTTTTTATGTAGTGTTAGTGTATGAATGCTGGGGAGTGTTTGTGATGTTGGCATGTGAATGTAGGGCTGTGTTTGTATTGGCGTTTGAATGTTGGGGTGTGTACAGTGTTGGCATTTTAATGCAGGGGTGTGTTTGTGTTTAATATTGGATGATGGAATGCAAATGTGTTTTCACAAATACATATGCACTGTCCCACACACATACAGGGGCACATACAGATGTCCACAGACACAATTATATACACAGATTTACTCTGAGAGATATACACACAGATTGATACACATACACAGTTACATTGACACATACTGACATGCGTGCGCAGATTCTCACACAGATCCAGAAACAATGACATACATGTACCGATGCATACACAAATACTGACACACATGCAGAGATGCATATAATACTGATACGTACATTGACACACACAAACACTGACACACATGCACAGACACAAACACTGACCCACATGGACAGACACAAACACTGACACACATGCACAGATACATACAAAGACACACATGCACAGACACAAACACTGACACATATGCACAGACACAAACACTGACACACATGTACAGACACAAACACTGACACACATGCACAGATACATACACTGACACACATGTACAGATATACTGACACTGTCTACAAATCTCATTATACATGGCCATGATAGGTACCAAATTCGTCAGCTATGGCCAAAGTACAGCCTCAAAGACTAATTTATAAAATTTTTAATTATGGTCATCCACAGCAACATTAAACTGGCTGAATTAGTGGATTACAAGGCTTCAGAGATAAACTACATGGGAGAGAGACATTGGAATATATAGGAGCACCACAACTACTGTAAAATAGCTACTATACACCAGTGCACACAAGGCTGCTGCAAAACATCTTGCCAGTACAACAACCAATCAAGAGACTGGCATATAGGTATATCATCAAAAGATGTTCTGTAACAGTCTTATTCATTAAATTTAAAGGGATACTTTACATTTGATAAAGATAAATATATATATATTTATATTAAATCAACTACTATGGTGTCCCAACGAAAAAAAAAAAGACAATTGGTACATATATATATATATATATATATATATAGCAACCCACTTTATATACAGCGTATTTTAACATTTCAATATGTGCCTATTTTGAGTTTTTCATCAAACCAATGTTAAATGAAATATTGTAATACTACCTACATACCTCCAAACAACAAACACACACTCACTCACTCACACTCACACCAACACACACTTACTTACTTAATTTCAGAGGCGACACAATCTAACATTGAGGCTGCAGGTAGCTATGGGTGTGAAGCAATCACTAAAACCCTGTCATAAAGAAATCAGTGACCTTGCCCCCAATAAACTTAAAGCGATAAGCTCACTCCTTGCAGACAGTGTCAGGATCCATCACTCACTGCTGGCTAACGTTTAGTACTCCAGCTCTTGTGGCATAGCTAGTCTGCCAATTGGCTGCCACAGCATCATGGGAATTAGAGTCCACAACAACTGGAGTGCAATTAGGTAAATACAGAGTCTCTTGTGCTGCCTTCCCCTATCCCAGAGCAGACAGCCACCCTCGAGTTACCTGCAGTCAGTGGGTGCATTTCCAGGGTCCCTGTGAGCAGCCTATCAGCCTATCTCTCTACAAGAGAGGAATGGTTACATTGTAACAGCATGGGCTGGCAGGGCAGCCGGGCCCCCTGGAGTGATGGGCCCGGTCGCAGCTGCGACCCCTGCGACCCCTGCGACCCTGATAGTTCCGCCACTGTACGCAGCCTAAGCTTAAGTTTCATTCACCTGCTAAAACTCATTCAGCAATCTCTAATGCCATGTCTGGAATGAGGTGGTGCACAAATTAGGCAAATATATAAAAAATGCAAAAGCCGCGGAACATTTGCAATTTCTTTTGGCCATTGATCTTCTCCAGGCATAGAATCACCGGTGTCCCTATACCTGAAAGCTACGTAACATTGGTGAGTGACGTCTACCAGCAGTGGAAAGCCTCATATACTGGTATTTTGTGACAGTTCTACTAACTTGCCTTTTTGTTTCCTAGAAACGCTTGACGGGGAACTTCTTCCATAATCTGCATAGGCACTATAGCAAAATGAAATATCACTGTAACCAGTCCTGCGTGACTTCATTGCACATCAGCTTAGTTGTTCACAGTTATGATTATTTATCTCCTCTGTCTCCACTGTCATTGACTTAGAAAAAGTCCAACACCGACAAAGTGAAAAGTACACATTAATGTCAGCTCTGGGCACTGAGACGTGCAACTGAACAAACAAAGGAAAGGAGAAGGCTTAGTGCCGCACATGACTCCAGGTTTTGTAATCGCTATGAATGGCTTTAGCAGTCACACTATGTTGTGTTTTGGGATTCTCCAGCTCTGAGTCATAAAAAGACAGTCAGTCAGTGTTTTGGTGTTTTTACAACCTGCTGACATCGCAATGAAAGGCTTGTGCTGAGATCCCAAACATTGAATAGAACATTTCTTATCTAATCACAATACAGCTTTAAGAGTAGTTTTAGCTTCTTTGCAAGTCAAAATTATTATTAAAGGAACTCCATAGGCCCCCAGACCACTCCATCTCAATGAAGTATCTCAATAAAGTGGCCTGAGAGCCCTATCCATGTCGCTTTATCCCTGCAATTGAAAACATTACCATTCTGGAGAAAAGGCAATATTTTCATCACAACGTCTAAATGCCTCTAGTGCCCTCTTCTGCTAAATTAGCTTAGTAAAACTTAGCTGTTTCTAGCGGGTAGTTTCATGGAGATGATCTGACTGGTGGCACACAGTCTTTAGCCGTGCATGCGCAATAGCGTCTCAATATGTTTCCTATGGCTTCCTAGGAGACTGGCGCAGTGCATGTTTCTATTCCTAACAATATAAACTCTATAGTGTTCCTTTAAACCATAACTGGAATTTGTCTGAAAAGTCTGAACTTTATAATTATTAAACTATATTTGGCATTTAGAGAAAATGTAACATACTTTCTAAATCAGGCCTTGATAGGACCAGAGGCAATACCATTCCTCGATCCCTGGATCAGAAAGCTACTTCTCCCTCCTGTAGTCATCACAAAACCCAACACCAACCAAACTGAAGAGGCGTCATGTCTTTATCTGTTCTCAATCATCCATAAAGACTTTAAACTGTGAATTTATTATTGACCTCCTAGTTTTATAAAGTATTAAAATTCGACACATTTCATATGTCTATCTCAGTTACCATCTTCCAGAAATCCTCTATTTATTTCAACTGTTTAAAATCATGGGGAAATAAATGTAATTTTACATGGATCAAGCTAATTTCATTTAGCTACCCGGATTTTTATTCAGATTAGATTTTACTAGAAATGAAGTTCGATATAAAAAGTAGAAGAGGAATATTTTTTTAACTCAAGACAAGATGCTGCAGCTACTAAATAAAGTTAATATAAACAAAGCTCCAGGGCCTGACGGTATCCATCCACGAGTACTTAAGGAACTAACTGTAGAAAAAAGTTAACCTCTGTTTCTAGTCTTTCAAGATTCTTTTCTTTCAGGAAGTGTTCTGGAGGATTGAAAGAAGGAAGATGTGGTTCCTATATTCAAAAGGGGTTCAAAATCCTTGCCTGGAAATTATAGACCTGTGAGCTTAACTTCTGTGGCTGAGAAAATATTTGAAAGGTTATTTAGGGATAATATTCAAGAATTCCTTGAGAAGAACATAGTTATCAGCAAAAATCAGCATGGTTTTATGAAGCATAGGTCAGGTTTGATACAGTTCCACACAATATATTAGTGTTCAAACTCAAGGAAATTGGTCTAGATAAAAATGTTTTTTCTTGGGTAGAACATTGGCTTAAAAATAGAGTACAAAGAGTTGTCGTTAATGGTACATTTTCAAGTTGGACAGAGGTGGCAAGTGGTGTCCCTCAGGGGTCTGTTCTGGGATCCCTTCTATTTAACATGTTTATAAATGATCTTGAAGAAAGCATTGAAAGTCATGTTTCAGTGTTTGCAGATGACACAAAACTCTGTAAAATAATACAATGTGAGCAAGATATTACTTTGCTGCAGAGGGATTTAGATAGACTGGAGGACTGGGCACTTCGGCGTAAAGAATACACAAGCAAGGTATACCCTTAATGGAAGCGAATTAGGGATAAAAACACACAAAAAGGACTTGGGAATTGTTATAGACAACAAATTATGCAACAATGTGCAATGTCAATCAGCAGTGGCCAAGGCCAGTAAGGTATTGTCATGCATTAAAAAGGGCATTCATTCTCGAGACGAGAATATAATTGTGCCTCTTTATAAATCACTGGTAAGACCACATTTTGAATATGCTGTGCAATTTTGGGCACATTTTCTAAAGAAGGATATTATGGCACTAGAAAAAGTGCAGAGGCGGACTACAAAATTAATAAAAGGAATGGAACATATCAGCTATGAAGAAAAGTTTACAAATTTAAACCTATTTAGTTCAGAAAAATGTCACCTGAGAGGGGATATGATAACATTATACAAATATATTCGGAGCCAATACAAACCATTGTGTGGAAATCTATTCACAAACCAGACTTTACATAGGACACGAGGTCATGCGTTTAGACTAGAAGAAAGAAGATTTTGTCTAAGGCAAAGGAAAGGTTTTTTTACTGTAAGAACAATAAGGATGTGGAATTCTCTGCCTGAAGAAGTGGTTTTATCAGAGTCCATACACATGTTCAAACAGCTACTAGATGCATACTTGCAAAATCAGAATATTCAAGGATATAATCTTTCAATGTAGGGTAATAACTGCTTGATCCAAGGATAAATCTGACCGCTTGTTGCGAAATTGGAAGCGCTTCAAACTGTTTTTTTTTTTTGCCTTCTTTTGGATCAACAGCAAAAAACAAATGTGAGGAAGGCTGAACTTGATGGACGCAAGTCTCTTTTCAGCTATGTAACCATGTAACTATATTCTTATTATTCTTCTATGTCATCTCAATGCACAGTAAGTACAGGCTTTCATAAAATACACGTAATTAAAACAGCATTTATCTAACTATCACTAAATGTATTCTGTGTATTTATCGGTTTAAACAATATTCCCATCAGATTAATATAAATCATATAAAGCAGCAATGGAAGTACTGTCTTTTTTCTCTGAAATGCAGTGTTAACATGAAACTGCCCGCAGGGACTGACTGTACTCACCAGAATAACTACATTTAGCTCTAGACTGTACATTAAGCTCTATACTATACATCAAGCTGTATACTATACATTAAGCTGTATACTATACATTAAGCTCTATACTATACATTAAGCTCTATACTGTACATTAAGCTCTATACTGTACATTAAGCTCTATACTGTACATTAAGCTGTATACTGTACATTAAGCTGTATACTGTACATTAAGCTCTATACTGTACATTAAGCTCTATACTATACATTAAGCTCTATACTATACATCAAGCTCTATACTATACATTAAGCTGTATACTATACATTAAGCTCTATACTATACATTAAGCTCTATACTGTACATTAAGCTCTATACTATACATTAAGCTCTATACTATACATTAAGCTGTATACTATACATTAAGCTCTATACTGTACATTAAGCTCTATACTGTACATTAAGCTCTATACTATACATCAAGCTCTATACTATACATTAAGCTGTATACTATACATTAAGCTCTATACTGTACATTAAGCTCTATACTGTACATTAAGCTCTATACTATACATCAAGCTCTATACCATACATTAAGCTCTATACAATACATTAAGCTCTATACTATACATTAAGCTCTATACTATACATTAAGCTGTACGTTAAGCTCTATACTATACATTAAGCTCTATACAATACATTAAGCTCTATACTATACATCAAGCTCTATACCATACATTAAGCTCTATACTATACATTAAGCTCTATACTATACATCAAGCTCTATACCATACATTAAGCTCTATACAATACATTAAGCTCTATACTATACATTAAGCTCTATACTATACATTAAGCTGTACGTTAAGCTCTATACTATACATTAAGCTTTATACAATACATTAAGCTCTATACTATACATCAAGCTCTATACCATACATTAAGCTCTATACTATACATTAAGCTGTACGTTAAACTCTATACTATACATTAAGCTCTATACCATACATTAAGCTCTATACTTCACATTAAGCTCTATACAATACATTAAGCTCTATACGATACATTAAGCTCTATACTATATATCAAGCTATATACCATACATTAAGCTCTATACTATACATTAAGCTGTACGTTAAGCTCTATACTATACATTAAGCTCTATACTATACATTAAGCTGTATATACTATACATTAAGCTGTATATACTATACATTAAGCTCTATACTGTACATCAAGCTCTATACTGTACATTAAGATCTATACTATACATTAAGCTCTATACTATACATTAAGCTGTATACTATACATTAAGCTCTATACTATACATCAAGCTGTATACTATACATTAAGCTCTATACTATACATCAAGCTCTATACTATACATTAAGCTCTATACTATACATTAAGCTGTATATACTATACATCAAGCTGTATACTATACATTAAGCTCTATAGTACACATTAAGCTCTATACTATACATTAAGCTCTATACTATACATTAAGCTCTATACTATACATTAAGCTGTATAGTATACATTAAGCTGTATAGTATACATTAAGCTCTATACCATACATTAAGCTCTATACTATACATTAAGCTGTATACCGTACATTAGGCTCTATACTACACATTAAGCTCTATACCATACACTAAGCTGTATACTATACATTAAGCTCTATACTACACATTAAGCTCTAGACTGTACATTAAGCTCTATACTATACATTAAGCTGTATATACTATACATTAAGCTCTATACTACACATTAAGCTCTATACTATACATTAAGCTGTATACCATACATTAAGCTCTATACTATACATTAAGCTGTATATACTATACATTAAGTTCTATACTACACATTAAGCTCTATACTATACATTAAGCTCTATACTATACATTAAGCTGTATACCATACATCAAGCTCTATACTACACATTAAGCTCTATACCATACACTAAGCTGTATACTATACATTAAGCTCTATACTACACATTAAGCTCTATACTATACATTAAGCTCTATACTATACATTAAGCTGTATACTATACATTAAGCTGTATACTATACATTAAGCTCTATACTATACATTAAGCTGTACGTTAAGCTCTATACTATACATTAAGCTCTATACTATACATTAAGCTCTATACTATACATTAAGCTGTACGTTAAGCTCTATACTATACATTACGCTCTATACTATACATTAAGCTCTATACTGTACATTAAGCTCTATACTATACATTAAGCTCTATACTATACATTAAGCTGTATACTATACATTAAGCTCTATACTGTACATTAAGCTCTATACTATACATTAAGCTCTATACTATACATCAAGCTCTATACTATACATTAAGCTCTATACTATACATCAAGCTCTATACTATACATTAAGCTGTATACTATACATTAAGCTCTATACTGTACATTAAGCTCTATACTATACATTAAGCTCTATACTATACATCAAGCTCTATACCATACATTAAGCTCTATACCATACATTAAGCTCTATACAATACATTAAGCTCTATACTATACATTAAGCTCTATACTATACATTAAGCTGTACGTTAAGCTCTATACTATACATTAAGCTCCATACAATACATTAAGCTCTATACTATTCATCAAGCTCTATACCATACATTAAGCTCTATACTATACATTAAGCTGTATACTATACATTAAGCTCTATACTGTACATTAAGCTCTATACTATACATTAAGCTCTATACTATACATTAAGCTCTATACTATACATTAAGCTGTACGTTAAGCTCTATACTATACATTAAGCTCTATACAATACATTAAGCTCTATACTATACATTAAGCTCTATACTGTCCATTAAGCTGTATACTATACATTAAGCTCTATACTATACATTAAGCTGTATACTATACATTAAGCTCTATACTATACATTAAGCTCTATACTATACATTAAGCTCTATACTATACATTAAGCTGTACGTTAAGCTCTATACTATACATTAAGCTCTATACAATACATTAAGCTCTATACTATACATTAAGCTTTATACAATACATTAAGCTCTATACTATACATCAAGCTCTATACCATACATTAAGCTCTATACTATACATTAAGCTGTACGTTAAGCTCTATACTATACATTAAGCTCTATACAATACATTAAGCTCTATACTATACATTAAGCTCTATACTATACATTAAGCTGTACGTTAAGCTCTATACTGTACATTAAGCTCTATACTATACATTAAGCTCTATACTGTACATTAAGCTCTATACTATACATTAAGCTCTATACTGTACATTAAGCTCTATACTGTACATTAAGCTCTATACTATACATCAAGCTCTATACTATACATTAAGCTCTATACTATACATTAAGCTGTATACTATACATTAAGCTCTATACTGTACATTAAGCTCTATACTATACATCAAGCTCTATACTATACATTAAGCTCTATACTATACATTAAGCTGTATATACCATACATCAAGCTGTATACTATACATTAAGCTCTATACTATACATTAAGCTCTATACTATACATTAAGCTCTATACCATACATTAAGCTCTATACTATACATTAAGCTGTATACCGTACATTAGGCTCTATACTACACATTAAGCTCTATACCATACACTAAGCTGTATACTATACATTAAGCTCTATACTACACATTAAGCTCTAGACTGTACATTAAGCTCTATACTATACATTAAGCTGTATATACTATACATTAAGCTCTATACTACACATTAAGCTCTATACTATACATTAAGCTGTATATACTATACATTAAGCTGTATACCATACATTAAGCTCTATACTATACATTAAGCGGTATATACTATACATTAAGCTCTATACTACACATTAAGCTCTATACTATACATTAAGCTCTATACTATACATTAAGCTGTATACCATACATCAAGCTCTATACTACACATTAAGCTCTATACCATACACTAAGCTGTATACTATACATTAAGCTCTATACTACACATTAAGCTCTAGACTGTACATTAAGCTCTATACTATACATTAAGCTGTATACTATACATTAAGCTCTATACTATACATTAAACTGTATACTATACATTAAGCTCTATACTATACATTAAGCTGTACGTTAAGCTCTATACTATACATTAAGCTCTATACAATACATTAAGCTCTATACTATACATTAAGCTCTATACTGTCCATTAAGCTGTATACTATACATTAAGCTCTATACTATACATTAAGCTGTATACTATACATTAAGCTCTATACTATACATTAAGCTCTATACAATACATTAAGCTCTATACTATACATTAAGCTTTATACAATACATTAAGCTCTATACTATACATCAAGCTCTATACCATACATTAAGCTCTATACTATACATTAAGCTGTACGTTAAGCTCTATACTATACATTAAGCTCTATACAATACATTAAGCTCTATACTATACATTAAGCTCTATACTATACATTAAGCTGTACGTTAAGCTCTATACTATACATTAAGCTCTATACTATACATTAAGCTGTATATACTATACATTAAGCTCTATACAATACATTAAGCTCTATACTATACATTAAGCTGTATATACTATACATTAAGCTCTATACTATACATTAAGCTGTATATACTATACATTAAGCTCTATACTATACATTAAGCTCTATACTATACATTAAGCTGTAGTTGTTCTGGTTATTATAGTGTCCCTTTAACTCCAAATTGACAATCTTAGGCTAAAGTAGCCAAGGTGTAAACATTGCAGAGTTCTAGAATTTTTCCAGATCTGCAATTTTTAGCAAAATCTGGCCATTTGGTTTTCAATTCACCACAGTTTAGTGTTTGATAAATAAACACCTGTAGTGAATAGTCGACTTAGTATTATTTAAGAATAATAAGGTAGAATTTATTGAACATCGCAAATCTGAATTCAGCTAAAGTGAATTCAGAGATATTTGGGTAGAGTTTACACAGTTTCAATGATGTTTAAAGATTATTATGGGGGTTTAAAGATTATCAAAATAAAATAAAAAATAAAATCTATGCCAGCCCCATAAGTCATTGTGCTATGTAGGGTATGTGTATATATATATATATATATATATATATATATATTATTATTATTATTATTATTATTATTATTATTATTGCAATTTATATAGCGCCAACAGATTCCGTAGCGCTTTACAATATTATGAGAAGGGATTTAACTATAGATAGGACAATTACAAATAAACTTACAGGAACAATAGGTTGAAGAGGACCCTGCTCGATCGAGCTTACATTCTATAGGAGGTGGGTGTAAAACACATTAGGACAGGAATTTGCAATCAAATAAGGTGGACTGCCCTTTAGGAGAGGGCAAGAGACAGGTATGTGAGGTAAGGGTTAGTCTTGGAGGCCATATGCTTTCCTAAAGAGATGAGTTTTAAGGCACTTCTTAAAAGATGCAAGACTAGGGGAGAGTCTGATGGCGGTAGGCAGGCTATTCCATAGGAAGGGAGCCGCCCGCGAGAAGTTCTGCAAGCGCGAGTTGGCCGTACGAGTGCGGACAACGGACAGGAGGTGGTCACGGGCAGAGCGGAGAGACCGAGAAGGTATATATATATATATATATATATATATATATATATATATAATATATGAAAAAAGCTAGCACTCAAGGACTTCAATAGGTAAAAAGTAAAAAACCTTTTATTCCAGTGTGTCAAAAAAGCAGGGTCGACGTTTCAGTCCACCGTTGTGAACTTTCTTCAGGATGTCCTGAAGAAAGTTCACAACGGTGGACTGAAACGTCGACCCTGCTTTTATGACATACTGGAATAAAAGGTTTTTTACTTTTTACCTATTGAAGTCCTTGAGTGCTAGCTTTTTTCATATATTGTTTACTTGTGCAGCTGAGCACCGGGCATAACACTGAGGGAAAGCTGGAGTGCAACTCCCATCATTTTTGTATATGTATATATATATATATATATATATATATATATATATATATATATATATATATATATATATATATATATATACATACACACACATGGCTACCATCAGAAGTTTTGGGGCCCCTAACACAGCTCAAGGTCTGCGAGTCCGCCCAAAGTGCTGCCCCCCCCACCCCCCCCACAGTGTGTATTGATTCTGGTGTATGTGTATAGTGGATGTAGAATGTGTGTAGTGGATGCAGAGTTCGTGTGTTAAGTGGATGCGGTGTGTGTTTAACGGATGCAGTGTGTATATTGGATGCAGATTGTACATTTGTGTAATGTATGAGGCATATATTAGATGCAGAGTGTGTGTTTGCGTAGTGGATGTAGTGTGTGTTTATAGTGAATGCAGAGTGTGTATGTGTGTTTGTGTAGTGGATGTAGTGTTTGTGTGTATTAAATGTGATGTGTATACTGAATGCAGAGTGTGTGTTTGTGTAAGGATGTAGTATATGTTAGTGTATAGTGTGTGTATATGTTAGTGAATAGTGTGTGTATATGTTAGTGAATAGTGTGTGTAAATGTTAGTGTTTAGTGTGTTTAAATGTTAGTGAATAGTGTGTGTATATGTTAGTGTATAGTGTGTGTATATGTTAGTGAATAGTGTGTGTATATGTTAGTGAATAGTGTGTGTAAATGTTAGTGTTTAGTGTGTTTAAATGTTAGTGAATAGTGTGTGTAAATGTTAGTGTATAGTGTGTGTAAATGTTAGTGAATAGTGTGTGTAAATGTTAGTGTATAGTGTGTGTAAATGTTAGTGCATAGTGTGAGTAAATATTAGTGTATAGTGTGTGTAAATGTATGGGGCTGCAAAATGTGGGGGGGAAAGCCTACAGTTTTTTTTCCATCGATTAATAGTAATGTTTTATTCCCCCCTCCCTGTATCTCACCTGTGGCCATGGAGGGGGGAGATCACATTGGCTGGAGCCCTGGAGCCAGAGGTCCTGAGGCATGGTGCAGCCCCCGCTACCTGTATTCTGCAGGGGGCCCAGCACACTTGAAATATACTGCCCACCTACTCTGTAGAAGTCTCGCGAGCTGTGCGGAGCGTTGCCATGGTAACCCGTGGCAACGCTCTGATGATCGCGTCGCTCGCAAGACTTTAACAGAGCAGAGTAGCTGGGCAGTATATTTCAAGTGTGCTGGGCCCCCTGCAGAATACAGATAGCGGGGGGCCCGCAGTGCACACATATATAGCGTTAATCGCTATATATGTGTGCACATAACTAATGTGGGGTCCGGGATGACCTGAGCAGTCCGGGCCCCCCAGGACCGCCGGGCCCATGACAACCGTTATGGTTGTCATGCCCTGATGGCGGCCCTGTGTGTGTGTGTGTGTATATATACATATATATATATGTATGTGTATATATATATATTATTGATAAATTTCTTCTTCTAATTCAAAATATTAGTTCTTTCAGTTTAATTAAATTATACAGTAAAGTATACTCACACACAGACACAGACAATCTTACTGATGCACACAAATAGGCTCATTGACAGACAATCTCAATGACACACACAGACAAGGTTACTGGCACACACAAATTTAGTACAGACAAACTCTGATACACACACAAGCTTACTACAGACAAGCTCACTGATGCGCACACACTCTCCCTACAGACAAGCCCATTGACACACATATGCTCCCTACAGAAGAGCTCGCTAACACACAGATCACTACAGGCAAGCTCACTGACACACACAAACTCACTAGCAGGCGCACACACACAGAGGCTCCCTCACTAGCAGATGCGCGCGCACGCACAAACACACACACAGAAGCTCGCTCGCTCGCTCATTCACTAGCAGATGCACACACACAAAGGCAGACAGTCACTGACACCGAGGCAAACATCCACACATACAGAGACAGGCAGACCGTGACACACACAGGCAGACAGTCACATACACATAGTCACACACACACAGGCAGACAGTCACACACACACACACACACACAGGCAGACAGTCACACACACACAGTCACACACAGACAGTCACACACAGACAAACACAGTCACACACTCACAGTCACACACACAGTCACACACTCACAGTCACACACACACACAGTCACACACTCACAGACAGTCACACACACACACAGACAGTCACACACAGACACACTGACCTGCTTCTTTCCTCCTGCTTGGAGCTCCTGGAGGCTGGGTGTTGGGGAAGCAGGGACTCCTTCCTGCTTCCCATGCTGCATTAACCAGGCCCCCGCCGCACAGCAAGCTCCGCCCCCTGCCACAATTTTTTTCTTTTTTATGATCCCAGCCGGCCATGTGTGAGGTGTGCCGGCTGCCTGTCTCCCCCTGCTCCCATGGGGTCCTGTGCGGCCGCACAGCTCACACATGGCCGGCCGGGATCACAGGAGCCTGATCAATGATCAGGGCTGTCAGCCCAGCCCCAGGTGCCGCGGCCCACCGGGAAATTTCCCGGTATCCCGGTGGGCCAGTCCGGCCTTGGCTGTCGCTGAAAAGCTGAGAATGTCATAACTTTCCAATCTGATATTTTTCAAATGTCTGCTTAAAAGATAAGTTCAAATAATCAATTTAGCTTGATAATCGGAACCATTAAAAGTAAATAAACAGAAAATATGGATGTTGTCGAAATTGTGCATGAGCATAAATTGTTGTGCCATTTATAAGTTAGGTAAGGTTCAGATTAGGACTTAGTGAACTTGTAGATCTAAGACTTTTTCTATGTACACAAAAGGCCTATTTCTCTCAAATATTGTTCACAAATCTGTCTAAATCTGTGTTAGTGAGCACTTCTCCTTTGCCGAGATAATCCATCCACCTCACAGGTGTGACATATCAAGATACTAATTAGACAGCATGATTATTGCACAGACATTAAGCCAATGCTCAGAACACTTCAACGTTGCTGCCTAAAATGCTTTGCCCTGGGTAGGTTTGGCCATAGAGGCTGCCAGTCGGTATAGTATGTGTGTATACTAGACTGACATGCCTCTTTTTTAGCTCCACTCCCTGGTGGCCTTTCTATCCCTCCATCCTGGATCCATACCTCCCACCAGCGGCGGAACTACCGCGGTCGCAGCTGCGTCAGGGCTCGTCACTCCAGGGGGCCCGGCCACCCTGGGGCAGTCACTTCCTCCATGCGCCGTGACCTCATCAAAGGGAGCCACGCAGGAGGAAGAGAGAAGGGAGTCAGAGTGAGAACTCTGACTGCCAACAGGCTGAGCCACCACTGGACCCCAGGGAAGTCACCCTCCTGCATCTAAAAAGGTAGGAAACAGGAGGGTGACAAACATTGTGCATGTGTGTGTGTGTGTCTGTCTGTATGTATGTGTGTCTGTGTGTATGTGTCTCTGTGTATGTGTGTGTGTTTGTATGCATGTGTGTCTGTCTGTGTGTATGTGTGTCTGTATGTATGTGTGTGTGTGTGTGTGGCTGTGTGTCTGTGCATGTGCTTGTATGTATGTGTGTGTGTGTGTCTACATGCCTGTGTGTATGTATGTGTGTGTGTCTGTCTGTATGTATGTGTGTCTGTAGATATGGGTCTCTGTGTGTATGTGCATCTGTATGGATGTGCATGTTTGTGTGTGTGTGTTTGTATGTATGTGTGTATGTATGTATGTATGTGCAGTGGTGTATCCTGGTTTTGTGCTGCCCTAGGCAGGACAAAACTCAGGCGCCCACCCTCCCCCCGCGCCACCCCCACCCAACCTTTCCCCCCACCCCGCATTCTAAATACACACATTCACTGACAGATACGCATACACTAGCTAACAGAAACACACACTCGCTAACAGAAACACACACACTAACAGACACACTCACACTCAGTAACAGACAAACACACTCACTAACAGACACACACTAACAGACACACACTCACTCACTAGCAGACACAAACTAGCAGACAACCACACTCACTAACATACACACACACTCACAGGCAAACACACACTAACAGACACACACACTAACAGACACACACACACACACTAACAGACACACACACTAACAGACACAAACAGTCAGACACACACACACTAACAGACACACACACGCTAACAGACACAGACAGAAACACTAACAGACACAAACACTAACAGACACACACACACTAACAGACACAAACACTAACAGACACACACACACTAACAGACACACGCACACACTAACAGACACACACACACACACTCACCCACCCACATTAACACATTTTTTTTTATTTTTTTAAGACATTTTTTTTAAATTTATTTTTAAGACATTTTTTTTTATTTATTTTTAAGACATTTTTTTAAATTTATTTTTAAGACATTTTTTTTTTATTTTTTTTTTAACACATTTTTTTTTTTATTTAACACCCCCCCAACCCCCGCCTCCTTACCTTTGGGAATGCTTGGGAGGGGGGGGGGTGTCTCTTCCTCCCTGGTGGTCCAGTGGCTGCTGGGCGATCGGGCGGCACTGCCTGGCGGGCGGGCGGCCGGCGAGGGAGCACTTCCCCTGAGCTGTCTGCTCAGCTCCCTCGCGCGCCTCAGAGTGAGGCTGGGAGCCGGAATATGACGTCATATTCCGGCTCCGCCTCCCAGCCTCACTCTGCGGCTGGCGAGGGAGCTGAGCAGACAGCTCAGGGGAAGTGCTCCCTCGCCGGCCGCCCGCCCGCCAGGCAGTGCCGCCCGATCGCCCAGCAGCCCGCCGGCATGTCTGTTAGCCGCAAGGCTAACAAGACATTTGCCTTGGGCATTTGGGGGCGGCTTTTTTTGCCGCCCCCTGGAAAATGCCGCCCAAGGCAAATGCCTTGTTTGCCTCGCGGCTAATACGCCCCTGTGTATGTGTGTGTGTCTACATGTTTGTGTCTACATGACAGTGTGTGTGTCGTGTGTGTCTGCATGTGTGTGAGGGGGAGGTGGGGATATATGGGGTGGGGGTAGATGTATGGAGGGGGCCTAGGGGCAATTTTTGCACTGGGGGCCCCATAGTTTTGAGTTACGCCTCTGCCTGCCACCGTTGGAAAGTATGGCAGTGTATGTCAATCGTTGCCAACGGGTTGAGGCAGGAGTCATAGTTTAGTGTTTGCCTATAAATAAAAGGAGAGTTCATTAAATATTCAGAGCTATATGCCAGATGGTTTAACTTAATAACTTGGACAGAAATATTGGCACGTTAAGTTGGCACGCATACCCTTTCATTACAGTATACCGCACGTGAAGAGGTAGCTATAGGATGGTGTAATTAGTCTGGTTCTTTTAATAAAACATTTCTCTAACCTGTTCATGTGTTTCTTGTGTCATAGGTTAGAACATAAATCTGACAGCGGGGAATTTCCAGCAGGTAGTCTGAGTTTATTTAGTTATTCAGACATATGGGTGAGAAATAAGAAACAGAAAAACCTTTGTATATAGAATGCAGTATGTATAGAAAGAAAATAACTGTCAGATTCTACATCTTTTACAAAGTGCTCAGTATTAGAAAAATATGTCATGTACACATATACACAGGGTCGTACTCGGAGAATAATGTCGTATCATCAGCAATGACGTGCACATTCACACCAAATTGAACATATTCCAGGGTAGCACATACACAGAGCCCTGCTGAAGGTGACTTGTCTCTGTTGTTGTCTCCAATATTCGCATAGCAGAGGACAAAAGGACATTCTGCATGCATTTGGAGGCTGTTTGTGGTGTCATCATGTGTGTGTAAATAGGTCTGTTTCTGTTGTTTTGGGTTTGTTGTGTACTAGGGGCTGTAGTGTTTGTATGTCTAGGAGCTGTAGAGAGATAGTGTCCATGTGTGTATAGGGGCTTGTTATTTTTATTAAAAAACAAGAAAAGAAAGCTTTATACACCTTTCTGTCTTCTAACCTTTGGCCATGCTAATTCCTGGTAGTCCAGTGGCTAGAGACTGTAGTCTGCACCTCCACTAGGTGCAGATTGACTGCGTGCATCTTGCAAGCTCCAGTAGTATGTAATATCAAAGCATTGCTGTGGATACCTGAGGTAACGCACTGAATGGCCAGAGCTCACGGCAGAAGTATACATATAGTCCGAGTATTTGCAGACTATAGTGACCCTAAGATGCAGTAGGGTGCACTGTGCCAGTGAAGAAGTTCTTGTATCTACCCATCAACCCATGAAAACACACAGCACCCTCACTTTGGGCCAGCAGCCGAGATCCTTTGACCTACCTTGACAACCTTGATCTATGGCCATTATGTCTCATTAACAGGCTTACCCAATGGCCAGTCCTGGCCACACCAAAATGTATATGTGTTTCTACATAAACCGCATGGCAATCTAGGGGAATTGTGGAAACACAGGCTTTTCGAGCCGCCGTGAAGGAAAGCTTTTTATAAGGTTTGTCTGTGGAGATGCAGATGATAAAGAAGAGTACGTTTCAGAAAACAAATAGTAAAATCAATAAATCTTCATTCCAGAATGGGAAAAAAGTAGTCATTATTTTTATTATTGTCATAAATTATATTATGCCACAGTATTGTGCACCACTTTACAATTCTACAAAAGTGTAAAACAGCTAAGAATAGAAAAACGTATTGCAAACACAAAATATTCAGGTAGGTGTTGGAGGGGTAGTGGAGGCCTTGGTACTCCTTCGCATATTGGGGGGCACTGGGCAAATTGTAGCCGCTCTGGCAGGGAATACATTCACTGATTAGAAAGATAGATCCGTCAATTATAACACTCCGTCCAGAGGTGGGTTTATTCAAAAATCTCCCCGAGACATCAAGTAAATGAGATCGAATCATGGTAGGCCACATTCTTATTGCAGCCACGTCGATCATACCTTGTTATTGGAAGTCAACTACTTTACCATCAATACAGGAAGCACTGATTTCATTGTCCGATAACAAAAGGTATGAACTGGCTGTGCGGCAACCCTCACCTCAAAAAGCGAATTTGCAGTTTGATTGGGACGCCTGGGAAAGTGATATAAGATTCTCCTGTACACACCCTGTTACATATTGATATACAATATATTCAGACATACAATTGGTTATATCGCTTATATAATATTTTGACAGGGACAAATCCACTATTTTATTATTATACATTTGGATAGTACTCGTCCCGTCCCCTTTCTTTTTGATCATTATTTTTTTTACCATCCCTTCTTATTTCTACTCGTTACTATTATTAAATGTTGATTTCTTTATATACCAAATTAATGTGAAATATGTTTTTTTTTTTTTTAAATACTGTTCAATAAAAAGAGTTTGAAAAGAAAAACTATTGTAAATGGCAACAGGGAAAGAGATGAATGAAGGCCCAGCACGAACCAGCTTACCATATCGAGACTCCTAGACAAAGATCTTTTTAGGTCAACACATTGCCGGGTCAGCCATATATATCAATAAAAATGTTCTTCACATTCTGACCAGAGGATGCATTGTATCAACACTCCAAGCACATAGCACCCCCCACCATTGCAAGTAGTCAAACTGTTTCAGAGTAAATAAATCGAAAGCGTAGCTGACGTAAAGAGTTTCTCCATTTCAGCTATTTTGACCTTAAATTTAAGTTCACTTTGAATTCTCACTTTGGTGAATAACCCGAATAGCATCACATGAACTATTTACTATATTAGTGTGAGTTCATATTCTAAGAACCCAATAAGATATGGTGCATTGTAGGAGTCCTATTAGTTCAGCACTGGAACTTGTATTGCAGGGCTGTATATACATGTCATGGAGTTCCCGAGCAGATCTTAACTGTCAGCAATTCAATACACAATGATGAATAAAATATGAAATCTCAATGTTTTAACATGGATAAACCACCTGATTTTCAAATTCCTGCTCTGGCATGGAGCTCCCATTTGCTCTCCTGAGATAAACCCTGTTATGCAGAGCCAGGCCATTGTTCTAGAGCAGGGTTAGGCAACCTTCGGCACTCCAGATGTTTTGGACTACATCCCCCATAATGCTCTTACATCCGTAATGCTGGCAAAAGCATCATGGGAGGTATAGTTCAAAACATCTGGAGTGCCAAAGGTTGCCTAAGCCTGTTCTAGAGTGTCAGGTGATCAATGCCAGCCAATGAGCTAAGTTCTATTCAGAGAGCTTCCGGCTCTCATGGAGGTGGTGACTAGCAATCAGTAGACTCCAGGTAAGTGGTCTAACTATTGGCATCGAGAAACTCCTGAAACCATAACCACTGCGGTGATCAATGCCAGCCACTTAGCTTAATTCTATTCAGAGAGCTTCCGGCTCTCATGGAGGTGGTAACTAGCAATCAGTAGACTCCAGGTAAGTGGTCTAACTATTGGCATCGAGAAACTCCTGAAACCATAACCACTGTGGTGATCAATGCCAGCCACTTAGCTTAGTTCTATTCAGAGAGCTTCCAGCTCTCATGGAGGTGGTAACTAGCAATCAGTAGACTCCAGGTAAGTGGTCTAACTATTGGCATCGAGAAACTCCTGAAACCATAACCACTCTGGTGATCAATGCCAGCCACTTAGCTTAGTTCTATTCAAAGAGCGTCCGGCTCTCATGGAGGTGGTGACTAGCAACCAGTATACTCCAGGTAAGTGGTCAAACTATTGGCATCGAGAAACTCCTGAAACCATAACCACAACAGTGCATGTCTACCAACCCCAGAATAGACAATGATTGCCCTGGAATTCTGAGGAAGAACTGTACATCTTCAGGTCTGCTTATTATTGGGTGTTGCATACTCCCTGCCCACCTTTATATATTATTCTCCATCCACACAGACCAAGGGGTTAAAAAGGCCACTCATCCTGACTCTTGTCTGTTGTAGATTTCCCTTGGCATCAACCAACAGAGTCTAGAGAAAGGAGTGAAAGAGAAAGTGACTGTACCCAGTTTCTAATTCCTTACACCTTCCCCACACAGCTAATCGCAGAGCCCTCTCTGGTTAGTTTTTTGGCCAGGGGACCCCTATATTCAGCTTGTTCAATGTCTCATAGAAATGTTATTGTGGCCACAGACACCATACATCACTGCTTGAGTTTGTGCTCGACCTCCATCGTGCTAACCCAGCACCTAAAACGTAAAAAAAATATTACGCTACAAATGGTGAGTTCTGAAAAAGGTCACTCTGTGAGATGGGCTAATAAATAAGTCAAACCCTGTGAATAATTTGCGAGAGTAACTCACTTGTTGACTTAAACTGGCCAATATGCCAGTAATTAGAGCCCGGTATTACCTTGAAATTAAGGACACATTGGTATGCAGCCATGATGGAGATAATATGGAGACACATAATTAAGAGATGCTGAAATTATTTATCTCAGCATTTTAAACGCGTGATCAGCAGTTCACAGCACTTGGTAATAATTATGATAAACAATACGTGAAAACCACAAATTAAATGTATATGTGATTACAATACTTTAATTGGATAATTACTCATTGCTGCTATTTTTCTTTCGTCTGTTAAATTACATAGTTAAATTACAATTAATATTCAAAGTGTCGTTTATGAGAAATCTCTTTTATGAGAAATTCCTTTTCTTCTAAGGAATGGTAATGTGAAGCAAAATAAAAGTCACAGTGCTCTGGGTGGGCTGTTATATCTACATACAAATAGGAGATGTTTATTCTCTAAATGTCGAAATGTAGTGGTTGAAAAAAGATTTTAAAGGATTTAGGGAATAGCAGCTTATCTGGAAAATTCCAAAACCTCCGCCTTAATAACAGCTCAGTTATCCTACGCCACATTTTGTTTTTCTGTTTTCAATTCAATACAATTCAATGTTCAGTGAATTAACCCCTTAAGGACCAAACTTCTGGAATAAAAGGGAATCATGACATGTCACACATGCCATGTGTCCTTAAGGGGTTAAACTCTCTGTTAATTTCGAATGCATTCCATTATAGATGGAATTGTTTTTTAAACAAAAGTAAACGTTTCAAAAATAAATGTATAGTGTTTTTAAAAAGATGTGCATATTAATTAGGTTGTATCATTATAATAGTGTACGTTGGTAGGCTGGATACATTGTATATAGCTACATATAATATCATATTAATTACTGGGATTTGTCTTCATATTTCTTGTGCAGCTTCCTTGAGTAGTATTTAGAAAGTATATAGTTATACGCAAAAATGTATCTTACATAAAAGAGCTTATTTGTTTCCCTCAATAATCCATGAACTCTGTTTTGCTCTGCATCGCAAACAAATATCTCAGCTGGTTCTTCGGTTAACCCCCCTGCCTTACCCAGAGGGACTATATATAACATCAAACCAACTGTAGGACTCACTGTTAAAGCAAAGAACTGCTAGTTGGCCGCAGGGATGTAGGTGTAGCTCTGGGTACAAACAGAACAGTCTCGCAACCCCCTTTTATTCACCAATTTAATGTTAGTGCACATAAATACACCAGAAATGTGCCAATATCAGGAAATAAACCCCACGTTTACTAATGTGAGAATTCAAAGTGATTTTCAAATTTAAAGTCAAAATAGCTGATATGAAAAATTTCTCTAAATCAGGTTTGCTTTAAGTTCGACTACCCTTACAGCAGGACCGGACTGGGGAAAAAAACAATCACCCCAGCAGGAGAAGTGGGCAGGGCCAGAGAGGGAGCGATTTTTTTTTTTTTTTGCGCTCGTTTTTTTTTTTTTTTTATTGCGTCGGTTATTATGGTTTTTTTATTTGGCCTTTTTTGGGGCTGAAAAAAGAAGATTTTAGAAGAAAGAAAACATCGAATGGTAACTTGTTTTTATCAATTTTTTTTTTACAGGTTTTTAGTTAAAGGTCCCCCCCTCATTATTTTTAGGGTGAGGGGGGTAGGTAGGGGGATAATTTTTTTTTTGGGGGGGGTGACTAGGCTCAAGGGTGGGGGCCGGGGGAGGACAGCAGGTCCCCCCCTTATTGTCATTTTTAGGGCCCCCACGCACCGCTCAGGGGTGGGGGCCGGGGGGGGACAGTAGGTCCCCCCCTATTGTTTTTTTTAGGGCCCCCCACCCACCGCTCAGGGGTGGGGGCCGGGCGGGAGGACAACAGGTCCCCCCCCTATTGGTATTTAGGGCCCCCACCCGCCGCTCAGGGGTGGGGGCCGGGGGAGAGGACAATAGGTCCCACCCCCCTATTGGTATTTAGGGCCCCCACCTGCCGCTGTTTTTTTTTAAACAGTGAGCAGCCACAGGCCCCAGTATTGCGAGTAGGGGCACAATTTACTAATACTAAGTAATTTTTACTTAGACCCCCCCCCCCCAAAAAAAAAAAATAGGGGGCGGACCGAACAGCGCATATGTTCGCCATCCGTGGTGAACGCGAACACGCTATGTTCGCCAGGAACTATTCGCCAGCGAACTGTTTGGGACATCACTAGTCATCACCAATGATAAGCATGCCCCACTCGAAGTGAGCATGTTGGTTCAATGCTCTTCCAGGGGTATTTGTTCTGTGCAGTGCAAGCAAACTTAATGACACACTTGCGTTGTGTTTGCTTGTGACTTTCTGGTGTCTCCATAAGTAGGATACCAAAGGGACAAATGGGTCAGGATAGCGTACTGTGCATGTGTTTGGAGGCTGCTTGTGTCATATTGTTTTTGTGGTGTTATGTGTGTTACTATGGACTGTAGAGCATGAGAGAGAGTGTGTATAGGGGCAATAGCGAGTATGTGTATAGGGGTTGTAGTGTATGTTTGTGTATTGGTAATAGAGTTTGTGTAGTGGCTGTATAGAGTGTGTGTTTAGGGAACATAGTGTGTGTTTTTAGGTACAGTGGATCTAGTGTGTGCATAGGGGATCCAGAGTGTGTATGTCAGGAATATAATGTGTCTGTGTAGAGGATCCAGAGTGTGCATAGGGGATTTAGTGTGTGTATAAGGGATTAGTGTGTGTGTCTGGAATGTAGTGTGTGTAAGTTGTTCAGTGGGTGTGTATAAGGGATGTAGTGTGTAAGTGGTGCAGTGTGTGCACACATGATGTAGTGTAAATAAGGTATAATATGTGTGTGTGTGTGTGTGTGTGAGGGGTGCTGTGTGTGTGAGGGATGCTGTTTGTGTGTGTGAGGGATGCTGTTTGTGTGTGTGAGGGGTGCTGTTTGTGTGTGTGAGGGGTGCTGTGTGTGTGAGGGATGGTGTGTGTGTGAGTGGTGCTATGTGTGTGAGGGGTGCTATGGTGCTATGTGTGTGAGGGGTGCTGTGTGTGTGTGTGTGTGTGTGTGAGGAGTGCTGTGTGTGCGGGTGAGGAGTGATGAGTGTGTGTGTGAGAGGTGCTGTGTGTGGGGGCGGTGCTGTGTGTGTGAGGGGTGCTATGGTGCTATGTGTGTGAGGGGTGCTGTGTGTGTGTGTGTGTGCAGGTGAGGAGTGATGTGTGTTTGTGTGTGTGTGAGGGGTGCTGAGTGTGTGAGAGGTGCTGTGTGTGTGTGTGGGGGCGGTGCTGTGTGTGAGTTTGAGAGGTGCTATGTGTGTTGTGAGGAGTGCTGTGTGTGCGGGTGAGGAGTGATGTGTGTGTGTGTGAGAGGTGCTGTGTGTGGGGGCGGTGCTGTGTGTGTGAGGGGTGCTATGGTGCTATGTGTGTGAGGGGTGCTGTGTGTGTGTGTGTGTGCAGGTGAGGAGTGATGTGTGTTTGTGTGTGTGTGAGGGGTGCTGAGTGTGTGAGAGGTGCTGTGTGTGTGAGAGGTGCTGTGTGTGTGAGAGGTGCTGTGTGTGTGAGAGGTGCTGTGTGTGTGTGAGGGGTGCATTTAGCTGCTGGCTAAAGCCCCTTTTCCTCTCCTCTTTGGATCTACCCACCGGCCTGTGATGGCACAGAGCAAGGGTAGCTCCAGATAGCTTGGATAGCACCTGCCCTGCATGGGCCAGCAGGGAGATTCTATGATTTCTTCTGTCGGATTCAACCTATGGCCATGGTAGCCACCTGGGCATTTGCTCTGTGTGTCCACTGACCAGCCTGGGCTGGCCTGCCAGTGATTTTGTGTTTATATTTTTTGGGGTTTTGTGTTTTTATCGCATTCTTTAATTACTATGTTGGGATGATCTGGCAAAGATAAACAGAAAGGGTTATCATTATTATTATTTATATTATCATTTACATAGCGCCAATATATTCTGCTGCGCATTACAGTATTAAAAAAGACGAACATCTAACAATAAATGAGACAATTACAAAATGTTACAGGAACAATAGGTTGATGAGGACCCTGCTCAAACGAGCTTACAGTCTTGACGACACAATAGAACAGGCATCGAGGGGGACAGCACCCAAGTGGCAGGGCAGGAAGAATTAAAAGAGTAGAGTGTGGCCCTTTAAGAGAGAGTGAGAGAAAGGTTTGTAGTTAATATAAGAGAGACAGAGTGTCCAGAACATGGCTTATTTCTGCCTCTGGATAAGGATCACAAAATTAACAATTAATAACTGCTTTGGGCCTTTTAATGCGATTTCCAGAGTGCAGACTGACAGGTTATATTTTCCAGAACATACCTGTGGAAAATTGGGGAATGCATTACACTTTTCTGGATAGAGGAGGAAGATTAGACACTTTGTTCATTGTAGCAAATATGCCAAAATTTCAAATGTTTAATCTGAAAATAATGACAGAAAAACACAGCAGCCGTTAACCCAGCAGACATTTTCAAGAAATTCATCTAAACACAAATGTAACATTACTGTATTAAGAGTAACGTCCTAACATCCAGTGGGATATTATTCAACGAAAACAAATACATTTATCTTACCGGGACGTATAAAGTAAATAATGTCGATTAAAGGCTACAAATGTAAAACTTGGTGGATGCCTGTGGTTTCTGTGGGTCTCACCACAATTTATTTCATTTGGTACGTTGCATTCTTCTGGGGAACCTTAACCCTAATAGTGTTTGCTGTGGATTTCTACTACAAAGTATCATTTACCATTTCATTTAAAGGAACACTCCAAGCACACATAGCGTCTGGCTCTCGCTGATCTGTAGTGGGGGCAGGAAGCTGCACCCCAGGTAAGAAATCAAACTGTTCTAAAAATTGTCAGGATGGGTGCCAGATCACTCCTAGCACCATGATCATTACCGCATTCTATAGTTATGGTGTGCAGATTCTACGTTTAAAAAATGCTGCAATCTAAAGGTAATGATGGGGCAAGAAGGCACTTACATTTTCTTAAAGGGACACTATAGGCACACAGACCACGTCATCTCATTGAAGTGCTCTGGGTGCACTGTCTCTGTCCCCCTTAGTCATGCAGTGTAAAACATTGCAGTATTAGAGAAACCGCAATGTTTCCATTGCAGGACTGCCTCCAGTAGCCGTCTATGAGAGGTGCGTCATGAATTCTAAAAAGAGTTTGACTCCATTAAACGATGCTGGACGTCCTCATGCTGTGAAAACTCATAGGAAAGCAGTGATTCAATTCTTTCCTATGGGGAAGGCCGAATGCGCTCGCTGCACAGGCGAATTAGGTCCCACTGTCAGATGACGTTGGCGGACCGTGACCTAGCGCCAAAGGACATCAGCGCTGGAATCGGGTAAGTGAATAAAAGGTTTGTATTCCTAAGACTCTAGATTCTCCTTAAGTAACTCCCACCTTTCCATTGCATATTGACACATTTGTACATTTATGCTTCCTTCCTCTAACACATAATAGTACGCACCTGGACATAGGTATTTTCACTTCAAATCATACTAGGAGCTGAGATATATTACGTAACCTTATTAGATTGATATTGACAGTGGAGATGGTTTTCCCATAAAGCAACACTTACAGCACCTGACATTTTGAAATTAAATAGTTATTTACATCTCACCTGTGTTGCTTAAATAAAAACAAACAAATCAGAGCCCCATCCAGCTGTGCACTTTGGAGCCATCTCTGTGTCATCTCTGAACTGAACATATTTTAAGGATAATTAGAAGGTAACCTTAAGAAACGTCTGGCAGTAAAACCTAGAATTATCCTGCCCTCCCGCCTTCTTCTGGATTGATTTCTTTAACTGTGAGTAAGAATTCTCTAAAGTGTAAAAATGCCAGACATACTGTACTTACAAAGGCTCTGGTTCTTCAAGGTTCGAGATCCCACAGTATGATGTATGATGGCCCCTTTTTAGTTTAATAGATAAATAAACAAAGGGGCCTGAAATATATGAGGCATGGTCTAATTCATCTGAGTTATTTTAGTTTTATAGACCTTAAAACAAAATGTGTTTTAATTGCTATAATTTGTGGAATGTCCCACCAGGTCTGTGTCTCAGGATGGGCATCCGGTCCCATTCTTCATTTGCAGCAATTTTTGCTAATCTTTGCCAGAGTCGCCTATTTTTCTATAAGAATTGATCTTATTCCTGTGTTTATACTTTGGGCTAGGCTTGTCAGAGCTCCCATGTATTCCAAAGACTACATAGCACAGATACATATAGGGCAGCAGATAGAAAGCAAGCCCCCGAACACTCCTGATTTCACGGACCTGCCCCACTGTTCTGATTTTGTGGACACCACAGAACTTTCCAGCATTAGCCCATCACTAGACATGCTTGCGGTTACAGTGGGCACCAGGAGGACCATACAGAAAGCACTTCAGCAGTTCTGTCTTCATGGTCCTGCATGTTGGGGCTGCCTTACACTATACAGAATGCACATAGTTTTTTGTTTTTTTTAAATCTGGGCCTGGATTTGAACCTTTGGGCCCAGATTTGCAGCATACAATATGGATTTCAGCCACCCAGAGGTATTTGTTCTGGATGAAATCCAGACAAAATTCAGGTCCGTTCGGAATTCGGCATGAATTGCAAAATTCGGACATTGTTAGCCTGTCCGGAGTTTGCAGTCTGAATGGCCCCATACACAGCCGGATGGTTTCGCCCAAGTCGGTATGAGCCATTTGGACTTTACTGAATTACCACATGTGGACCAAACGCTGGAACTATATAGGATCTTAAATGGAAATTACACAACAGCAAAATACATTAAAGGGACACTCCAGGCACCCAGATCACTTCTGCCCATTGGAGTGGTCTGAGTGCCAACTCCCACTACCTTAACCCTGCATGTGTAATTATTGCAGTTTTTTTTATAAACTGCAATAATTACCTTGCAGGGTTAACTCCTCCTCTAGTGGCTGTCTACTAGACAGCCACTAGAGGGCACTTCTGTGTTTATAGCACACAAAAAGTGTGCTATAGCGTCGCTGGACGTCCTCACGCTATGTGAGGACCTCCAGCGTCGCTGAAATCCCCATAGGAAAGCATTGAAAGCATTTTTCAATGCTTTCCTATGGGAAGGTCTAATGACCCTTGCGCGGCATTGCCGCGCATGTGCATTAGGTCTACCCTGCCGGCGGCCGCGCATGCTCAATAGGTCTCCCCCGCTGGATGACGTTGGTGGGGGAGGAGCGTGGGCGGACCCTGACCCAGCGCCGAGGGACATTGGCACTGGATACAGGTAAGTCACTGAATGGGTTTTAACCCCTTCAGCAACTTGGGATGGGGGGTGGGAGGGAGAGGGGACCTGCAGTGTCAGGAAAACAGTTAGTTGTCCTGGCACTGGAGAGTCCCTTTAAATTGGTTAAAGGGGCACTCAACTGCCCAAATAATTATATATATATTGCTGTTTAGTAGACAGATCCCAAAACATCCATGCATTTAGTTATGTATTTGTTTCTTTCTGGGTATATGTGCCAGCCACAGTCTTTTATTACCATGGACTTTTTTTTGTAACTATCTACCACCCGTATCCTATGTGGTCAGTGGACAGATAATCCAGATATCGAGTATCTGGATCCTGAATAACCCAGGTATTAGGTATCCGAACAGGCTGACATTAAATGCGTTGATCAATGTTAGAATTTTGGGATTTGAATGCTGCTAGATTATCCTGGATTATTTTTACTAACCCAGACAGGATTAATTTTGGAGTTTAATATATAATATTGTTAGTGAATAACATAGTTATCCTGAGGAATTGAAACCAGAGTCCTGCCATATTTGTGTGTATACATTTAAACCATAAACCAAGTGTTTTTTTCTTACTATTCTGCTTTAATGAATATTATCAGTATATAGTTACTTTAACCGACTCACCTGAATTACATCCCTGATTAGCAACTCCCCTGCTCTGGAACATGCTCCATCTGGTTTGCCTTCTTGTGTTATGACTTTTCTTAATGTGTCTGGGCCCCAGCTTTTTAAATGGACCCTATTTCCCCCTGTAAGGATAATTCCCATCATTTGTTTATGGAAATCTGTTAAACTCCTATTTTATTAATATTTCTGGATGTTATACATTGGATCTCTTCATTTACCTTTTATATTCATATTCAACATTTTTAAGGAGAACCAACCCATGGATTTATCACCTATCTTGCTTTGCTATTTCCTCTTTACATACCTGCTGTTCTGTGGACTCCTGTCCAGGATTTTCAGGGACTCTAGATATGTATGTTGTTAAACACCTTTTCAGTTCTGACTTTGGAACTTTTTACAATGGGATCCTGCTCTGGTTATAATAAACTATCAATTCTTTATCCCTGGTCCTGGATCACTAGAATTGGAACTGGTTACTTTGGATTACTTACCCTGATACTTTGCCTGAGTATTTCACCTCCACTCCAGATCTTCAGTATTCCTGATTCCAAGGAGCCCAGGTTGGTTTGCTTTATACTAACATGTTGTATTGATTTACATCTTGTCAGCAGTTATGGTGTTTCTAGATACCATTCCCAGAGAAGCAGTGGTGTTACTATAAATCATATACTGGGTGGTGGGCACACATGGTATCCATACCTCCCAAGTGTCCCTATTTAAGACGGACACTCCCTATTATGAACCCAAAACAAATATTGGTGTGTGAGTGTATACTCTAAAGTGTACTCTGGGTGTATGTGCTCTAAAGCAATAAAACAATAATGTGCCTTCAAACTACAAACGTATTTAGAATGTATTTTATGCATTTTGCTGTTTGGGCAATAATTAGTCTATTTGTCAAATCCAAATAATTTTAGTTCAGTATAATTCTAATTGAAGATCTGTTCATACGATTATTGTATGTGTACTTGGTTTTTGGATTTTGTAGTCCCAGATTATTAATTTTATCTAAGAAAGCCCTATGTGGAAATGACTAGTGCCAAGTAGAGAATCAGACCGTTAATATTTAGTATATTTTGAATTCCTGTCTACATGCCATGTACTGTCTAAATGTATCTATCTTCCATGGATCGTTTCATGAAGCAAGCCATGGAACACAAAAATGATATAGGAATACCCATATTGTATACAGCTTGCTCTATCATTTGATAGTTTGTGTAACGTTGGTATATAGGCAGATTGTATATTTATAATAGAGGTCCTGGACTTTTACATACAAGCAGTCTATGACTTCGTTAATTAGCGTTTATTAAGAGAATACTATGTGACATCTTGTGATATGCTTTGGTTCCTATAGGATTAAATATGACTATGGTACTTTGGTGATATATGCATATTCTTATCCTGATATACATAATATTTAAGGATCTGACCGTTTATCAGAGTACAATCTCCATCTTTGTACAACTCTCACAATGCATTGCCACTGGGAGATCTACCATTTGCCCATCCATGCTGTGTTTATAAGTTTGAATGTAAGCATGTTTATTGAATAATAGCGTATGTGTGTGCATGTAGGGATGTACAGGTGCCATAGGAATGTAGTGATGTTCTTGTGTGTGTGGTTTGTGTTTGTTTGCAGAGGTGTGTGTGTATCTAATGTTGGCTTTTAAATGCGGGTGCACATTTGTGTGTAGTATTGGCGTTTGTATAATGTTTGACTTCAGGGGTGTGTTTGTATGTTGTGTTGGTATTTGATTGCTGGGATCTATGCGCGCACACACACATCCACTGCCATATACTTCCACAGATATACATACACATTCAGATTCCACTGACACAAACACACCCTGAGAAACATCCTGACACTCACACACACTGACACATACAATCACACTCAGTAACTCACACAGACGCTGTTACAGATTGCCATTTACACATTCTGACACAAAGAAATCGATCCACTTATAAATGTCATAAGTTTTATATTAGCAGCTTCCCTCCTGTTAACGTACCTTTTGTGTGCAGGAGGGTGGCTTGTTTAGGGTGCTGGTTGCGAGTGATGGGAGTATGGGATCTGGAGCAGCTCTCTCGTTGGCTCTTTTCCCCCATGAAATGCTGCGTGTGCGGTGTAGACAGCATGTAGTGCAGGAAGCTGGGAGGAAGTTACAGGCTGCCGATACTACAGGTTCTGCAATACCCATTGGGTAATGCAAAGTACATAGACCAACCAATGGGCCCCTACATCGTGCGGGCCTCAGTGCTATTTCAATGCTGCTTTAACCCATTAAGGACACATGGCATGTGTGACATGTCATGATTCCCTTTTTATTCCAGAAGTTTGGTCCTTAAAGGGAAACTCCAGTGCCAGAAAAACGATCCGCTTTTCTGGCACTGGAGGGTCCCTCTCCCTCCCACCCACCAATGCCCGGTTACTGAAGGGGTGAAAACCCCTTCAGTCACTTACCCGGGACAGCGGTGATGTCCCTCGCCGCTGTCTCCGCCTCCGCGACGCTCCTCCTAGTGATTACGTCGGCCGGTGGGCGAGACTAATCTCGCTCACCGGCCGAGGAGACCTAATGCGCATGCGCGGAAATTCCGCGCATGCGCATTACGTCTCCCCATAGGAAAGCATTGAAAAATCATTTCAATGCTTTCCTATGGGGTTTTGAGCGACGCTGGAGGTCCTCACACAGCGTGAGGACGTCCAGCGACGCTCTAGCACAGGAAACCTGTGCTAGAACCCAGGAAGTGACCTCTAGTGGCTGTCTAATAGACAGCCACTAGAGGTGGAGTTAACCCTGCAATGTAAATATTGCAGTTTATGAAAAACTGCAATAATTACACTTGCAGGGTTAAGGGTAGTGGGAGTTGGCACCCAGACCACTCCAATGAGCAGAAGTGGTCTGGGTGCCTGGAGTGTCCCTTTAAGGGGTTAAAGAAGATCTAAACTTTTTTATGGGGGGGGGGTGCTTTAGTTTACATATGTTTTTTCGCCCTGTCTATGTTGTTGTTTCAAAAACTCCTTCAATGTAATGATATCGATTTAAAGATCTGAAAATCCCAAAGGATTTGTTTATTTTAAGAATCATCTGAAGGCTTCCCTAACGGTGAATGTCTGTAGAAGTAGTACTGGCTCTGCTTGAATAAAAACTTGTGTTGGGGAATACAAATTGTGTTTCCCACTGATCTCAAAGGGTTAAAAGCCCTTTTTTTTCCCCTTACCTGATTTCAGTTTTTTTCCCTGATTTTTGAGAAACTGCAATAATTACATTACAGGATTAAGACTGCCTCTAGTCGGTGTCAATCAGACAGCCACTAGAGGCGCTTTCTGGTTACCGGACTTTTGATCACCTGACGATGGACATCCTCACACTGCATTGAAGCATTGCTTTTCTATAAAGAGGGCCTAATGCGCATTAGCCCCCCTGTCAGATGACGTTGGAGGAGGCTTAGTGCTGACCCAGCGCAGAGGGACATTGGCGCTGGCATTGGGTAAGTGATTAAAGGGTTTTTTAATCCTTCAGCTGCAGGGGGGGCAAGCTAGGGGGGTGACCAGAGTGCTCTTTAGTGTTATGAATATAGATTTTTATTCTAACACTATATAGAATCCCTTCAAGTTTTTTGAAGTGGTCCTGAGCTTTGGAGTCTGTATGTGCAGCATTTCAGTATGAGACTCTGCCCATACTGAGGTATTTTATTTTACCACTTGAGATGTAACCCCCCACCTCCGGCAGAGTCATCAGTCAGCCTAAAACAGTATTTCTGAGCTGGATAATGGTAATTCTGTCCATATTCCTTGTACAGACACTTTTTCACTACATGAAGGTGATGCTCCCATTCCCAAAGAATGAGCAGCCGTATTGGCATCCAGCTTCTGAAGCTCTGCAGAAGCCATGTGGGTCCAGGCCAGAGAAGAGGCTTGGAACCCAACAGGACCCAGATTGGGGGGGGGAGGAGGGGATAATTGCAAAGCTGTGTTTCCTCCATGACAAAGGTAATGGTGCCAGGTACCCCTAATATTGAAAACTAATTATATTCTATATATCCACATCTCTGTGATTTATAAAGGATAAGCATGATACCACACTAAGCCCTTACCTCTTTTCCCCTTCTCAAGACATTTTCTCTGTCTACCAGCAGATGTCCTGTACTTGTCACGCCGATGCCAAGTTTAGCACATTGGGTGTTAGATTAACACATTTTGTACAAATGTAACACATTGCTGAATTCATATAAGTCTCTCCCTATATGGGAAATATATCAGGTGAACCTATTTACAGCTTTTTCACCAATAACTGTTGGGAACGACTTCTGGTTACACCTACCAGAGCCATAGCTGATTGGAAATTCTGTTTGTAGACCTTGAAATCGGATTCTTCAAGGAAGGATAAATGATTTTTATTTCAATTCCTTTAAATAATGCCAACCTTTCATTATATAATTTTTATATCGTACATATTTAGCACAACCACAACACAACCACCAGACTCTTGAAATGTTGAATGTTCTGTTTTAGAAGAACTGAACTGTTCCTACTTATTTCTCCTGTCAGTGAGGGAGCAATCAGAACATTGTATCACGGTTAGCAGTTTATTTTTACATTACATACCTGAACTAAAACACTTTAACCATTTCCTTTACATTTTTCTCTTTGTTTTAATGTTTAATACCAATAATTTTAATTGAAACATGGGCTGCATAGCCTGTATACAGAGGATAATACGGCAAGTTTGTGGATAGATTGCACCAGAATGTTACTTTTTTCATTTACAGCAATAATGGAATTGCAATAGGCTTGCACACCAGGAGTTAGAATCCCATATTGCACAGATGGTAAGATCGTCATTCGTGTTATTCTGTCCCGTAAAGAGGCGATAATAACGTATAAATCACCTCGGTGCAGCCTGGAGTCTCTAATCTTAAACAGAACTGGGACAACTCGGTCTGCCTGAGATTAGTGGAAGTTACGTTGCAAAGCTATACATATTGCCATATTGATGGCAACAGTTAAAATATCTGATGCTTGGTGCTGTAACTCCTGCTAATCTCTGGTAGCACAGTGACCTGTATGTCCCAGTCAGGGGCCTAACTAGAAACTGCAGGCCTCACTGCAATAATCTGTGAAGGGACCCCACTTTTCATGCCTCCCCTAACCTTTTGTTGGAGTTGGATGAGTTTGATTGAGTGGTGGTTGGCAGAGTGTGACTGTGTGTGAGCTTGGAGGATTGTGATTGTGTGTGGGAGAGTGTGACTTTTATTTAATTTTGTATTTTTTTTTTTATTAAACCGTGCTGTGCTACTTGCCTTTTGTGCAGGTAGGGGAGTTTAATCCCTGGTAGTCCAGTGAAAGTGAGTGAGGTCTGCACCAGGCAGGGAGGTGCAGACCACAGTTCATGCTCCTTCTGGCTAGTGCTCATTCAGTGTGTCCATAGTGACAATTGTGAACCTGGTCGTTCTGCCCTTATACTAATACATCACCATAAACTCTACTCACAATAATACAACACATTACACTATCACTGAAATATGAACCCTTACACCAACACAGTGGCGTACACACAATACATGGGGCCCCGGTGCGAAACTGATCCGTGGACCCACCCCCCGACACATACATACAGACATACATAGAGGCATACAGACACATACATACATACATACATACATACATCCCCCCCCGACAGACGTACACACAGACACACATACAGTCTGCATGTGTGCGTCTCTATACATGTCTGTATGTATGTGTGTGTGTGTCTCTGTATGTGTCTGTATGATACAGACACATACATACACATACAAAATGTTTAAGTCACCCTCCTGTTTCCTACCTTTTGCAGGAGGGTGACTTCCCTGGGGTCCAGTGTGGGCTCAGCCTGATGGGAGTCAGAGTTCCCACTCTGACTCCCTCCTCCTTCTTCCCGCGCGGCTCTGTCAGATAACTGGGAGGAGTGATGTGCAGTCACTTCCTCCCAGCTCTGTCTGACATAATCACAGGGGGCCCAGTCAGCGCTGTTAAAGCGCCCAGCGCTGACCGGGCCCCCTGACAATCCGTCTCCATCGGCTGGCCCTGACCGCATGGGCCACCTGATGGACCCCTTAACATGCGGCCCAGGCGGTTTGCTGTGCGGGCCGGGGCCGCAAAAGATAGTGGCAGGTACCCAGTCGCAATGGTCCGCAGACGGGCCCCCTGTAGTGACTGGCCAGATCGCAGCTGTGATCCCCTGCGACCACGGTATGTACGCCACTGCACCAACACAATAATACAAAACATTACACTATCACTGAAACATGAACCCCTACACTACACTAACACAATACACTCAAACATGAATCCATAAACGACACCGCACCAACACAATACACTCAAACATGAACCCCTACACTACACTAAAACACACTACAATATGTTAACCAGTACACAACACATAATACAGTATCACTTAAACATGAACTCCTTCACTATATTAATACCAAGCACTACACTAAGCCAGAGTTTTCACCAAAGCGAATTAAGGCCAAAATAGTCAAACTCTTATACTAACAATAATCCTTACACTTCCACTAGCTGAAACGTAAAGTATCATGTTATAACATATACATAATGATAGATGCGTATTAGGGGAAAATGCCATTTCAAGGTTCCAGAAACATTTGGTCTTGTGGTTTATTTTGATGTCTCTCTAGGACCTCTGTGTGGACTTGTTTATATTTTAGTGGGCATGTATGTATTTCATTCAGAGTTTAGCATTCAAACAAAAATACCATCTTCTCACATAAGAGGGGGTGAATATCGAGGTCAAAGAGAAAACACACATGGATACACAATAACTTTATACGCTCCAGAAAGTTAAACCACAATCTGGTCCTGAGGAGAAAAACTAGCTCTTATAGACCTTACCCAAGTGTGCCCAAGGGACGTCTATGGGTTAACGCGAGGTGGGGAGAATGACGTAAGTGTCAGATGTGTTCTGCTTGTGGAAATCAACAGGTGTCGAATGGCACCATCGAATGCATCAATCGTTTGTGTGGTCTGAACGTCAAGCACAATGGTAGTAGGCATGGATGTTCTTTAAGGGTTAATATGTCTACTCTATCACCCATCTACAGCTGTTACTGGACGTAACAAACCTTCATCAATAACTATTTTACAAAAGGACTTCTGTCAGTATTCTCATTGCTTTGCAGATGATTTACGCTGTAGAATACATTAGATGAACTGCCAAGAAATTTGAAAGCTTTTAGTTTCAAGGTTTCCTTTTCCATAAATCTCCAAGCTCAGCATCTTTTTCCATTATCAGAAACCTTCCCTACTGGGTATGCAGCAGTAACACAGGAAGTTAAGCAGCAGTATTCAAACAGTGGACCCTTTGTGCTGGGTCCATTTAATCTGCTTTCCAAATATTCAGATGTCTAACTTTTCAAAACATCCTTTGCTAAAGGAAACCGTAGACAACTAAACAATTACATTCTCCCGAACGAAACAGAACTGTATGTTTAGATATCATGTTGCCTTATATTATTTTTGTAAATGTCATTTTTTTTAAACTGCTAATTATTCATACAGCCATCAAACTGTAGTTTTTTTTTTTTCAGTTATATAAAAGAAAATGCCTAAAATCTGAACATTTTCATCAAAACAGAAACATTTAGCAAATACAGCTTTCAGTTATTTAACACAGAATATAACTTGATGCACGAGCGGAGGACTGTTGTCTAAGCTTTATATAGTACAAGTAGCACAGTCCTGGACCCACGAGGACATGGCTTGAAGACTTTGGCTGGTTATTCATGCATGCGGGTGTCTCAGTTGGTTTTCACATGTTGCTGCCCATCTTCCGTAAGACCTCCTTAATGTGCAGAAGACTTGTGCACGGAGGCATTATTTTATTCTGTTCGGTTGAAGGTGAAATTTGGTTCAGGACGTCTGACACTCGTTCATGTGACGGTTCAGCCAAACATCGGGTAAACCGCTTGGACAAACTAAAAATGCTCAAAAATAGGCCAATCAGTGTAATGCAAACTATATACATAATATAAACATTAGATATTTGCAGTACAATGATAAGCACATATTTCCACCATTTTGGATCACGGATCAAGCGAAATCAAGTAATCATTAGAAGGAAACGGAGGAGCATTTTTAAAAAACTATAATTAAAAAATAGAAATAAAAAAATGTTCCCCTCTATTGGTCACTTCTCACTTGATCTTTAAATAAAATCAATTATTCTTCTGTTATTTTTTCTTCTTCTTCATAAGAGGAATATAAAGGATAGGTGAGTATCTTGACTTTCTCTATGAAAAGCCATTTATTGCGCCGTGCATCAGCTGCCATGACATCAGGATGGGGTGTAGAAAACAGCACCCAAAACTTTGCCCAGCACTGGATTCTGGATATATATATATATATATATATATATATATTGTCCACTTTTGCTTGGCAATTTTTTTATTGTGTATGTATATGTGTTTTTGTTTGTTTTTTACAAATAATAATTAGGAGGCGGGAACATAAGGAATAATGCCCAATAGGCAAGCATTTGTATTTTTGCTATTTTACTTTTTCCATAATATTGCTATTTCAGCAGTATTGCACAAATTCTCCTATGCATTCGTTATTTTTGTTCTCCAACTAAATGCGCCATTTATGTGTTCTGCGCACATCGTACCTACAAGTTGAAGGCAATGCACAAAAAGAGAGCGTGCTAGTTTATCTGAGGTGCCAGAATGGCAAGTGATGGCCCGATTAGTTCCCATACTTAATTTTTATTGGGTCTTGACCCCTGACTTTGACTGAGGCCATTTGTTTGTTCTTGGGGTTTATCATCCGCCGCCTCCCCCCAGTTATCTAATTTCTCTCCTTCCTCTAGATAGCGAACGCGATCTAAAATCAGATATTTCGAACACGTTCCTTAATAATGCCAAGGACTGCCTTTACATACAATCTCGGAAACCACTGTGATTATTTTAAATATCAAGAAACATAATGTCCTGCAGATGTTTTTAGTGAAAATGTAACCGCTGTGTTTGCTTCCAGTATCTAGGGAATATTCTAAGCATCACATGCAAATATGTCAATCATTCTGTGATTCTTAGAAAAGGCGATACATATAGCTACCATATCAGAAGTGCCATTTGCATATCTTAATCTGTTATCAATATGCTTTATAGAACAAAATCTGCTGTCAATATGTGAACTGTGTATCTGTGCAGAATCTGCTTCAGATTAAGCAGAAAATATTTTGCTTTACATTGAATACGTTTGCATTTGATACATTGACAACACATGGTCTTCAATTTACAACATCTGGGATGGGGTGCAACAACTGTCTATGATGGTTTGAGGAAATGTTGAAAATAAAAATCGACGTTGAAAATGTACATTAATATATATATATATATATATATATATATATATATTTCTTTTACTAAATATCTAATTTTGTTAAAATCCATCACTGCAAATTGTGTTGATTTAAGAATTTTCACACGTGTGATATACAACTACAATTATATACATAGTCCAACCAGGGGCGGACTGAGAACCCTCAGGGCCCACGGGCAAAATAAATCAAGGGCCCCCTTACAGGCCCCACCCATGCTCCGTAGCAAGCCCCACCCTTGTCCCGCCTCCAGCCACACCCTACACAATCTTTAGACACAAGGAACAAAAGTGCAATAATCCCCTCAAGGCCCCAGTAGAGACTACAATTGAGGGCTAATGGGCCATGGAGGGGGGGGGGGTCTTTCTAGCAGAGGCTATCTCAGTGTTATTTAGAGAGTGTTAGAAAGAATCTACTCGAGCCCCATTAGAGACTACAATGGAGTCTAATGGGGGCCTGGAGGGGGGTCTCTCCAACACTCTGGTTCCTATTTACAATATAGCAACACAACATAGCTTGCTGATACCTAGGCCAAGTTGGCTCATCCTACCTTAATTACTGTTGCTGGAAGGCTGTGGGCTTGCTGGCTGCGGCTGGCAGGCTGTGGCTTCCCGGCAGGCTGTGGACTTGCTGGCTACTGCCGGCAGGCTGTGGGCTTGCTGGCTGTAAGCCTGTGGCTTGTTGTAAGTCTGTGGGCTGGCTACTGGCCTGTGGCTGGCTGCTGGCCTGGCTGGCCTGTGGGCTGGCTAACTGGTGGCTTGGTTGGCTTGTGGGCTGGCTGGCTACGGGGGCACTTGTAGATTATTTAAAGAAATAATCCATGCACAATAACCACTGCTGCTCTGTGTAGTGGTTATGGTGCCAGGAGGGCCAGGACCCCCTCCCAGAGTAAGTAGTCAAACCGTTTAAGAACAGTTTGAAAACTTACCTGGGGTCTGCTGGGATATGGGGCTGTAGTAGGGTATAGGAGCAGTGGTGCAATGTGTGAGGGGTGCAGTGTGTGTGAAAGGTTCAGTGTGTGTGTGTGTGTGTGTGTGTGTGTGTGTGTGTGAACATATAGGGTGTGTGTGGCAATGTTAGTATGGGGGGCTGTGTATGGGGGTCTGTGTATGTGTGTGTGTGAGGCAATGTGTGTAAATGTGTAGGGTGTGTGTGGGGACAGTGTGTGTGTATGGGGGGCAGTGAGTGAATGTGTATGGTGTGTGTGTGGGGGGGCAGTGTTTGTATGGGGCTAGAGTTCACTCTCACTACTACGACCACCAGGAATCCCTGGTGGTCGCAGTGTTGAGAGTGAACTCTAGCCCGTAGCTCCAGGGCTAGAGTTCACTCTTGCGAGAGCCGGAGCGTTGCCGTGGTAACTGCGGCAACGCTCTGTGCTTGCGTGAGAAGGACCCAGAGAAGCTGCAGGCTAAGCTCCCGGGTCCTCTCTTCTTCCCTCCCTGCCAGCTGCCCGCACGGTGCCTGCAGACCGGGGAGAGAGATCGGCTGGGGCGATCCACCAATTATATATACAGCCCTACTGTGTGCCTTTTTGTCTCCCCCAGTCCCTCTGTATGTTTCTTTCTCCCCCTCACTGCTCCTCTGTGTCCATGTCTCCCCTCTCCTTCCCAGTCTCTCTTCCCCCTCTGCCTCTTTCTCCCCCTCCCCTTGTGGGTCTCTCTCCTTTCTCCCTGTGTCTCTCGTCCCCTCTGTCTCTTTCTCCCCCCTTTCCCTGTGTCTCTCTCTACCCCACATCTCTAGTCCCCTCTGTCTCTTTCTCCTCCCTTTCCCTGTGTCTCTCTCTACCCCACATCTCTCGTCCCTTCTGTCTCTTTCTCCCCCCCTTTCCCTGTGTCTCTCTCTACCCCACATCTCTCATCCCCTCTCTCTTTCTCCCCCTTTCCCTGTGTCTCTCTCTACCCCACATCTCTCGTCCCCTCTGTCTCTTTCTCCCCCTTTCCCTGTGTCTCTCTCTACCCCACATCTCCTATCCCCTCTCTCTTTCTCCCCCTTTCCCTGTGTCTCTCTCTACCCCACATCTCTCGTCCCCTCTGTCTCTTTCTCCCCCCCTTTCCCTGTGTCTCTCTCTACCCCACATCTCTCATCCCCTCTCTCTTTCTCCCCCTTTCCCTGTGTCTCTCTCTACCCCACATCTCTCGTCCCCTCTGTCTCTTTCTCCCCCTTTCCCTGTGTCTCTCTCTACCCCACATCTCTCGTCCCCTGTCTCTTTCTCTCCCCTTTCCCTGTGTCTCTCTCTACCCCACATCTCTCGTCCCCTGTCTCTTTCTCCCCCTTTCCCTGTGTCTCTCTCTACCCCACATATCTCTTCCCCTCTGTCTCTTTCTCCCCCCTTTCCCTGTGGCTCTCTCTACCCCACATCTCTCATCCCCTGTCTTTTTCTCCCCCCTTTCCCTGTGTCTCTCTCTACCCCACATCTCTCTTCCCCTCTGTCTCTTTCTCCCCCCTCCACCATCTCTCTATTCCCCTTCTTTCTCCCCCTGTGTCTCACTCTCCCCCCCTGTCTATTTCTCCCTCCTTTCCCTGTGTCACTCTCTCCCCCCCCCCCCCTCTGTCTCTTTCCTTCCCCTCCCCCTGTCTCTCTATTTTCCCACTGTCTGTTTCTTCCCCTGCCTCTATCTTTTCCCCCTCTCTGTTTTATTTTTCCCCCTCCCATTTACCAAGAGAAGACTGAAGGGGCCGGGTACATGCTGGAGCCGCCGGGCCGGGTGGCAGCCTCGCCGGTCCGGCGGCATCCTGTCAGGCTGTCAGTAACGCTGAGGACGGAAGGAGGGGAGGAGCATGTCTCTCTCACATGCTCCTTTGCGGTTCCCACATCCTGTGCTTGGAATTGTGGGAACCGCAAAGGAGCATGTGAGAGAGACATGCTCCTCCCCTCCTCCCCTCCTTCCGTCCTCAGCGTTACTGACAGCCTGACAGGAGTGCCGCCGGACCGGCGAGGCTGCCACCCGGCCCGGCGGCTCCAGCATGTACCCGGCCCCTTCAGTGTGCCACCGGACCGGCCACCCGGTGGCATTTACATGCACAGATGCCGAGGCCGCGGTGGGGCAATCCGGCCCTGCCGCCGGGCCCCCTGATGGCGGCTCTGGCGGCGGGCCCCCCTCCCAGCCGGGCCCTCGGACCATGTCCGAAGTGCCCGACTGGTCAGTCCGCCCCTGAGTCCAACATAATGTTTAAATAGAGCATCACCCTGAACATTTACAGAATAAATCTGGTTGAGTGTCAACATTCAGGGAGATAATTGCTAAAGGTCTATGAATTGCAGTGTAGATCAGATGATTTGTTCCCTGGGGATTGGCTGGGGATTTAAATAGTAACCACATTTGGACTCCTGTCTGGATAAGAGACAGTCTATGAGCTGAGGTTATAGCAAATAGTCTGGTCACTAACGACCCAAGATCTGTGTAGACAGGATTTCAATCTGGGTCACCAACCAGAGGTCAAGCAGGGAAAACAATCTGTTAGAGCAGTGGTTCCCAAACTGTTTAGGTTCAAGGTGCCCTTAATATTTAAGTATTTTTCCAAGACACCCAAGTCAAAATTTCTAGGTTGTATATCTTTACAGCGCTTCGGCATTAACTGGCGCTATAGTGTAATGTACAGTGTTGGTGTTTGAAGCGGTGCTTGTATACATTTATTGTGTTTTAATACAGGGGTGTGTTTGTATGTGATGTTTGATTGCAGGGGTGTGTCTGAATGTAATGTTCACTTTTAAATGTGGATGTACATTTGTGTGAAGGGGTGTTTGTAAATATATTTTTTTGTTTAAATGCAGGGGTGTGTTTGTATGTATTATTTGTGTTGGATTGCTTGAGTGTGCTTGTAACCACCTGCCCAATATCGCGTAGGTCCCCCTCTTGCCTGGACTCCAAAAGCACTCTTTAACATGTCTTGCGGTATCTGGCACAAAGACATTAGCAGCAGATCATTTTAAGTCCTGCAAGTTGTGAGATAGGGCCTCCATGGATTGAATTTGTTGTTCCAGCTCAATCCGATTAAGATCTCGGGAATTTGGAGGGCAATGGACACGTTGTCATGTGCCTCAAACCGTTCCTGAACAATTTTTGCAATGTGACAGGGTGCATTATCCTGCTGAAAGAGACAACTGCTATCATGGAATTTGCCATGAAGGGGTGTACGTGGTCTAACCTCACAATCTCTAGGTATGTGGTAAGTATCAAAGTAACATGCACATGAATTCCAGGATCTAAGGTTTCCCAGCAGAACATTGCCAAGGCCTAACACTCCCTCCGCTGGCCTGCCTTCTTCCCATTGTGCCTCATACTGCCATCTCTTCTCCACTTAAACAACGCACACACACCTAGCCATCCACCTGATGTAGAAGAAAACCTGACTCACCAGACCAGGCAAACATCTTCTATTGCTCCGTGCTCACTCTCTCATTGAAGGCGATTTTTTTTTTATTGATTTGGGAACTCTGATTGGGGTGCCACTATGAAGCCCAATAAGCTGCAATCTGTGATGTACTGTGTGTTCTGTGTTATAACACCTTTCTATTGTGGACAGCATTAAGTTTTTCAGCAATTTGAGTTACAGTAGCTTTTCTGTCTGAACAAACCACAAGTGCTAGCCTTCGTTCTCCACTTGCATCAATGAGCCTTAGGCGCCCATGACCTGACTCTGATTGTCCTTCCTTGCACACTTTTAGTAGGTACTAACAACTGCATCCAGGGAAGACCTCACAAGGCCTGCTGTTTTGGAGATGCTCTGACTCAGTCATCTAGCCATTTGACCCTTGTCAGAGTCACTCACTTTTTGTTAGCCATTTTTTCCTGCTTCCAACAAGTGAAATTCAAGATCTAACTGTTGACTTGCTGTCTTATATATCCAACTCATTCATTCACTAAACGGTAATTTCAAATTGGGTTCATTGTCAAAACTTAGACTTTCAGCTGTTTGTGAACCAGCTAAAGGAAGTCCAATGCAAAAACCTCCTCTCTTTAACAACACATTACTGATGTACTATAAAACATCTTTAACCACTTAAGGACACATGACATGTGTGACATGTCATGATTCCCTTTTATTCCAGAAGTTTGGTCCTTAAGGGGTTAATGAAGGATATTCGGTGAAAAAGGGGTGTGTGCACAGCAATGGTCTATAAAGAACAGTATAATCAGACTTGGGATTTCAATCCAGCTATTATGTTCCAGGGCTCTAAGCAAAGTCCATAGGAAAAAAAAAAAACAGACATTGTCCACTTTTGCTTGGCATTGTATCTCCATAGCCCCCTGGAATTCAAGAGGGACTTTTTAGTGAATGACCATTCATGGCAAGTCCTTGCCTGTCTTTTGGTCAGCTTATATTTATACAGATGGATAGAGATGCGAAAGCAGAAACAACTAGTAGTATAGTTTTTGAAACATTTTATAACTTTGGGTTTTTACGCTGGGTGTTCCTTCCAAATTTCTTCACATAGAGTGTTAGTGTTACAGTTGGTGTTGGTTTGGAGGTGTCCCAGCCATCATGGAGACCGTACCGAGGGTTTCTTCCCAAGCTGTTAAGAGTCACACGTTGGGTTCTACACACTCAAATCGGCTACGTTAAGGTTTGCATATCCAGCATGCATTTGACTCACTAAATGACTATATGCTTTACTCTGTACATGTGAAGGCATTGCTAAACTAGAAAACTGTCCTTTTGATGAATCTGCAGACAGCCAACAAGGTGAACCATACCTTGGCTACCTACTGGATAACTGGAAGGATTTAATTCACGACCATTACTTTCCTTCTAAGGTTACATTTCAGACATCCCACAGACCAAATATGTGGTTAATTTGGGTTTTTTTATTTTTATGCAAAAACCCATTTGTGTGACAATTATATTTAATCAAAGATTAGTTTTGGGCAATTATGAACATCTCGTTTTAATAAGATGCCCCTGGCACCAGACTCATTTTCCTAAACATTTTCGGAAATGTTAAACAAAATCAAAAGCATGATCATCAAACGAGGAATATAACAGAAAAAGCAATCTTTTATTTCTTTGAGAATAAATATATTTATGAATGCTGTACATCAAGGGAGAGGAAATAACTGGACATTTGAGATTCAAGGAAATAAAATAACAGGAGTCTGAATATCAAAGCTTCAGATCATTGTATTTGAGACAACCATGTGGACTAGGAACATGAAAGTCTGTAAGATTGCAAACTGTGTAGAAATTAAGCTGGTTAGCATGAGCATTAAAATATAAATTAAATAAAGCAATGTCTTACTAACCATGATTTTTATTATTTTTCTTCTACATTAGGCGGCATGGTAGATTCTTTTAAAGTGGGACGGACATGGCCACATCCACTTTTTTTGTTTTTGTTTGTTTTTACCCTTTCTCCTGACTCTACTACATTTTATTGTCCATCTAGTTACCCCCAAATGCCCTAGGATCCCCTTTTATTTATTTTTTTATTTTTATTTTTTAAACTCTTCATTTCATGCCCGGGTCTTGTTCTTAGGCTCCGCCATTTTAGTGTGGGCAGATGAAGGCCCTGTGGGACACATCAGCCCACTCTAGATAGCACTGTAAAAGTCCCGTGCACGACAAATTGAATACTTAGGCCTTCACTATTGTCCAAAATTCAGACGGGGATTTCGGCTATTCGTTCAATCGTCAGAAAGATGAAAGAACAAATCGAAATTACAAAGAACTAATGAAATTCTATTCGGTTTTTGTTTGTTCGTTTATTACAAGGAGAGAGCTACCCCCTCCCCCTTGTAATATGTTAAAATAGAAGCGGGGGGGAGCTGTGCTCCCCGGCACATCCTAAACCCCACCCCCCATGATCATCCTTACTCTATTGGGGTCTATATGACCCCCATATTTGTATAAGCAAGATTAAAATCTCCCTAATGCCCCTACTTGCTATGCCATGTGTAGGGGCATGTATACTAATCACTGTTCTTAAAACAAACCCCCCTACCCGAGACTAATATAGGGGATCCTAGCACAAGTCCCCCATGGCTCCATGGTGGGGCATCTATTAAAATAATGGAGGAAAGTCGTGTCCTCAACCGGCCCCGCAAGTGGAGCTATTAAACTAAACAGGGGATCTAGAACCCCCCCTTAGCCCCTCCACTCCCACCCATGAGTGGTGGGTCGTCCTATTGTCGTCGTCCCCTGGCCCCCACCCATGAGCTGAGGTTGGGAAAGGGTTATAAAGTCTTCCCACGCCCTGCAATTTGACGGAGTGCTCGGACATGTAAATCTTGAGCCTTAACTGATTGGTTGCCTGCAAGGCTAAACTATGTTAATTAATTTAATAGGTGCCCCACTCCGAATTAAATTCTAATAAAATGACAGCATTTAATTGTAGATTATGCTAGCTTTAGTGTACCTATAATCTTAATTTTATTAATGACAGGAGGCAAGTATTTGCTTAAGTCTCTCTTTACTAGAACTCCACAGCCGGAAGGAGGAGGGGCCGCGAGCAGGCGCCCCTTCACTAGCCGGTCGGATCCACGTGGCTGAGAGAAACCCGGCCGCGGCGAGGCGGCCACGTGTGTGAGCAGACCCGGTCGCGGGGTACTCGCGTATGACCGCGAGAAATCCCGGGCGCCGGCAGGCTCACACCAGAGTTCGGGGAGTCAGAGGAGGCAGCCAAGCGGCTAATCTCCTGACACCCCGAGCGGAGCGCCCGCAGCCCCAGAGGGGGGGGTGGGGAGGACTAATAGAATGGCGCTATGGCGAGGGTGGGGGAGGGGGGTAAGCAAACTGAAGGGGGACCCCCCCAAAAAAACACCATATCTCCGGAAAGAACATCCCCAAAGACACAGGGAAAACGAGTAAAAAAAACGGGCAGAAAACCCAGAGGAAAATGAATAAATAAAATAACGAAAAACAACATAAATAATCTGCAAATAAAACATAAACGGAGAAAGGCTATGACCAAAAAACATAGCATAAAATATATACAAGCAATATATACAGTCAATATAATATGATATAAAAATAATAATATGACTAAATACATAATATAGATATAACTAAACACTATAAACAAAAAATATATAATATATAGATATCATGATTAAATTAAATAAATATGTATCCTAAAGAAATCATAATAAATCCCAAAGCCACCCACAATAAGCAGGAGGCAGTGGTACCCTGACCTGTACTGATGCCGAGCAGCAAAGAAAGAGGAAATGATGCATGGGGAGGGGAGTTTTATAGTACCTAACTTTTTTCTGATTGGTTGTTTTTCTGTGCTGCTGTGGAGTTCTAGTAAAGAGAGAATTAAGCAAATACGAAGCCTCCTGTCATGTTATAAAATTTGAACATGAATGGACAAACTGTGGGCATTCGGTTCACATGAAATTCGGTGAATTCACCGGAGCTCTGTTTATATGACAGGACGTTCGAGAAAAGTGAAAGGAGGCAAGATCACAAAGGAGGTTAATTATTGTGGGGAAATTTCTTTGACGACAGGAAATGCCGCGGACTTAAGCTCCTCCTTTGGTCAAAGAAGGTCAAACGTAGAAACAATTTATAAGATAAAATAGTCCCTACTTTGACTTATGTTTTAAAGAAATCTAGATCACAAAGGAAGAAAATAAGAACAGATTTTTAGAGGAAGAGAAGAGGAAACAATAGGGGAAAGGTAAGTTCGACGTGACCGTGCTGCTTTAAGGTGCACACAAAGGGAATATTTTCTGAAAGGCAAATTTTACCATTCTTTTGTGTGTCTCCTTGCTCAGTTTCCTCTTATGTTCCAAATTTTTAATCCTATCACTAGACCGTGTGATAATTCAGTTGGAACTGTAACAAATGAAATTTAAAACCCATCTGTTTAGGAAAGTTTTTATGGCCTGCCAGAGTAACCTCTACCTCACATATCTGTCTCTAAAGGGCAGCATTCTACTCTCTCCTCCAGCTCTGCTTCACTCCCACCTTGTTTGATTGCTATTTCCTGTCCTCCTGTGTTTTACACCCCACCTCCTATAGACTGTAAGCTCGTTTGAGCAGGGTCCTTTTCAACCTATCGTTCCTGTAAGTTTTCTTGTAATTTTCCTATTTATAGTTACATCCCCCGTCTCATAATATTGTAAAGCGCTACGGAATCTGTTGGCGCTATATAAATGGCAATAATAATATATATTTTTTTAAATTCAGCTGTGCCAATTGTTTCTTTTATTTAAAATATTTTTTTAATTTAGATCTGATGACCGGATGTACTTGCTGAGTCAAACAAACGCTGCCCTACTACTTACCCAGTGCTTACATAGTGTCTTTTGATAGGGCAAAAGAAACGATCGTTCCACTTCAACATTACATATTGAATTGATGAATTAATGATCAACTGTGCCTTGTATCCAATTTTGATTCAATGAAAACCCCTGTGTTGAGTAATTTTAGAATTCTCTATTTAAATGTAATCTATGTGAAAACTAGAGAATAATAAAATCTTTAAACATTCTTTTTGTCATCTGTCCTGTTTAAGTCCTTATACCTGCATGTATATGGCTGCCGAAAAATTTTTGAAGTGTAACTCGCTGCTGGTCTGCATCGACAGAGAGGCTTTTGTCTTGGGGTTACCAGCAAAGAGATGAAATTACGACCATCTTCAATCCCTCCCTGACCTTTGAATGTGCCAACATAACATGCACATGGTATTTAACCTTATTTTCATAGCTTTATAGCTCTTAAATCTTTTATTATTTAATTGCAAATGTTTTACAATTATCATAGGTTCTTAATAAAGACTGACATTAAAAAAAAAAAAAAATTAAATCAAGCCAAGGAGAATTGCAGTAAAACAACCTTTAGATTAATGCTACATATCAATAATTTACTTAACCCCTTAAGGACACATGACCTGTGTGACATGTCATGATTCCCTTTTATTCCAGAAGTTTGGTCCTTAAGGGGTTAAAGGGACACTAAAGGCACCCAGACCACCTTAGCTTATGAAGTGGTCACTGTGCAATCACTAGAGGCGCTTCCGGTATCTTACTGGACGTCCTCACACTCTGCATGTGGGCATCTAGTATCGGTTAACTCAATTTTGTATTCATAACCATAGGGATTTAACATGTCCGTTTATTGTTAACTATTTGATTCAATTAAATTTAAAGGAAAATTGTCGCCTCAAAGCTATCAAGAAATTAATTTTTATTTTATTTTTTTATGACGTGTGTGTGTGTGTATAATAAAATTAGAAAAACTCCTCCCTATCGTTAGTTTATGACATGATCTTTCAGCTATATACATTGCACCTTGAGTTGGACAGTGTTTGAAAACCAACAGTTAGTCTCTATGGTCTTCCCTGATTCACTCCCTGCAGAAAGACCAGAGACTGTCTTGTTTTCACACACTGACTGTTAAATGGTGCATGTATATCGCTGAATATTCTAAAGGTAGGGATACGTGTTTCTCATTTATAAACAAATATTTCATTTTCAAAAAAAATCTTTCCTTTTTTTAAACTTGATTAAAGGATTATTGTATTTAAAAAATATTTTATTTTAGGTGCTCATTGCTCCTTAAGTCTAAAAAAAAAGTTAATTTAAAAAAATGCACTGTTAGAAGTGAATATATTATTATTTATTTAAATTGGATTCAACTATTATTCTAACCAGTTTAATAATTCCTTAAAAACAAACTACAGAAATGTAACTGGGATTAGGGGGAATTGCATTACTTTTTTTTTTTTTTTACAGATTTAATACAAAAAAAAAAAAGAATAAAAATGGCAAACGGTGTGTGCAGCCAATCAGAATGTGTGCTTTTACAAATAGAACATATTCGTTTTCCAACATTTAGATACAGATAATAGATTTGATTTATTTCAAAATCGATCAAATGTACTTTATACCCCCAGCTAGAAAACATTTTTGTTCCATTTTCATAAAAAAATAAAAATCCAACTGTAGAGGACCACGGGTAACCCGACCGGCTACCTCCGCTAATCCCCTTCCTTCAGCCTCTCAGGAATCACTTGAGAATATAGAGAGACCCATTTCCCCCCCAGTAACTGGACAAGACGCAGTTTTGGAGGTACAACACTGACTGAGCTCTGTTTATTTCGTCTCACATGGTTTTACATGCACAGACCCCTACATGGGGTCTCCAATACAAAACAGGGGTCTCAAACCCAAGAAGCTGATGGGGGATGGAAGAGGGACAAAGCAGCCAGTCAAACTGGACTGGCAGTGTCCCTGTGGCAACTCCATGCTGTGACAAAGGGAGGGGGAGAGGCACAGACAAGCAATACATTTCACTTAACTATACATAACAGAGCTGCTGCCCCCTCCCTTTGTTGACCCACAGCTGCATATAAAGGCACATGTAAAATAGTCCTAAAAATGGCGTCACAAGCTTCTGTCCCGTGCCAAACAAATCAGGCCATCCATCACATATCTCCCCCCCATAGAAATAGACAGCGGGCACATGGGGCTATAGCACTCAGTGACTGCATTCCGTCACAAATCTCACCCTTGTCCACCTACGACAGCTGCAGCATGATCCACACGGATCAGCTCGCTGCTGTCTGGAGTGGACACAGTCTGTGAATGCCATGACCGCAACAGCAACTGTCCTCGGCCAGCCCCTACAGTCCTGGGGTCTGGTCGGCTTTGTACCCTGCACCCTCCTAGGTACAGGGTGACTTAGACATAAAGCGTCTGTGACGGAACGCTGGCACTCCGACTGAGTACCTCCGCCAATCGATGCTCCTAGTGCTCACTGAGGACTCCAAGCACTCCAACTGACACCATCAGCACTGCAGACCCCACTTCCAGCGATACAGCTGCGCCGGGGTCTCGCCGTCTCCACTCACCCTGCCTCCACGACCAGGATCCAGCTCCCAGTGGGTGAACCTCTCCTAAATCCAGAGAGCGTAGCAGGAACAAATCAAGCTATTGCAAGAGCTTACTCTGGGGAGTAAGTGATTATAGCAATCCCCAGAGTGTAGGTATCCCTTCCCCCAAACATGAGCCAAGGCTTCAAGAAAGGTTCAAGATGATCTGATTTTAATGACCACACATTGACTTTTATGCAAGGGGACATCCCATAGGGTGGGACACAGTACAACCAATCCTTTACAGGCAAACCGTAAAACACACCCAGCACAAACATACAATCCCTCCCCTCTGCCTGTGATATACTGAACACAATGGGTTAATGTAATTTATCCAAGGCAGGAAAAATACACTTTATGCAACATATTAATAACTTCCAAAATATACATGCCACAAACATAAAAATCACATATTCGAACTCAGCACACTTTAATTATAAGCATAGTGAAAATTCTGCCAATTCCATCCAGGGGTTAAAAAGTTAGCTGGAGGTCCCTTTATGACCGACCGCAAGTACATTTTCATGCCCAAAACAGTTCCATAGATTTGGGCTGTGCGGTCGGTTTATTTCAGGCTGAAAAAATGACTAAGTCCCATTCGAACGAGCGTTCGAATCTTCAAACGGGACTTAGTCTCTGCGGCTGCAAAATCACTGTGGGAGAAGGTAAGGCTCAGCGGTGTTCGCGGAACTGTGTAGCCGATTTCAGTTCCATGGATTTGGCTACACATACCGCTGACCTCGTTCGAATGAACAAAGATGGCCGTTGCCACGTGTTCGTTTGCACGAACTGCGGCCACCCAGCGGTCGGCAAATAACCTGCTGTAACCTCACAGCCTGGGAGGTAAATTGCCTGCACACTTCCACTTCTGGGTGGTCCGCCTGTGTGGTACTTGGTTCAGTAAGCCCCATTTACTGAACCAAGTGGGAAAATAGCCAGGAACAAAATATTTTAACTAAGTCTGGGGACACTGGGGACACTGTCTTAAAGGGGCATTGTCACACAAAGTCTCAATATGTCCCCAGATGGTTCTTAAAGGGCAAGCATGGTCCAATATAAATCCATTAGCTCAAATAATGTTTTTAAAGGGCCAAATCTCCCAGGGACCATAATCACATGGCAAGAGGTCCTCTCCAGGCACAAGTGGCGAGGTTAATTTTGCCACAGCGTCTTTAGCCAGGGAAGCCATCCCACCCAGGCTCCAGTACACAGGGGCCTCTGAGCCCGCAAAACCCCCCCACCCAAACAAGTGTGCCCCCCGGCCATTCCATCGCCTGTGTTCCTGCCATTTTCCCGGTTGGCTGAGGATGATGGGTGTCGTTTGGGGCATCTGTTGCGACTCCACTTCCTGCGCCTCGCTGGGAACGTGTCTGGCTTCTGGCGAGGAGAGCCAACTGTGCTCTCCCCCTGACACTGCTCGGGATACTGGGGAGGGAACGAGCAATATTCCATCCCTCCCTGGATCTTACTCCGCTGTCAGGGAGAGAGACCGACAGTCTCCATTCCCTCAAACTCATACTGCCGCTGGGGAACGAGACCAGTTGTCTCCGTTCCCTGCACCTCACACTGCCACCATGGAACGAGACCGGTTGTCTCAGCTTCCTGCACCTCACACTGCCGCTGGGGAGGAAGGACGGAACACTTCTCTTCCTGGACCTCCTGTGTGAAGTCTATCAAGTCTCCAGTCTCTGGAACCTGCTGCTGGGGATATCCCCCCACCGTGCCTTCTCACTTGCCAGTTCTGCAGTTTATCGGCCACTATTTTCTTTGTGTGCTGTCCTTATTTCTCAGCAGGGTTTGCCCAATCTATCTGAGCCAGGATATAGGCTTGTGCCTCTGAGATGGTCCTGGCCATGATTTCTGCTGAGGGTCTCTATAGTACGCCAGGCGACAGGCCATCTCTTTGTCAGATGCATCCTCACTGTAGGTGGGTGCCATGCTTGTTCCATTAACGAATCGCTGGTTCCGTTCGGCTGGGAAGAACCATCCCACCGATTGCCACCAGTTGTAGCGGACCTCGGGTAACCCGACTGGCTACCTTCGCTAATCACCTTCCTTCAACCGCTCAGGAACCACTTGAGAATATACAGAGACCCATTTCCCCTTAGTTACTGGACGGGACGCAGCTCTGGAGGTACAACTCTGTTTGTTGTCACACATAGTTTGTTGAAACACAGCTGCACATGTAAAACAGTCCCAAAAATGGTGCCGCAAACTTGTGGCCCGTGAGAAAGAAATCAGGCCATCCATATCTCCCCCCCCCCCCCCATAGAAAAAGACAGCGGGCACATGGGGATATGGCACTCGGTGACAGCATTCCGGCACATCAATCACTAAAGAAATGTATTTAACACAACCTGCAAGTTGTACTTAAAGTGTTAGAAATACCAGTTAAAACTATGACGTTGGAATTACTGTAAATATCTATTTCTTTGAATTGCAGTAAATGAAAGAGATTTCAGATGATATATCTATATGGACACTTCATACTGGGTTTTAATGTTTCCCTGAATTGAGTTCTGATTTGTCTCTCTTTCAAGATAACGTTACTTCAGCACAAAGTCACATCTTGACGGTAGGACGTTTAATCCATAATACAAAATAAATCTTGCAATTCCGTGTAGCAGTTGTAAACGGTCATTGTGCGTGTTGAGTTAAATTTGCCTGAAACTGTCCCTTCCTCTGTTGGGTATTTATCAGCAGCGCCAGGAGCGGACTTCACTGCTGTACTCTCGCACATGCGTCAAAGTACTGCATTGAGGTCTATGGGGAATATTACTTTGTCTTATGTTTTTAGTTATAAATAGATGGAAACTAAAAAAAAAGGCAGAGTAGGAAAGGGAAAGAGAAGAGGAAGCAATTGGGAACCGGATAGTACTGCATGACAATGCCGCTTTAAATAACTTCATATGAGTCTAGGACTCGAAGGGACACTATAGGCACCCAGACCACTTTAGCTCCTTGATGTGGTCTGGGTGCATAGTCCCAGGTCCCTTAACTTTGCAACAGTGATTATTGCAGTGATTGAGAAGCTGCAATAATTACTTTTCAGGGTTAACTCCACTTCTTAAGGCTGTCTACCAGACTTCCCGGGTTGTTAGGTGACTTTTGGTCGCCTAACTGACATTGGACAGCCTCGCGCTCTGCATGAAAATGTCCAGCATCACATGAAAACGCGGGGGTCATTAGGCCTCCCCTGCCATCTGATGTCGGCGGGTGAAAAGATGAGGCGGAGTCCAAGTTAGTGTCAAGGGACATCGGTGCTGGACTCTGGTAAGTCACAGCAGGTTTGTAACCCTGTCTGCACCACAGGGAGCGAGGGGGGCACTATAGGGAGCTATAGTTCCAGGAAACTTTAACATATTAATTATGTTTTATCACATAAGCACAGCATAATTCTTATGCCCCCTATTATCCATGATCCTTAAAATCCACATTTCTAGGTCCAGAGTTGTGATTTTATTGGAATACAGATGGTTACTGTGATGGTTTTCTTCCACTTGACAGCCACAAAAGAATGTGTGGTTGTGGTTTTGTCAAAGAAATTTCTAAAGAGGGAACTGATTTAGAAAACAGACCATTATTTGGTATAAACCTGTCTGAACTCTCTCTGTCACACCAGGAAATTATCTACACGTGACACAAATTATAGATTATCATTTGAATAATAATAGGAAATGAAACCCAGTTGAAATTGTTTTGTTGAAACCGCAAAAACAAGAAAAACATTGATCAGAAAGAAACGTCTCCATATGTCAGTGACGTGTTGTTTATATTGGCAATGCCAAAGCAGGAGGATGTCCGATAGCATTGAATTCCCCGATACTCGAGTAAGTGCGTGCCAACTTTGCCAAGAGTGCAATGCTGAATAATTTGAAATCTAGCCTACGGATCCTGACTGGAATTTAAAGGATTAATATAATGAAGGCTAATTAACCGACGATTCAATGTGTTTCATTCAGAAGCTATTTAATTGTTCCATATTATTTGTAACTAAAACGCAAACTATTGTATTTGATTCCTTTCTGTTAACTGGAGTTTTTCCCGCTCGCTTCCCTGACTTTATATTTCCTGAATCAGAATATTATTTAAATGCCAATAATAATTAACTATTGGTGCTTTATTATTTTATAAAATAGCAAAGTACTCGAATGTTGTTTTTTCTTAAATGGGATTCTCTGCACACCATAACAACTTCATTGGAATTAAGTTTTAATGTTTCTAGTAGGTCCCTGGCACCAGCTTACCTTTTAGGGGTAAATCCGTTCATTAACAGTTTAATCCCAAAGTCTTGAATCCAGCATCATTTAGTTCTGCCCCTGTACTTCCACTCTTCTCAGATTCTAGGAAATATGAAGCATCAGAGCCACTTCTCATTGTCTGAAAGCATCAGCTGACACTCTAAGCCAATCCGTATCTCCCCATTCATAAAAATAAAAAAAAATGTACTGTGGGTGTAGGGGTGTAGTGCTCAACCGAATGTAGTTTAAGGTTTTTCTAAATTGCTTTTAATATTCAAAAACAATAATTGCCTGGTTTGGATGGGTTTTTGTGGACATTGGTTGAAAATTACAAAGCCTTGGCAAGAATTGTTTGAAACAGTAATTACTTAAAATCATCTAAAGAGGTGGCTGTGATTAAATGTTGCTCATCAAGTGTTATAGTTACATAGTTACAACGGTGAAAAGAGACGTTCAGCCATTCTTACAGGAACACTGCAAACACCATAACCACTACAGTACACTGTAGTGGTTAAGGTGCCGCAGTGCCCTGGGGCCCCTCCATTGTAAGTAGTCAAACTGCTTTAGAATGGTTTGACTTCGTACCTGGGGTATGCAGTTTTAAGAAAGGCTGTGCATTGTTAGGTAAACGCTTGCCTTTATTATATGATTAATGTTACGTTCTATTATCACATGTCTGCGATCACACAAAGTAGCTTCCACACGAAACATTATATAATCTATCGGGCAGAGGCAAACTCAGAATTAAAGTAAACAAATCCCAGCCTCCCCCACCCCAAACTGTTCTTTTTAGTGAGCACAACATTTCAACTATAAACCGTATTAGCAGTTTTGCTAGCAAATGCATAGACTGAGGGGAAAAAAAATCTACGTATTTAAAAATAGGTTTTCTCCCTCCTGTCAATCAATTCTTCAGCATAAACGCTATGGCAAAGTACTGATTGGCGTGGAGAGCAGAAGGGACCTCCCACAGGTGGGGAGGGCAAATCAGTGAGAAATGAAGGGGGACCGTATGTGAGTGATGCACTTCTATATGGAGATTGTGGCAAGCGGAGCGGAGGGTCGGGCTCCCTTTAAACCGCCAACCCAACAGAAAACCATGAACCATGTAGAAATGTATTGAAATGGAGTAAAGTCAATTCTATAGACGGCCATAGCATTGAAGCCATACTCGTGTGAATATGATTTTGCAATCTAATTTATTAATGGATAAAATCACTTTTTCACATTGATATGAATAACGAATAGACTTGTACACACCTATAATTCAGAATGGCCGAATCAACTCGACCGGGGGAAAAATTAATTTGTTTGGTGATACTGAAATTCGTTCAGGTGAAATTTCATTCATGCAGTGATTTTTGGAATACAAAATTCTGAGGTACCTAAAGGTCGTGAAAATGTACTATAACTATAACATATTATGTTTATGTTTTGCAGTACAGTGCTCAGCACATCCACCGACTGGTTATCAGATCAAGTGAGAATAAAAAAACCTATTGGAGAGGGGGAGAACAGCATTTAGAAAAGAAAAAAAAATCTACAGGTTTATAAATGTAGATTACTAGTCTCGTTTAATTTTTTTTTTTTTTTTTTTTTACTGCTCCTTATTTTGCTGCTCTATTGGTCACTTATTACTTGATTTTTTAATTATTTTTTTTTGCCACGGGCTGGCTGAATAAATAATCAAACAAAACTGTTTATTTGCCCATGCTGTTTTGTGATACGCACATATGGTAATTCAGAGTTACGGAGTTCGGACATCCGGCCAATTGGCCAAAACTCGGAAAAGTCTAATGACAAATTCCTGAGCATGTGTACAAGAAGCATTCTAGAAACATGTACGGCCATTCCCCGCTTTGTTTCTATCAAAGATGTTTCATATAAATATAATTGAATGCATTCTCTCCATAATATACAAAAATGGGTGATTTGAGTCCTGGAGTATCCCTTCATATTATTTAGCATTCCTGAAACTTATTGATTTATGAAGTCATCTGCAGAAAAAACATGGTACGAAGCAGACAACAATGAACCTTTATACACTGCATGGGAATTTAGTCTTCTCGTTCAGTGGCAAAAATAATATTCTGTTCCTCATGTACTTCCTAACCTGTTTAAATCACTGACAAGTCAAAAAGCAGAACAGACTCCATGAAAAATTCCTCGAAGACGAGAATGGGAAAGTCACATATTGACTTTAGATATGTTTTTGTAACATCTTTACATCTGGTGCTGTTAGAGCTTTGTGAATAAATCCAGAAGATGGCTAATGTTTTACAGTGTAGCATGAAATATAATTCCACAGATTACTCCAAAGTTATGTTTTATTAGTGTGCTTATTTCCAGGGTCTTATTGAATTGCTTCCTTTTGTAACATGTCATGAAATATACCAGTAGCCAAGAATTTGGAAATTAAGGACCAATCATTTATTATGGGCAAAAGGTTAGGGCTAGGGTTAAGGGACTAACCCTCAATTATTATTGTTTTTTATTTAATTTTTATTTTTTTTACCTTGGAGAGTAAAGGAATAAAAAGCAAAATAAAAATCCAAAAGTGTGGACACATGGTTTGTATTTGTTTTACGTGACTGCGAGATGAGGTTAAAGCTGGAGGCTTCTGTGTTAACAAACGCTGTGAATTTGGTGCTCTAAGAGAATTGAATGTTTGATCTAGAGTTGATTCTGTAAAACCGCATCTTCTCAAGCATAAAACTCGACTTGGGGGTTGCTGCCAGTGAAGTGAAGAGTCCTTATCCAAGGGCTGTCCCAATTCTACGCAGTACATAGTTACATAGCTGAAAAGAGGCACACGTCCATTAAGTTCAGCCTTTCTCACATTTAGTTTTTTTCTGTTGATCCAAAAGAAGGCTAAAAAATCCCAGTATTAAGCACTTCCAATTCTGCAACAAACTGGGAAAATAATTCTTCTTGACCCCCCGAATGACAGCCAGATGTCTTCTTGGGTTAAGAAGCAGTTACCTCACTAGTTGAACATGAACATGATATCCCTGTATATTCTGTTTTTGCAAATATTCAAAATTGCTGTTTAAATATTAGATAATGTTGAGCCCAGAATCCCATCATGTGGTCTCAGACCTGCTTTCTGAATAAGGTTAGAATTATTGTTTAGAAATCGGTGATAAATATATTGTCTGTTAGTTCAGGTTGCAAAGATCTTGCCTTCGCTCATGACAGAACAACTGACAAGACAAGACGGCCCACAACGACAACACAATCTACCATCTCTTGTGGTTTGAGCAATGTGATGGCATTGGTTGGGCAATAATCACTGCAGCCTGATGCAGTTAAAGAGGTTCTTTAGCGACCCCGGTCTGGCTTTGGTGACTTGGTCTGAAGTGCTCCACTTTCTCTGATAGAAGAGAGGAAGCTGACGTGGCAGTGGTACTCAGGGGGAGTACAAGAGCTCCGTCACACCCTCATCATACCCATAATTCATAAGGATGTTATTCTGTGACTTTACATCAGTGTGGCATGACTTCGATTTTAAAAAGTAAAGCAGGTTGAACTGCACTTTGATGCCACCCTGATACATCAATGGCAAGGGAGCCTAAAGATATTAAATCAATCTGTCAGTTGGAGAATAGGAAGCAATGCCAGGACTCCGAGGAGGGAAATCTACTATACGTTCTCTTTAATGATACTATTTACTGCTCTGACAGCTGGGGGGAAGAAACGAATCCATTGTTACTGCTGTGATTAGCCAGGATATTTTTTGCCTCCTACCTTTTCCCCTATTAATGCACGAACATGAAAGCTTGGATACTATTCCTAGAATGTTTACAGTTTGAATGCTACAAATTCTTCTCCTATTCTTTGAGCGTCTGCCTCAGTTGTGAAAAGTGGGAGAAGATCACTTAAGCAGATATTAACCAATCCAAACCCCTAAACTGTCCCTTCTACAAAACACCGTAATGCAGCAATTCTGTATTCACAGAAAATTGTTCATGTTCTGTGCATGCTTGTAATGTCCAAGGTCACGTGTACTCTGCATTCCTAAAATAGTGTGTAGACGCGCACTGCATGAGTTAAATTAGTTTTGCATGGTACTCCAGGCATACAAATATAAATATAAAAAACTACACTTTTGAATTAAAAAATAAATAAAATTTGATTTATCATATTTGAGCATTTCCCTTTCGCTCATGCTAGCGAGGAATGTCCTCTTCTTTTGTAATGCTGTCATTTCTATGTCTAAGGTTGAGCTGAATAAGTTGAAACTTGTTTTTATTTGCCTTAAGTGCTCCGTTACACAGAGAATTCAAACTGGAAAAAAAACCACGTACCTTCTGCCCTATCCTATCCATTAAAATAAATTTGGAGTCACGTGACCTGGCTTGCAATTTGAGTGGATGCATTAGCAAACAACTGTGGTGTCTTCACTTGGTAGGCATGTAGATCTGTAGACACCCGCGTGCCCTTTAGCTGAACCTTGATAGACCTGCGGGCGGTGGATTCCACATAAAATAACTTTTATAGATTTCGTAAAAGTAAATAACATAAACGTGAAATTCATCTTCGCCTGGCAAACTGTGCATTCTATGCTTAGCTAGGTTTACTTGCCCTCCCAAAGTCAAAGGTATTTACAGCAAGCCTATCCGGTCCCTTCTGTGTGAGTTAAGCATTAGAGCTCCGTTTTATATGCCGTAATTACTCATCAGAAATACTGCATTTTATAGAACTGTTCTTAAAGGGACACTTCAGCTCATTGGAGTGGTCTGGTTGCCTTGTCCCTCTCCCCTTAGACCTGTTAGTCAGAACACTGCGGTTTTGGAGAAACCGTAGTGTTTTTTGGTTACAGGGCTAATCCCACCTCTAGCTGCTGTCTCTCTGACAGACGCTAGATGGTGCTTCCAGCTTCTTAGAACACGAAAAGTGTTTTAAATGATGCTGGACGTCCTCACGCTATGCATGAAGATCTCCAGCTTCATCGGAATCCCCATAGGAAAGCATTGAATAATGCCTTCCTAAGGGGAGGTCTAATGCGCGCACGGCCGTTGCCTCGCATGCGCATTAGGGGGACAGGAGGGGGCGGAGCTTTGACCCAGCGCTGAGGGACATCAGCGGTGGGATCAGGTAAGTAAATAAAGGGTGCGCAAGGGAGGGGGGAGGCAGAGGGATCGGTAGTGCCAGGAATACAGCATTGTATTCCTGGCACTACAGTATCCCTTTAACCTTTTCCCTGTAAGCATGTTCACTGGTGGTAACTTTTTCATTTTGCAACATAAATCATTATCCTTCCTTTTTGATCCAGCTATGTTGTTTACCCTGTATAGAAACAACATTCTCTCTCAGTACTCAATTCTCTCAACCTTTATCTCCGATTGATCGCTAATGTTAACTCTCCCCCAATTCCCTTTACCTGCAGTTTATGGCAATTTTTGTGTCAAGCATGGCTATATTGTAGCAGGTATTGAGGAGGGAGGTAAGAATTTGAGGAGACTAAATACACTACAGAATGTCTGTTCAAGCTGCAATAGCAGTGTGCAATGCTCTGTGTTATGCAGACACTCAGTATAAATACACTATGCCTATATGCAGACATTATTTCACATTTTGGTGACCTTGTCATGGCTCTGAGTTTCCAGAAATAAAAGCATGTTACAAACACCCATAACTATTTTACTCGCCCATTTTACCAATTCTTGTTAAACCTACTGTATTTAACAGATTATATTTCTATTTATATGCTGATATTTTAGGCCCTGAAGTTAAATGGTGCCATATAGTCTGCAAACCATTTGAAACCCTCCAACATTCCTATGAAGAATTAAAGGGACACTAGAGTGACCAAAACAACTTTTTAGGTTAATGAAGTAGTTTTGGTGCTCAATTCTTTTCAAATAGTTTTTATTAGGTATTTAATATTATAATAAAATAAAAATGGCAATTAAATGAACAATAATAACAAATTAGGAAGGGGAAACCTGGGGAAGTGCCCATCCAAGTTTACAATATTTTTGTGCAATATTGATATGTCCATATTTATCGATGATAATAAGATAATTATAATATATCTATGTAAAACTAATAAAACAAGTTTGTACTACTAATAATTTACAGTTTGAATATCTTGAATTATAAATAAGATTTTTTTAACCTTGTTTCCCCACTCAGTCCAGAAATCATGAAGCTGATCCCATAATAAAGATGGCTGTCTATTAGCCATCGCATACGATTTGTTTTCTACTGCTAACATTAGTACATCAACTATAGAGGGTATAGCGGGGATTTCCAATATCAGGGTAAGTAGGATTTGGCAGCTATAAGAATATGTCCTATGATTAGTCTGTCTACTTTATTAACCAATTCTGGAAAAATTTTAAAGAGCCCGAGTTCCGATGTAAAGATGGTAATATTTGTGTCAGCAGTCTTAATAAGTTTATGAATATCACTCCAGAATCTAGCGAGTTTAGGGCAATACCACCAAATGTGTGACATGGTACCCATCTCCTCACACTCCCTCCAACATCTGTCTGAGACTTTAGGATTCATTATGTAACGGCGTGATGGAACCAGGTACCAACGATAGAGAATTTTTAGATGATTCTCACGAGGACTAGCACACTGCGTGATGCCTCTCAAGGCGAGAATAAAACATATAAAATCCTCCAGTTCATATTGAACTCCCAAATCTCTTTCCCATGATTCCATAAAAGATCATTTAGATGTGGGCCTAGCAGAAAAATGGGAATAGCAAAATGAGATTATACCTTTTATGATTCGGATTGAGGAGATTTGACATTTTTAATAATTTATCTCCTTTATCCAATTCTATTATATAAAAAATGTTTCTTTCAATTAGTCTGTTATTAGAGTATATTTTGGTAATATAGAATCGTCCAAATTAAATTTTTCTTCAAATTGATCAAATGTTAAAAGGGAATTCCCTGAAAAGAAATTATCCAAATTATATATAGAATTGGAGTGCCAAAAAGTTAGATCTCGAGGGGGTAAGTAATAATTTAGAATGGATAATGGCATTGCTCGTGATCAACTGGAGGATGGTCTAACACTACTAAAAAGAATATCCCACACCTCGAGGGTAATCTTAAAGGAAACATGTGTTTAGCCTTAGGGCGTCCCTTTAGAGGCAGCCATAACAGTTCTTTAATAGAATATGGTTGAATCTTTTCTGTTTCCATTTCTAGCCACCTCAGCCTGTTATGATCCATGTTAAATTTAAAAGCAGAAGCCGCAATAGCAGCATTATAATACTTCCGGAAATCTGGGACACCAAGACCGCCAAGATCACCTTTAAATGTTGCATACTTAAAGGGACACTCCAGGCACCCAGACCACTTCTGCTCATTGGAGTGGTCTGGGTGCCAACTCCCACTACCCTTAACCCTGCAAGTGTAATTATTGCAGTTTTTCATAAACTGCAATATTTACATTGCAGGGTTAACTCCACCTCTAGTGGCTGTCTATTAGACAGCCACTAGAGGTCACTTCCTGGGTTCTAGCACAGGTTTCCTGTGCCAGAGCGTCGCTGGATGTCCTCACACTGTGTGAGGACCTCCAGCGTCGCTCAAAACCCCATAGGAAAGCATTGAAATTATTTCCGCGCATGCGCATTAGGTCTCCTCGGCCGGTGAGCGAGATTAGTCTCGCCCACCGGCCGACGTAATCATTAGGAGGAGCGTCGCGCAGGCGGAGACAGCGGCGAGGGACATCGCCGCTGTCCCAGGTAAGTGACTGAAGGGGTTTTCACCCCTTCAGTAACCGGGGATTGGTGGGTGGGAGGGAGAGGGACCCTCCAGTTTTCTGGCACTGGAGTTTCCCTTTAATCCTACTCAGTTTATGATTCCAGATGTATTTAATCAGTGTTGAGTGTATCTTGTTTAAAAAGGACAATGGAATGGACAAAGGATTTGTTCTAAGGTAGTATAATATCTTGGGTAGAATAGTCATCGTAATAAATGTCAATCTGCTCATCAACTATAACTCCATACCGCACCACCTTTCCATCTCTTTTTGTAAGTCAGGCCATACTTTTTTTTTTTTTTAATTGCTCAATTTTCTGCCATTTAGGAGTTAAATCACTTTGTTTATGCATCCCTAGCCATACCTCCCTACATGTGACTTACACAACCTTCTTAAACACTACCTGTAAAGAGTCATCTAATGTTTACACTTCCTTTATTGCACATTCTGTTTAACTTAGAATTTCTCCTGCTCCCTTCAGGAGTCTCCTGCGTGTAATAAAAGTTCAATTTACAGAGCAGGAAATAAAAACTTACGTTTTTTTTTTTCTTGGATCATTGAACAGTGATCTGCACACAGATATTGTTTTGTTCAATTTTTATATGCTATCAATGTATAAATTCTTTGCAAAAACAAAAAAATGTACATTTTAAATATCATTATTTTAGCACTAGTAGACACACAAAACTTTTTTGTATTTTTTTTATATTATTGTCTTTGAAATGCCAACTTTATATTTTCTTTGTGTCACTCCATTAGATATTTGAGTAGAAAGACCAGCACCTTAACCTATTCAAGGAGCAAAGGTTGTCACGGTTGTTACGGTCCCTTTACTTAACTTTATAACATGTTGCATATGACATCTGGATGAACAATGTCTTGTTTGACCTTTTTCAGAAGGTCAGGAAAAACCCCACTAAAACCTACAGGTTTCTAAGCTGCAATCATCGCTCATGAGTTAAATTTGCTCTTTAAGATATACAAGCGGAAACACTTAGGAGAGCTAAAAAAAAAAAAAAATTATCCAGTGTGGAACTGCTAAAGGACCAACCATACAAACCAATACATGTAGGACAATGCCTTATAATATAAATCAGTTGGTAAAATACAGACAGAAAATACTGAAAGACAATATCATAACAGATTGTAATAAAAATCTCCTGGCCAGAGACTGCCTTAAAGTGTTGGGTACCGTATTCACCCACCTAAATATATAGGGGCTTCGGAATTTAACCCCTTAAGGACACATGACATGTGTGACATGTCATGATTCCCTTTTATTCCAGAAGTTTGGGCCTTAAGGGGTTAATCAGTTGGATTCAGTAGTGCGCCGATGAGATTTGTCATCTATTTTTGGAGTAGAGGCATGAACACCAGCCAAGATCATCAGAGGTTGTGTATGACCTGGAATTAAGCTCTGTTATAGCTGTATTGTGAATTACAACCAGAACCTAATAACTTTAAGTTATTCACGTTTTTTTCAGGAAACTTAAAGCATTGTTCTACTTCTAATGGTATGCTGCTCTCTAGATTGAAAAGTGGTCAATTGGCACTAGAGAAGCACAAAAGGGGATTCTTAAAATAATCAAAGTGATAAAAATGTGAGCTTTTTTATTTTTAAGTTCTTGATTCAGAAAAGTTTAAAAAACACATCATGTAAAATAAATTCATCATATCCTTTAACATATCAAAACCTACAAATTAACTTGATTACCAGATTTTTTTGTTGTATTTCCTTACAATTCCAATAAAATGGTTACTTCAAAGCATCGTAACCACAACAGCCCGCTAATGGTTAGGCTGCCAGTAATACCCTGGCTCATTTCCATTTTGCAATGGTTTACCCCCTTACCCAGGTTCCTGACAGTTTCTGATGTTCACTGCTGGTCCAGTGACATGCTTCCGGTATCTGGAAGCATGGGTAGTCAACATTCATTGGCTGAGAGTGTCAGCTGATCGATCTCAGTCAATGACTGTCATTCTATGCAATGAAAGCTGCACAGAATCGACATTAGTCAGCCCGGAACTCAGATGATACACCTTTGGCAGCAGTAGGGTCAACCTCGGTGTATGCAGCGTTTCAAACGAAAATGCTGCACAATCAGGCTCCAGCGTACCGTGACCACCTGAGTAACCCTTTAAGTCTGACTTTTGTTTTTGTTTTTTTTTGTTTATTTGTATGTCTATTTTTCCAAGTCTCAAATTATCCCTAACTTCTCATACCTCTTCATGTTTATGGACCTCTGATAATTCTTCCATTTACTTCTCAATATTATCATCCCAGATTTTCACTAATAAGCCCTTAATGTAAGTTTATGTAACTTGCGAGTACTCAGACGTCTTTACTCCACATGGTGGTAAAGTCTGTGCCAAGTCTTAACTGTAATCAATGGGTATCTGACCCAAGGAAATCAAAACTCCTCTACCATTACGGAAACTCATGAGCATTTTTAATCAACCACCCACGAGTCCTAAAACTTTGTTAGTAAATCACTAATGCTTTTTAGTAGATGTTTTTGTTGTATTGTTAAAAAAAACAAAAATACGTAGTCTTGAAATGTTTTCAGTTATGCACCATCTTTATTTAATTAGATCTACATAATGCCAACCCTTCTTTCCCAAAGACTGAGCATTTCTCCAAATATCCCAAACAATAGATCTGAGTTTACAGGCTGGTTTTATACAAAGTTGAATTTTTCATGCTTTTTGTATTCATACTGCAAACTTCTATCCCATGACTGATTGATTATTTAGTCCGCTCAGACCTAGGTTAGTGAATCCAGATATTCATTTAGACTGAAAGGGTTCTGTCTACTTAAACTCATTTATTTACATTTCAAGGAGATTGAAAATTAGCGAATGTTGTGCCCATTCACAAGAAAGGTAGTAGGGAGGAGTCGGGCAACTATAGGCCAGTGAGTCTTACTTCAGTAGTGGGGAAAGTGATGGAAACCATGTTAAAGGATAGGATTGTTGAACATCTAAAAACACATGGATTTCAAGATCAGAGACAACATGGGTTTACTTCAGGGAGATCATGCCAAACTAATCTTATTGATTGGGTAACTAAAATAATAGATCAGGGTGGTGCAGTAGACATTGCTTACCTAGATTTCAGTAAGGCTTTTGACACTGTTGCACATAGAAGGCTTATCAATAAACTACAATCTTTGAGTTTGGATTCCAATATTGTTGAATGGGTAAGGCAGTGGCTGAGTGACAGGCAACAGAGGGTTGTAGTCAATGGAGTATATTCGAAGCTTGGGCTTGTCACCAGTGGGGTACCTCAGGGATCTGTACTTGGACCCATTCTCTTTAATATTTTTATTAGTGATATTGCAGAAGGTCTTGATGGCAAGGTGTGTCTTTTTGCGGATGATACTAAGATATGTAACAGGGTTGATGTTCCAGGAGGGATAAGCCAAATGGAAAATGATTTAGGTAAACTAGAAAAATGGTCAGAGTTGTGGCAACTGACATTTAATGTGGATAAGTGCAAGATAATGCATCTTGGACGTAAAAACCCAAGGGCAGAGTACAGCATATTTGAGAGTCCTAACCTCAACACCGGAGCCAAGGGATTTAGGAGTATTTATTTCAGAAGTATAAAGGTAGGCAGACAATGTAATAGAGCAGCAGGAAATGCTAGCAGAATGCTTGGTTGTATAGGGAGAGGTATTAGCAGTAGAAAGAGGGAAGTGCTCATGCCATTGTACAGAACACTGGTGAGACCTCACTTGGAGTATTGTATGGCTACTCTAACTATAAGATAAGGCCAGGGACTAATGAAAGTATTTAGAAAATTGGGCAGACTAGATGGGCCGAATGGTTCTTATCTGCCGTCACATTCTATGTTTCTATGTAATAATTAACCAAAGTTGCATGTGATTTGTCCTAAACTCCAACACACTTTAAAAAAAAAAAAAAAAAAAAAGTTTTTACACTGTATTCTATAACCATAAAATGTAAGCTCACTTGCCAAAGGAAAAACTGTTCCTGTCCATTCAAATCACGTAACTCTAAATAGAGTTATTAATGGAAAAGGCACACTAATGTAAAGTAACATAATACAATAGGGGAGTACAATCAGACCAACATTTAAACAACACAATAATACTTATTGTAAGTCATTCCGAATCAGAGTTGGCTTTGTATCACAGCTGAAAAGCATATATCTGTATAGAAAATCTAACCGCACATTCATAGTGTGATATTGTAATATATATATATATATATATAGTGAAAATAGAGTACTGGAAGGAAAAATACATACTGTACTGGGGAAAAGAATGAAAGCACATTACTGGGCATAAAATTATTGTAAAGCAAAATATGAGGATAAACATATTTAAAGCTAGATCTAAATTATAAATAAATCAAATAAAAATGCTGATTTCAAAGTCCATGTTTAGACCCCTTGGTGACAATGCATCCAAATCAAAATCCATTTTATCTTGTTTCTGCTTAAATTCATTGGTACGTTATTCTCCCTCCAATAACTTTGGAAAAATTGTATAACAAAAAACAGTAATTTTCTAGGATCTTTTCCATGGAACTCCAGAAAACGTTGTGAGACCCTGTGATTGCAATAAACTCTCTTTATGTTGTACATATGCTCACGCACCGTTACCTTCAAAGGTCTTGAAGTTTTTCCAACATATTGGAGGCCACAAGAGCACGTTAGCACATATACAACATTTTTAGAGTTGCGAGTTATTAAAGCTGGGATAGAAAACTCCTGATTGGTGACATGAGAAAGGAAAATTTCCTTCTTCCCCTTATTATTCTCACTAGTTGTACAACTCATACAATTCCCACAAAAAAATAAAAACCTTTTTTAGAATGGGCTATATTATTAATAAAATTGCCTTAAACCTTTTCCATAAAACTATTGGTTAAAATGTGTTTCAAAGTGTGTGCTGCTCTATAAAGTTAGATTCTGCTCCAATAAAAGGTTTTAATTCATTATCATGTTGTAAAATGTGCAAGTTTAAAAAAAATAAAATCTTTTTAACAAATTGAAAATCTGAATTGAAATCTAAAATTAAAGGGATTTGCTCATCTGTATTAATACTTATTGTAGGCTTACATTTCAATAGTTCCTTCCTATCTTTGATGTATTTTATTTTTTTGTTTTTTAATAATTCTTTTTTTTTTTTTAAATGACATATATTATACGCAATACAGGTATGGTCACCTTAAGGCTTCCATCGTAAGCAAGAAGAAAAGTACAATCGGTACATGCCTGTGATGGTACACAGGAGCAAAACGTTAACCCCCATCCATGTGTAGTCTTCTGCGTGGTTACCATTCAAACAGATTGTATCATTACTTTTATACATTTGTATAACTTTTTACAACAGCTTGTTTGTCTGTTAGGTCATCGCATTCATAAATCAGACCGCATATCCGCTTGTTCATACACAGAGAGGTTTATAATTTGATCCATATGGAGTGCAAAGTTGTTGTGTTCCGATTTGGGAGTCTCTTATCATAAGGTCTAGAGATTGGGAGACTTTTTCATCAGATTTCTGCATGTGTGTGCGAAAGTCGTATAAAGCGTAAAGGTGAAAGGAGGTTAGGATAGAGGGAGAAGGTTAGAGAATAGAGAGGAAAAGAGTTGGGTTACCCCCTTCCCCCCCTTCCCCCCCCCCCCGAGATGGCCACTTCCAAATAGGCCCTCCATCCTAGAAAGCGCCACAGGGCGGGGGAGGGGGTGAGGGAGCAAAGAGGGTGCACATCTTCTTTTATTGGGTTCTAGATATGTCCCAATAATTGGTCTCTATGGAGGTAAGGGTCAGTAGGGAAATTCTGCTGCTTTAAGCTGCAAGGTCACTGGCTACCCAGGGCTCCCAAATATTTTCGAACTTCTTCACTGCACCTTGTACCCTCGCCGTGAAGTTATCCATAAGGTACATCTTCTTAAATTTAACTAAGACTGCTGCTATGGAGGGAGCATTTTGGCTTCAACCAGTGATATAATGCACCAATTTTTGTTCATGTCTGGTCCACCCTTCTATTGATCTGTTTATCAAATATATCTAGGGTTTAGGTCTGGTGCTCATTGAAAGATCTGGATTATTAGGTCCCTAACAGCTTTCCAGAACATCTGTATTTGGGGGCATTTCCACCACATGTGTAAATACGTGCCCCTATGCCCACATCCCTACCAACACCTGTCTGTTGGTGACTTTTGCATTCTGAAAAGTTTAACAGGAGTCGTGTACCATCTGAACATCGTTTCAAAGGATTGTTCCTGTAGGAATACACAGATGGACGTGGTATTGTTGGCTTCCCATATCGGTTGCCATTTAATCCCCTCCAGTTCCTTTTCTAATTATTTTTCCCATTCTTCCGTATAAGTTAGGGGGCCCCAGTCTTTTGTTTCTGTGCATAGGTGGGCGCAAAGAGATTTTATTAGATCCTTTGGCATAGCTTCGCCCAGACATATCCGCTCGAATGTTCTTTATGGGCCTTTTCCTTAATGTGTGTCTGTTTCGCAAAATCTTTAATTTGCATGTATCTAAAAAAACCTGAGGGGGTGAGGTGAATCCTTTGTTTCGGGTCCTCAAACTGTACAAATTCACCTCCTTCATAGAAATGGCAGAACCTTTGTACTCATGCTCTTTCTAGATTCCTGGGCTGTGACACTCTGGGAGAGGCCCAGTTCCGACGGGGAGGGGGTTGATGCTAACCCGTATATGCTAATAGGCATCCCCTATTTTAAGCTAGTTTAGGATTCTATCTTTGTTTTTAACTTTATGCAACGTTTCTTTTGTATATCCTTTTTCTATATATTGATTTTTTAAAACTAAAGCTCTTTTCTTATATTTATGATCATCGGTAAAGTTCCTTTGAACTCTGAAAAAACTGACTTTTTGGAACATTGGATTGTAACGGATCGCCTGGCACCCCGACTTGGTACCTCTGTTAATGGATGCTCCTAGCGCTTCCCGAGGACTCCAAGCACTCTGGAAGACACCACAATCACCGAACCGATTCAGCATATGAACCTTCTCAAGCATATGAATGCTGTAGACCGTTGAATAGGAACCATACGAATAGGCTTACACTCCTAGCAGTCAACTGGAACAGCATGCAATAAATCCTTCCCCCAATAATGAGACGACACTTCACTTTGAGGGTAAAACTCTGGACTGGCTCATCCAGCCTGGCTTTTATTTCCATCTCACACATACAGGCCACACCCAGGGGGAGGCATAAAATATCCAACAGCATAGATGTTACCTCCCACACATCTCCTCCCCTTAGATTAACACTTAACCCAATTACACATACAGTTAAAACATACTTTCTACCCAACTTTCATAACTCTAAAACCATACATCACATTCACATAAAAATACATACCCACAATCAATCCATTCATGGGAACAGCATATTAAAAAATGGCATGAATCAGACCAGGAGTTCAAAAGTTAGTAATAGTATCTTTTAAAACCCCTGTCAGCATGACTTTCCAGCTCAGACCGGTTACCTCCCACAATGCCTCACAATCCCTCCCCTCTGGCCTGGAGATAATTGAGGAAGGAATCTAATTATCTCCAAGGACTGAGGCAAAACTCCATTACTCACATGGCAGACAAAAAGACAGTAAAAGACATAAAATACTTTAAAATACAGAAAGTTACTTTTTATCCATAACACACAGACATTTCACATATCCCCAGATAGCTGGGATCTGAGCGCACAAAACTACCGAATAGCGCGCAGATCCTATTCACACAGTACAATTGCCATGGAGCTAAAGTCTTTCCCATAGTCTTTCATTATATGAATAGGCTCCATGGTATAGCTACCTGGGGTATCACCTTCACATAAGGTCTGGTCCATAGTCCAAAGGCAAGAGGTGGGCAAGCAGCCCCCTCCAAGGACACGTGGCGAGGTCGGTTTCGCCACATGGATAACCAAAGTTTAAAATGACAACTTATAACGTTGTTACTCATTGAACATCAGATGTTGTCTGGATGTTGATCCAAGGAAAATGGTCAAAGTCTTAAAACTTAGTCAGCCATAGTGAATCTGCTGCAATTGCCGGAATTCATTCTGTTTATACAGTAAACAAAGTAAAGAATTCTGAAGATTCACAAAGCACTTATTCTTTTTTTTTTTTTTTTTATAAAATGTGTGACCGAATGCATCCAGTAGGATGATAATTGAAGTGCAAACAGTTAAAAAAAAAAAAAAAAACCTCTTGGTGGGGCGAGGGTTGATTGTGGCATCTGGCGCTTTGTTGGTCAGGCGCTAATGTATATTAATAAATGTACCTTATGGCGGTCACTAAGACCCCTATATTACTGTAATGGAGGTTTTTAACCTCTATATCCCCCACCTGCCATGCATGGTTGGATCAGCTGGGGGCTGCACAGACTATTGCTTATACAGTAACACTTCTCTCGAGATGTGGCTGTCAAAACGCTCTGATTCAACCGAAAATGTGGAGAGTGCAAAGTATGGAGCAAAAGACATTGCAACCGGCCTCTGACAACAAAAATCTGGTCATGCTATAAAATCTATTATAGTGGTAAGTAAGGCTATACCCAAGTAGGTTTGTTTTTTTTTATTGTAGATTTGCTATAAAATGTTCTATTCTTTGTTTGTTGTTTTGGGGTTTTCGTGACTGTGCAAAGACCCACACGCAATGACCAGAACCTGGAACCACCAAGTCTCCCACACAGACACAGAGCTGGTGGGGTAGGGCTTGGCCACTTTAACAGCTTTGTTAATTAAGCAATGATAAACCAGCATAACAAATCCTTCGCTATCTTACTCTAAAACCCCTGCTACTGGGTGCTAGACTCCAGCAGGCAGATCCACCTGACCCAGAGTTTGTGTCTTTGGCATCCTTTGCTTGCCCGATGAGGTTATTGTTATCACTTTACAGATCGTAGGATCCCCTTGGTGTAAGATTTTGTTGCAGGTTGCACGTACAGCCTGTACTATCCAGCAATAAAACATTAGTTGTTTCTTTTAACAAACTATTTGGTGAATGAGATTGGCAATTTAAGCACTTGTGATATATTTTAATATAGGGACATGCACCTTATTCCCACGTAAGCTGTGTTAATGCCTTGTGAATACTGTAAATGGCTAAAAGCAGAATTCACTAATGGGTTTGGTTTATCCTCTGTTGGGAACACTTAAGAAATATTGATGATCAATCAAAGTGCTCAAACAGTTAGGATTACAAGCCATCTGCCTAGCCTAACTCCTGCATGGATCACCGTGTGCCATTAGCCGGACCTGTTTGTGATCAGCCTCTATTCAAGCCTTCCATTCTTACAGGTGCCCAGAAACTTTTTTTTTTTTGAGAACTGATTTGTTTTTCCCCGTTGAAACTTAATTGAGTTAATGCAGGTTAGAAGAAAACCAGATTATGTTGACTTCTATATGTTGGCGGCGTTTAATACCCACATCTATAGCATCTCTATACATGATCAGGCTGACTGATTACATATATGTTAGTCCACTTATTGTACAGCGCTACAGAATTTGTGGGCACTTTATAAATAATAATAACAATGATGATAAAGCCCATGAAACACTTGAGAAAGAGCTACACACTTGCCAATGTCTGTTATTCACCAAGAATTCCAAGTTTGGCTACTATGTGTCAACGCTAGATATCACAATATGCAAACCCCATAACAAGGAGGGATGAGCTTAGTGTATACCAGGAAAGGCCGAGGTCAAAGGTTACAGAAAATCAGAAGAACGAAATAAGAGCGTTAGAGTTAAGGATTCCAGAGGTCAGAATACTGAAATAGCAAAGCGTCAGAGTAAAAAACTGTGTACAGCGTCGTTACATTTGGCAATAGTACACACAGAGCCTTCAGTGTCAAGTGACACAAGGACAATGTACAGCGTTGTTACGTTTATTTATTTATAAAATATTTTACCTGGAAGGATACATTGAGATTTCTCTCGTTTTCAAGTATGTCCTGGGTCCACAAAACATTGCATTGATACAATAGGGTACAATAAAATACAAAAACAATATTAATACACAATAAATACAAAATGTAACATAGAACAGGTAGGAAATATATAACCAACAGGTGCATTCTGTTTTGAGATATCTAGAGAGGGATCTCTTAAAGGACTTTAGGCTTAGGGAAGATTTGAAAGTGTGCGTACATGAGCGTACGGCGCCTAGAGGACGCCATGACACTTAGGCCATCTGTTTAAAACTCACTTTGAATCCCTGACAATTCTAACTATAGGGAATAACACTGTGTGTAATCACAATGCATCAAATGGGAATACTAGACAGGGAAGCAAATTAACCCCTTAAGGACCAAACTTCTGGAATAAAAGGGAATCATGACATGTCACACATTTGTATTGACTTTCCATTGGGCTATAGACAGGTTGCAGTTCAACTGAGGATGAGCCGCTGAAATCAAACCTCAGTGTTTCCGACAATTGGCTTCTGTTATGGTGCTAACATGTACCCTCAGGCCATTATTCATCTCTGTTCTCTCTCAAAAATGAGCTCCATTAGAGCAAACAGCCTTTGAACTTGAAACTAGTATGGTGCTAATATGCTTGAGCAATTTATTCCAGAATCTAGTGTTCCCTTCTCTCCTTCCAAGATCCAGGAAAGGGGGAACAGAACAGTCTGCTAATTAGAACAGCAGCTGCAGAAACTCAGTGCTGTTTAATGATGAGCACATATCATCCCTCCTTTTAAATGTGATAATAGATAAACCCTCCTTGAAATCACCGTGCATCATTGGTAGACTTTAATCATGCATTGGAAATGTCATCTAAATATTAAATCTGAGCTAAATGACTTCACCTCCGAGCAAAATGCATTCTAATTAGAGAGAACTCGAAAATCCAGATGCGGGAGTCCAGGAGAAGAAATGATGAGCCCGTTTGGTTGAAATAAATACATTAAGCACTCACCTGGCTGGTATAAAACAGAATCGGAGTTAAAATAAACAGACTGCGCTGCTATGTGTTATTTCTAGAGAGCAAATACCAATAAACCCATTGGTGCTTTCTCCTCGTTATTGGGGCACCACTTTGAAAATGGAACCTTTCCATTTTCTTTATTTATTTGTATTTTTTTTTTTTTTAAACTAGATTTACCAGTTGGCTTTCTGGTGTTTAGATATATTCTACTTTGCTTAAGTTCTAACTCTTAATTTATGACTTTCATTAGGTAAGGTGTTAAAACTAATTAAAACAATACACTAACACAGTGGTAGTCAACCTGGTCCCACTAGTGGGCGGTTTGGGATTTCAGGTGGGTAGTGGTGGGTTCTGCAGAAAATGCCCAGTGGGCCTCAATTATCTCCCCTGCCAGCCCATGCAGAGCCAGCCTTGCTGATCAAAGATCTCCCTCACCGTCCCGTTGACACTTAGTTCCAGCAGAGGGAGGGAAGGCCCTGGGAGTCTCTGTGTTCCTCCAGCGAGCAGTCTAGTCGGAGTGTTGGCATGATACAGTGCTGTGCTCGCAAGGAGGACAGGAAAGTCAGCCTGCAGCTGGAGGAGGTGGAACATGCCACCACTGGACCACCAGGGCTTGCAGCATTATGTCCCCCGTCCCTGGTTAGAAGAAGGGAGGGGGAGACATTAAGATGAAATTTCACATCTCACCTACACACAGCATAGACCCTTCACACACACACACACACTCACACACACATTGGTTACTGTGGCACTGGTGGGCGGTAAGGACATTTTACCATCAACAAAGATACAAACGTGAGCGGTACGTATTAAAAGGTTGACTACCCCTGCACGAACGCATGAATTGTTGGGAATTCAAAGTTTATTTCAAATATTAACCTAATGGAAAGTTTTCCATTTTACTATCGTGGCCTAAAATTTGAGATCCAGTTTGAATTCAGACTCATTGGGGCATATTTACTAAATAAAAATTCAGAATATTATAATTTTGTAGAAGACAACTCTTTCCACTTTTGTAATAATTTGTGTCAAATTATATAAATTTCACACAACCTCAATTTCAAAAAGGAATAAGGGGGGGGGAAGGTGGGGGCGCGAAAGGCACATACAACTAAATCTTTATTTTATATAAAGAGAGTGCAATAGGCAGAACAATCCCTATCCCTTGGAACAATCTCTGTGCCAACCATGCTTTCAGTTGAACTATGGTGGCCTTGAATTTGAAATTCACTTTGAATTCTCACTCCAGTAAATAACTCTGTGTAGGTGTATGTGCGTCTTCCAACCAATCTATATAAATGCTCTATAGACTGAAACTAATGAATTAAGATTTTAATGTTTTCGAGCAAACTGGAAGAAGGTTTTAACATTTTAACATTTCTTGCCTATTTAAGGCCATTTCCACTCCAACTTGTGGTTGTCCAAATAACATCTGGATTCTGGAAAGTAGACTTGGGAGATTCGGCTATGTTAGAGATGTAGGTCTAATTACCTGCTTATCCATCCTTCCACATTTGATCAAAATTAAAACATTTACTTTCACATCCCAGGGAAGAGTAAAAAAAATTAATCAGAAATGCCTGTCTGTTGGGTATCTTTCATAAGGGTTCTACACTCTGTCCGTTACACCTTGCAGTCCGCCCACAGGGAGGAGTAGAAATTAAACATTTTCTTAATTTGCATTCTGTGCCCTGCCTGTGCCTGGACTGAGCTAATTTGTGATTCTACTTGCTAAATCTTAATTATACATTCAAAAGAAAACAAAGCATTCCATTATTAAAGGTTAACACAAGTTATACATGATTTTCAAAGTTTTATTCATTTCCAAATCACCATTTTGTCTAACAAAATCATTCTGGGCTGCAGATGGGTAGATGCCTAAATGTTGATAGTATATTATTGTAATTCTGTAACGAAGTTGCAACCGTGTATAGTAACATTTCTGTAACCAATATAATTACCAAGTTCATAAAAAAAACAAAAACATTTTCATTGATTTATATTGGAATTGTATAAAGAACATACAAAAAGCAAAGTAAATGTATTAATGTATAATTTGGGAAGAACGTTTGTTGGAGCTTTGTGAATGCTCTTAATAATAATTTGGGCAACAGAAACAAAGTGACACGGTTGATTTGGAGAGCCATATTCCCAAAATATAAAAATACAGAAACGGTCTTATTACATATAATTTTATTTTCCTCCTTCTGTCTTTCAAGAAGAAAAACATTAAACATAGACTAAAGCAGCTGGTGTGTTCTCTGTAGTTTGTAATTATTTATTTCCCACGTAGTTGAGAAAAGTACTTTCTGAAGGCAAAATGCCAAATCGAGGAAACCCTTCGTACGTACTTGATTGTTAAATATTTGCCATTAGATTTCTGGCAGTTTTTTTGTTTAAGTGCAGTCCTCACCTATATCAACAAACTGCATCTTTGAAGTGGCTTGTGTGACAGAAGTTTATTTCCCACTGTGATGACAAAAAGATACTTTGAGACAAACCGAACCTCCAATTACTAGTCAACATTGTCTGCACTCACAGAGAAAATGCTGTGTATTCTGCTGCCCCCAAGTGGAACCATGATAAATTGCAAGTGGAAACTGAACAACACATCTTGAGATAAACAGGGTTATGCGTTAAAGTGAGAAATTGTTTCCATTTTGGCGATTTTGAACTTCATTTTGAAATACACTTTTAATTCACCTTAAATTGCCAATTTAGTAAGTAACCCATTGATTTTTAGTTGGTAAAAGCATTCTGTGAAAACTATTAAAGTTGTGAAACAACCACTAAAGTCCGAATGTCACCCTACCGAACGGGGCAAAACCAATCGCTGCTCCAACTGCAATATCCAAACCTTGTTCATATACTATGTAATGTCCGAATTTTATGCTGCCAATCCAAAGGGCAAATAGTAATTCAGATTATTGCTCCCTCGAACAAAAACAAGTGGACAATAATGTGCGACTTTGCATCCTGTTGGATTCATTCGGCCCCTATTTAGTTTAAAATCAGTACTTTGTAAATATTCCAATTCCTATAATTTACACTATATAAGGTTCGGATGGAAAAAGCACAGGTTTTAAACCAGACCACGAATGAATTCCAGCCGACTGGTTGCAGAATTCCGACCGGAATTAACTTTTGCAAATAATAAAATTGCCATTACAGTCTAAATTTGTCTACATGGACCGCATTTTGCCAATCTGGACAAAATCTAGTGAACAATCTCTGAATGTCTTTTTGGAACTCATTATTCTTAATATTTAATATTAATATTCCCCCCCCCATGCTATACCAATATAGATAGAAGATGGATAAATATTGATAAATACCTAAATTGCTAGTTTCTCCTTATTTCTGGGATGATAGGGAGGTCTTCCCTAAAGTTTACTCGGCAATAATTTGGGGTCCCTGCGAAATAACCGATCTCTCAGAAACTCTTAGTTATCACTAGCTGTATTTGTGACATCGCCCATTGTCTTTGGTTTGGGACTGTGTATTTCCGATGGTCTAGGACTATCATAGCAGCATTGGGGGTGGAGCTGAAACCTTTGAAAGTGGTTGTTTCCCAGATAGTATCTATCTATAGGCTTGTGGTGTTGAGTAACGTGTATCCACTGGGTGGCTACATGGGGTTAAGTTGTCACAGTCAGATTTCTGGGGAGCTTAGCACCCATCATCCTGTAATTTTATCACTTTTAACCCCTCAAGGACACAACTTCAGAAATAAAAGGGAATCATGACGGAATATTTCTGTCATGTGTCCTTAAAGGGTTAATACCTACTGCCCACTTTTGTATCTTTGTAGATGGTAAAATTTCATACCGCCCACCAGTACCGCAGTAACTCATTTTATAGCACAAGAGCAATTTTATTTATTTATTTTTTAACTGTTTTTCTATCTTCTATTTTACTTTTTTTTTTCTGTGTGTCTGTGAGGTACATTGTGGGTGTAGTGTGTGAAGTGGGCAGTGCGTGTGTGAGGGGAGCAGTGTGCATGTGAGGGGTCCATTGGGTCTGCTATGTGTAGGTGGGTGAGAAGTGAAAATCTTACTGTCTCCCCCTCTCTTCTTCTTACCTTTTACCAGGGAAGTGGGACGTAATGCTAAAAGCCCTGGTGGTCCAGTGGTGACATGTTCACCGACACTCCTGTCCGCCTGCAAGCACAGCACTGTATCAGAGCGTTACCATGGTAATCAGACTGCTCGGGGGAGGAACATAGAGCCTCCAAGGGTTTTCCCTCCCTCTGTTGCAACTAAATGTCAGTGGGCTGGTTATGGAGATCGTTAATCTTCTCACCAGCCGGAGAGGGCTTACAGCGACGCTGGCTCTGCATGGGCCGGCAGGGGAAATTAAAGAATTTCCCCTGCCGGCCTTGGTCCATGGCCATCAAGGTAACCGGGAGTTTTCAGAACCCTCACTGCTCACCTGAAATCCCAAATAGCCCACAAGAGGGCGGTAGGGACCCGGTTGACTACCCCTGGCTTAAAGAAACTCTCCACACACACACACACACAGCAGTTCAGCTTGCTGAAGTGATTTATGTGTCTGGAGTCTATCACAATTGTGACAGTTTATATATAAATTATTTTAATAGAAAGCACCTTGTTTATAATTGGGGGCAGAAAGACATCCCTGGCTGTCATTCAAAAAACTGGGACGGGTTAATTCCACTGCCGTTGGCTCCACAGAGCTGACAGAAAGTGCAGGCAGGCTGGGTTAGCGCACTCCCGCCTTCCACCAAGTTGTGACTGCGTCTGTGGGGCTCCAGCAAAGAGGCTGATTGGAGTATTCCCCAGCCCAGGCTTTCAGGGGAAAGAGGTTAGGGCCGGCAAAGGCTGCAGACAACAGCAAGCTGCTTTTAGACATACCCCCAATGAAAAAATGCATAATTATTTTAGTTATTATATTGAAAAAAAATAGGGTTTATCTTCTTTTAAGGTATAGGAAATCCATTGAGTAATTTGTGGCACACTGGCCCCCAAAGGGTTAAGAATATCATGATCTATGAGCAGTCATGCATTGTTCAAAATGCTTCCGATTGCGCGTTAGTGACAGTGCTGGATTTTAACCAAGTATTTTCCTGTTGTTTTTGCCCAGTGCTGTTTTTATTGTTCCCCATAGTGTCTTAGGGTGTAGTGCAGCATCACGTACAATGTGTGAAATGTTGTCTATTTTGGCATTGTATTATTGAAGCAGTTGCAATATTATACCTTAATCGCAGTTTTACCAAATCAGAACAGGACTCAGACTGTCAATCACACTTAAAGGCACACTATAGTCACCCAGACCAGATCGCATTGAAGTGGTCTGGATGCAATGTCCCGGTCCCCCTTATTCCTGCAATGTAAAACACTGACATTTTAGAGAAAGTTCAATGTTTCCATTGCAGTGGTAAGACTGCCTCTAGTGGCTGTTTACCAGACAGCCACGAGAGGAGCTTCCTGCAGTTTCATGGAGTTTGACTCCGTGAAATGACGCTGAACGTCTCAGGCTTAGTATAAGGAAATCAATCGTCAGGCAAACCCCCATAGGAAAGCATTCAATGCTTTCCTATGGGGTAAGCCTAATGCGCTCGCTTGGCACTCGCCACACTTGCACGTTAAGTCCCCCTAACTAATGTTGACCGAGCATTAACATGACCCAGCGCCGAAGGACCTTGACTCTGGAATCAGGTTAGTGAATGAAAGGGTTTTTTTTTTTACCCCTTTATAGATGGGGATGTGGTGCAGGGACAGAGGGACACTTCTATGTATTCCGAACAATAAAGTGTTACTTTAATTTTCAATAAGCAGCAGCTAATGGATACAGCAAAGCTTTCTGGGTGTTGCGGTACACTTGTCTGTTTTCTACTGTAGAAAACGAACAGCAGAATTACAATTGCCAGAAATGGTCAAATCTTAAACTGTTCTGTTTTGGGAACTAAAAAGGCAAACTCTGCATGTTGGGAGATAAGGGCAAAAAGGGTGGGATTATGTACCAAAAATAACTTTTTAGAGCCCAGAAAACATAATAGGGGGGAAAAAGTACATGTACCATAACCACTACATTGCAAAAGATGTTTTTGAACCTGAACTTAGCCTATTGATATTACACATCTCTTCCCACGCCTGTTGTTACGGTGTAATAAGCCACTCATTTGTTGTTTTTGTTTTTTTTAATTTACAATTTTTTTTTGTTTTTGTTTTTTTCTTAATCTTCCCAATAATTTATTATTTCTTGATTTTGATATGCAGAGTTTATCACTCGTAACATTCCAAAACAGGTGGTCGGTACCCCCCGCATAATATAGGCCAAATCACGAATTAGATTTCCGCCTAATTCCCTCTTAATCATTCTAAACGCCGTGCCAATAAAAAAAGCCCCCGCATATAAACGTTTCAGTTAATTCAAAAAAATTGTATTTCTCATTTAAAGTACCAATTAGCTATCTTAAGTAATTAAGGATTAATTAAGGATTATGCCTGTTTCATTTTATAAATACAGCGCTTTATGGTAAGCTGATAACCATTTGATTAACATGATCAGTGCCTGTGCATGCTGGGATTTTACAATCTTTTAGCCAGTCTTTCTATCTCACTAGAGGCAGACCATTATCAGGCATCGTTAAAGAGCAATTAGATGGAAATTAAGATGAGAACAAGTATTGATTATGTCATTAAGAATGGGGGAGTCTGCACTGTCAATAAGAATTACTGCAGCTAACCCCATTATGAGGCAAGGTTAAAGTCTGTGGTTGGTATAACTCATTAAAATCTCAATGATTTATTGATCTCTTGCTTACTGCCCTCCTCTACTTTAAAAATGTTTTGTATTTTATTGCTTTGAAGTGTCACAGATAGTAGACACTTCATCATTTAACCCCCCAAAGACCAGCTCTGTGAATTGTTTAATTGTCTCATTCCCACCTCTATACACTACGTTTAAAGAATGTAGCCAGTCCTTCTGTAAGGCTCTGGCTCCACTCACACTATGTAGGTTCAACATCCGTTTGTTACTCTGAGAACAATCTGTCTGTTTCATGTATACCAGGGGTCATTTACTTCATTCTAAATGACAGAATTCAGGAATATGGAAATGTTCACCGTGCAATTTATCATTTATAAACTCCACTTAAATGATCTCAAAATGTTGGTCCTGGGGAGCCCTAATACATCCTACTACCTGCCAGGCTGTTAATGCGAGGTGTGTGAAAAGGGAAGACTATTGTACATTACAACTATAATTAGAATATTTTCTTTCTTTGTCCCATCAAAGGCTTTGCTGTTTCCTTTTCAAAAAAACAATGTGCAGTATGTTGCATGATTTTAGAGATGGAGAGAGAGATTTTTATTTGCATTTTACCTGGAAAAAAAAACCTTAAAATATTAAAATGGAAAGAATCCTCTAATACTATAGGGACAGACTAATTTTGGAACGTTTTAGACTATATATATTAGCACAGAATATTTTATCTGGGTATGATATAAAGGATGTGCTGGTATCAAATCCAATCTTTTCAAACTATATCATGAGATAATAAATCTCAGTAAAGTAGAATTAATGGAAAAATAAATGAAAAGCAAGTCTGATAAAGGATGTGGCCATTATCATGTTAGTGCTACTTGATACGGCATATAATGCATCCTCACGTCACGGCGGATGGTGAGGGCCAAGAGACAGAAGAACCAATAGATATTACCTGTCTTTTGTTTGCTTTGTATTTGTTTTGGTTTGTTTTATTTTGTTTTTTTATTTTATTTAATTTTATAAGTATCCAATTGAGCATCTGGAAAAAAAATTGTCCTAAAATGACAAGATCTGAAAAAAATACTAAATGCCAGGACTCACAATTTTGAGTCTTTAGTTACTAGCCAATATTAAAACTCGCTACTTCAAAATTGTGCAAAAAGCTTTTTGTCGTTTTTTTTTTTTTTTATTGCAGTGTGTCCACTTCTGTGAATGCAACAATGTAGTTGTGTTTAGTGTCAGTAAATGTGAATGCAGAAATGTGTCTGCGTGAGTGCAGGGATGTGTATGCAGAGTGCCTGCGTGAGGGCAGGGATGTGTATGCAGAGTGCCTGCGTGAGGGCAGGGATGTGTATGCAGAGTGCCTGCGTGAGGGCAGGGATGTGTATGCAGAGTGCCTGCGTGAGGGCAGGGATGTGTATGCAGAGTGCCTGCGTGAGGGCAGGGATGTGTATGCAGAGTGCCTGCGTGAGGGCAGGGATGTGTATGCAGAGTGCCTGCGTGAGGGCAGGGATGTGTATGCAGAGTGCCTGCGTGAGGGCAGGGATGTGTATGCAGAGTGCCTGCGTGAGGGCAGGGATGTGTATGCAGAGTGCCTGCGTGAGGGCAGGGATGTGTATGCAGAGTGCCTGCGTGAGGGCAGGGATGTGTATGCAGAGTGCCTGCGTGAGGGCAGGGATGTGTATGCAGAGTGCCTGCGTGAGGGCAGGGATGTGTATGCAGAGTGCCTGCGTGAGGGCAGGGATGTGTATGCAGAGTGCCTGCGTGAGGGCAGGGATGTGTATGCAGAGTGCCTGCGTGAGGGCAGGGATGTGTATGCAGAGTGCCTGCGTGAGGGCAGGGATGTGTATGCAGAGTGCCTGCGTGAGGGCAGGGATGTGTATGCAGAGTGCCTGCGTGAGGGCAGGGATGTGTATGCAGAGTGCCTGCGTGAGGGCAGGGATGTGTATGCAGAGTGCCTGCGTGAGGGCAGGGATGTGTATGCAGAGTGCCTGCGTGAGGGCAGGGATGTGTATGCAGAGTGCCTGCGTGAGGGCAGGGATGTGTATGCAGAGTGCCTGCGTGAGGGCAGGGATGTGTATGCAGAGTGCCTGCGTGAGGGCAGGGATGTGTATGCAGAGTGCCTGCGTGAGGGCAGGGATGTGTATGCAGAGTGCCTGCGTGAGGGCAGGGATGTGTATGCAGAGTGCCTGCGTGAGGGCAGGGATGTGTATGCAGAGTGCCTGCGTGAGGGCAGGGATGTGTATGCAGAGTGCCTGCGTGAGGGCAGGGATGTGTATGCAGAGTGCCTGCGTGAGGGCAGGGATGTGTATGCAGAGTGCCTGCGTGAGGGCAGGGATGTGTATGCAGAGTGCCTGCGTGAGGGCAGGGATGTGTATGCAGAGTGCCTGCGTGAGGGCAGGGATGTGTATGCAGAGTGCCTGCGTGAGGGCAGGGATGTGTATGCAGAGTGCCTGCGTGAGGGCAGGGATGTGTATGCAGAGTGCCTGCGTGAGGGCAGGGATGTGTATGCAGAGTGTCTGCGTGAGGGCAGGGATGTGTATGCAGAGTGTCTGCGTGAGGGCAGGGATGTGTATGCAGAGAGTCTGCGTGAGGGCAGGGATGTGTATGCAGAGTGTCTGCGTGAGGGCAGGGATGTGTATGCAGAGTGTCTGCGTGAGGGCAGGGATGTGTATGCAGAGTGTCTGCGTGAGGGCAGGGATGTGTATGCAGAGTGTCTGCGTGAGGGCAGGGATGTGTATGCAGAGTGTCTGCGTGAGGGCAGGGATGTGTATGCAGAGTGTCTGCGTGAGGGCAGGGATGTGTGTGTGCAGAGTGTCTGCGTGAGTGCAGGGATGTGTGTGTGCAGAGTGTCTGCGTGAGTGCAGGGATGTGTGTGTGCAGAGTGTCTGCGTGAGTGCAGGGATGTGTGTGTGCAGAGTGTCTGCGTGAGTGCAGGGATGTGTGTGTGCAGAGTGTCTGCGTGAGTGCAGGGATGTGTGTGTGCAGAGTGTCTGCGTGAGTGCAGGGATGTGTGTGTGCAGAGTGTCTGCGTGAGTGCAGGGATGTGTGTGTGCAGAGTGTCTGCGTGAGTGCAGGGCTGTGTATGCAGAGTGCCCGCGTGGGTGCAGGAGTGTGGGTGCAGAGTGCCCGCGTGGGTGCAGGAGTGTGGGTGCAGAGTGCCCGCGTGAGTGCAGGGATGTGTATGTCCGTGTGAATAATATATACAAAACTAAAACTGTAAAGTAAGCACAAGTGGCATTCATGAATTATCTTCATTAAAACGTAAAAAATATTATTACAAAATCTCTTTGATCCCAGCTGCTGTATAAAATATATATATAAAATCTAGTGCAGGGAAAGTCTCCAATCTGCAGTCACTCTGCTTTGATGAATCAATGTTGATTAGTTTTGTCTAATACAATGCTTCTCCTTAATGGGGGACATAGGATGCATGTGCAGTAACTGTCTTGCTCTGTCAATCAGATGCTTCTCTGTGGGAAGCATTGGACATGTCCTGCTCTTTGTGTTTACACAGAATATGAAGGTGTGACGGCAAGTATGGCTGTGGTTGTGCATTTGATCTGTGATTCTGGGCCTGGAGTCCCCACTGTTATCTTTACTCTACCCGGTGGACATATTTGGAATGCAGACACAGGGAATAAAATAATCATTCCCGTCCATCCGACCTCATTGGGGCTTAATTTACTTCTTGACCAGATTTTATGAAAATAATTTTAAACCTTGCTATTACGCACAATAGAAAGCTTGGTACCTTAGATGTATTCCTATTCATAACAACTGTCGTTTTATTACTGCCGTCCTTAACAGGAAATTTCACAACAGGAAATACTTTTTTTTTTTTTTTTTTTTTTTTATAAATGTATTTTACCAAGGGGTGAGCTGTAATTGTCGAACATTCACAGTTAACCTATTAAAATGTTCGGTTAAATATTTCAATATAAGTTGTATGTATGCTTGACCATTTTAGACCAAACGTCTCAAGTGAGTGATCACCTCAATTTATGTTAAAGGCCATTTCCAGCAATGAACATTTAATTTTATTGTAGTTTTCAATATTTTTTAAACAAAACAGAGCTGTGTTCTATGGAAACGGAATCTCAGGACGTATCTAAAAGTAGCAAGCATGAATTCATTTTTTACCTAAAATTAATGTAAACTTGTCAACTCAATACTGTTGAGTGTATAGTCCTACCTTACAAGTAATTTGTAGCAAGAACGAAGATCACCATATCGGTAGAATATTTAAATGCCCGTGATAGGTTAAATGTATTAACTGCATACTATTTATATTATGTAACTTGTATATAATGGTTGCATTGTGTTCCATTCCTGACCTCTGTTGGGTAGCACACACTGTTAAGTTATATACGTGATGTATTGTACCTTATTTTGCATTCTAGAGAGACAAGCCGCTCAATACATCTGTGCTTCCTCCGTTCAGATATATTAATGCCGTTCAATTAAAAGATGATTGCTGGTGCTTAAGACTGCAGTTCATTTTCCGTTCTCTTTAAAATTGATTTTTAATCCATTAAAAATATAGATAAACACTCAATATTCCCAAGGAGGAAATAAATCCAGTCCACCAATGAGTCATATTTATTTCTAGAACTCTAAAGGCGAAATTGCAAAAATTGAATGTTTGCATTCAGCAGATTAAGTGAAATTGCATATCTTCAGGGAATATAAGTGGATCTAAGCACAGACAGTCTGGGTTTACCAGCTCCCTGAAGACCATCAGATAATCCCCAGCCAAATGCTGGACAGTTCTGCCCAACTTGTAAGATTATCTGTTTATCAATATAAAGGTCTCTAACGGGGACCCTTGAGATTCCCAATAAACCTCTAGTTGATTGCTTAGAGTTTAGAAGAAACACAGATGAGGGATGGCATGGACCTTCTGGCATGCTAACAAAAAAAATCTGCTCGAGGCAATTAACCCTGTCTGCACCAGAGAGAGATATATCAGGTTATTCACTTAACTGGAATTGTGGAAACTTAACAAGGAAAATATAGGTTTTAGACCAAAATGGGAACAAAATGAAAGATATGCAACTCCAAAGCCTAAAATGTGCAATTTGCTTTGTCAATTTCCATTGCTGGTTTAGTGAATAAATTATTGTTTATCTGATGTAATGAATGTTCTTTTGAGCTGCGTTTGAGAACGATCTATTTGTCATTTATCGAGCACCCTCAAGGTTTAAGAATAGAAAACAGCAGGTGGTAAAAAAATAGATAATTGTTTCTAGTGAGAATTAATGGTATCGCTATTCCCAGAGAGAGGTTTGGGATTCGCACGGTGTTTGTGCGTTTTCTATTTTGCTTATGGTTGAAGGAGGGACTTTGCTCTCACTATGCAGTTAGAAAATAAGCTGTTGAAGCTGATACGCCGTGTCTATCAAAATAGATTATATTCACTAAAATGAGAATTGTCAGAAATTCAAAGAGAAATCAGGGAATTTCAAATTAAATTAATCCCACTGGAAAAATTCTCCCAGTAAGCTTCTACGTCTAACTCGGCTACTACGACCTAAATTAAAAAAAAAAAATCACCTTAAATTCTCTGAATTCCCACCAATTCTCACTTTAGTGAATAACCTGTTAATGTGAAAGGAAATGTTATTTTAGAGAGTAACCCTAGAACCAGATTCATCAGACTCCATTAAATATATGGAATGCTGTGATTCATTGTGTCCCAGTTATCAGAGTGTGTGATTGTGAGACACCAGGGACAGTATTAATCATAGCTGGCTTTTATCATTTTCTAAGACTGGAAGACAATACTATATATTATGCCATGAGACACAAATGGTTCTCTTACTGGGTAAAGTGTTGATATTTTGGAATTTAATGTAAAATTAGAAATTTTCAGTTAAAACAAACAGAAAACATGGCTGACTTAGAGAATATTGTAACCTCATCGTTTTAACTCTACCCAGCCCCCGGCTGCCTGGTATATACAGCCCCTACTTGGTGGCAGCACAGAGAGCATTAGACCAGATACTCGTATAAAGTAATCTTTATTAACCGAACAAGCATTTTTAGACAAGCATTTGACAATAAGCTACTGCCTTCTCATATTTGTAAAGCATAAGCCTTGATTTTTCTGACGTATAACCGCCTTGCCCTATAAGATGATTAGCCTATGGGTCTTCATGCTATTATTTTAACTCACAGGACCTCATTTCCTACTCAATAGCTATATGCTTGGATCTTGCATAAATGTTAACTTCTTGTACTCTCCTGGGATAGGCATCGCTATTACTTGTAACTATTTTTAAACTGGAGTTTCACTACGTTACACAAAAAAAAAAAAAAAAATGTGGCATTGAAAATCTGGAAATGTACTCTAACTATGCATAATGTTATACCGACCCTTTACTGTATATCACTTAAACGTTTCCTCCGATTTCTCTTCTGTATCCCATACTAAATGCCTTTAATAAAAATCAGATTGACAAAGACTTAGAGAATATTTCCAATTTAATCCCTTAAGGACACAACTTCAGAAATAAAATGGAATCGGGACGGAATATTTCCGTCATGTGTCCTTAAGGGGTTAAAGGGAATCTGTCATGACCTCACCAGAGGAAAGCTCATCCATGACACCAACACGCTGGACACACTGTTAGCGGTCATCCTGTTTCTTTACTCCGTAGTCAGCATTAGTAGCGTCGGCTAGGGAGTTTCCATAGCAACCAAAGAGCATTCGCACCTGTGGTAGGTCTCTTCTACTCTCCTTGACAATCAATTCTTTGGCATAGAGTCTACGCCTAAGAATTGATTGACAGCTGGGAGACCTATTTTTAAATAGTTTTTTTGTTGTTTGTTTTCTCCCAGTATATAAATTTGCTAGCACAAGGTAGGGATGCAATTTGATGCTCTTAAAAAGAGTAAAAGTAGTTTTGGTCATGACAGGTGCCCTTTAACTATTTTCAGCTAAAATTTGTATGATGCAGAGTTGGTTTAATTTTTTATTTCACTCCCCGCCCTTAAAACTGCATATCATGAATTATCACATTGAATAAACACAACTGCATATTCTGTTTCATTCTATTTGTGCAGCTATGATCACCAAGGATCACATTAATTATAACTTAATTTAATGAGTTTGATTTACTCTTCGAAAATTGGGGTCACAGGCTTTTCCGTCACATTTTCTATTTAACAAGCCCAGTTGTGGTATCAGTTTATCTATAAGTAGGCTGAGTATATTGAGCCAATTAGAATCCATGGCATTAAATGCAGGTGTGAGCAAATCACTACATATTTTATCATTTTTAATGTTCCAGTTCATGTTGTATGTAACTTAAACACAATGCTATTTGACGTCAATCACTACTATGTATCAGTTTGCGTTCTATAGCTAGGAAACTTGTGCACAGTGGACGTTCATTTCGGACGATCCATCTTTTAAAAAAGTGGAACATTTTTTGAGGCTGAATGCCCGTTCGGCTCAGCAGAGTTTTGGAACTAAAATTCTGATTCAGGAACCAAATCAAAGAACAAAAAAGGTGCGAAAATGGGCCCATTAGTGTGCTGCAAAATATAATATAATCTTGTGTGTATATATATTTTTTGCCATTTGGTTCACAATTTAAGTGAGAAAAGCAACTAATAGGGGATCATAGTACTGAAATTCTGCATGTACACTGAAGTGGTCATGGTGGTTAGAGGAATTTTTTAGTTCAGTAATGCCCCAACTCTCTGCTACATCGGTCCCCGAATCTGTCATTTGAGGTGTTGTGTGCGGGATGTTTGTTGTTTCTGTTTATTTAGTTTGTTTTGATAAAGATGAGCAAAAGAGTCCCCAAGCCCTTGGCCAAAAATAATTCACAGAAAGTATGTAAGAAAAACGTAACCCTATTACCATCTTTCAGTCCTCTTCACCTCAGGGTCTTGCTATGGAGGGGGTTTCTATAAAAGATAAGTAAAAACAACGCAGTTTTTTTTTTTTAATATGATTGGCTTTTATGTGAAACAAGACACTCCGTTTGCATTTGAATTTAAGACAATAGAATCAGATTTAGATAAATTGCTGCTCCATGATACCAAAAATGAAAATTTAAATATTCTGAAACTTTTTAGAAATTCCATGTATTCCGTACAATAAATTTAATACCACATTATAGAATATAAGAGGCATCCATTGTGGTATTTTTCACATGTTTAGAAACATTGAGTAATACAAAAGCAGACTTAAAACTAAGATAAATGTTTTCCAGGACCCTGCTGATCGGCTTGCAAGGGTTTTTCAATAATGCAAATGAATATAAATAATATGGTTGCATGATGGTATAAATAATATATAATGTGTAGGCCAACAACAAGAGTTTACTAGAGTATTGAGAACGGGCAGCCGCTCGGGTAGCTTGCCCATTGATGGGTCACAGATTAAGTCTCACACAGATTGTAGCTCACATGTATCATTAGAGAGAGAACGTTACAAAAAGTAAGTCCAGATCCAAAATGCTGGCAAGTTTGCTGTTGGTTACCACTGGGGCCTGGTCTGAATGTTGGAGGACTTAACATTTGTCTATCCTCCATAGTCTCTATGGTGCTGGGAAGGAAGCACCTTCTTGTCTTTCTTCACTTCCCCTTTCTCTCTTGCTACACAGCCATTTTGCCTTTAAGATCTTATATAGTTTCGCTCACCTGACATTTACTTACTTGCATGCATGCATACATATACATACACAAACGGGCTGTGAAAGACTAGATAGGTTGTGGAGGTGCTTCAGAGCTAGCCTCCTGCACAGACATTATCTATAATGGAGTCAGAGCGGCTGAGCCAGCCAACCTGGACTCGGGAAGTCTGTACACTGTCACTGAAGTGATACATGTAGCTCAAATGGTGCAGCTGTATTCACCCCCTAAGGACCAGTGGTATCTATTAAAATGATCGCAGCCATGCTAATCCGCACAATTTGCATATTGTCATTGAGTGTTAGGGCGCCAGTTGTGTAACTTATTTAGCTTCATCAGTTCTATCCAAACCCTTATCCAAACCTTTACCCCTTTAACAGCCAATGACTGAATAATTCCCCCATAAAACTAGCCATTAAAGTTCCCATATCAAAATACAACGTCTCACTCATTTAAAGACTACTTCATTAAATCTCACCAATGCCTGTGGGTGGAATGGGTCCCTGCTAATAAATGGCGCACACACTGAAGCAGAACGTAAAGTATCCAGTCAGGATATTTAAACAGACTCAGGAGTCCTTTAAAACAACACTTTCTGTAAATAGCCTGGCTAATGACATGTTGCTGTCATATCTTTTATGTTCTAGTGGCAGAAAAGCGATCAGTCACCCTGGAGGAATCGCTGACATTAATAGGGCTTCTTAGTGAGTACAATTCTCTATGTGAATTTCTCTACATTTCAGCCAAATTGTCTGACTGATATGGGTTTTTCCTGTACTTTGAGATTCTGCGATCGATCCCTTTAGCTATTAGACCAATATTGTGGAAATGAAACCATATACAGATAAGTGATGTCATCTGATCGAATTGTTAAGAGGTAATAATAGAGATCTATAAAAGATTGTTTCTGCTCGGAGTGCTTTTGTTTTTAGCGTGCATCATGTCCATTCTAATCTCTCTGATTTAACTCTAGTATGACTGCCTGCTCTGCAATCACATTCTTTGTTAATTCTATGTTTTTAATATGTGTATATAATGGTATACGAGGTCTGTCCGGAAAGTATCTAACCATTAGACATGTGCTATTTGTTTCAAATTTCGATGCTTCCAAATATCCAAATTGCCGAATTTCGGAAGTGCCGAACCGAATTGCCAAAGTGCTTTGGATTTCTGAAAAGTGGCAAAACAGGAGAGGGAGGTAAAATTAAGGGAATGATCACAGGAATCTAGCCCCTAACCTCAACCCCACCCTTACCCCAACCTTCCTCTACCCCTAACCCTACCCCTCGTTAAGGAATTGCCGAAGTCCCGAATTTCAAAAGTGCCAAACCACATTTTTGGCCCATGCACATCCTTACCAGCCATGTAATACGAAAAAGAGGGACATTTATTGAAGAAGATACAAGAAATATTGTATGTAGAACAATGATGCCTCAGTCCCCTTCAAAGTAAGCACCTTGGGACCTCACACAGTTCTCCCAGAGTCACTTCCCACTGTTCAAACACTCTGCAAAATACTTTGATGGAAGCGCCATTAGCTGCCTTGTTGTATTTACCTGAATCTCATCAATGGTCTGAAATCGCTTCCCTTTCAAAAGTGATTTTTTTTGTTTGTTTTGGGAATAGCCTGAAGTCACAGGACACCAAATCTTTCAACAGATTCTCAACCATTTTTGAAGCATTTGTGCCACATTGTTATTTGCGATGCACTCATTGCATCGTCTACGAAAGCCTTCTCAATCGTTTGAATAGTTCAAGCTCAACGCAAATTTTGATGCAGAGTTGTTACTCTACTCACTAAGTCATTTTTAATGTGACACCCACAAAGTACACATGCTCTCTCAACAGCATCTAGCACCCCCACTAACTTGTACAGTGAACTCATCATTGTTCACGCATGCGCATTCCAATTCACTCACCATCACTGCCAGGTAACATCGATGTCGAGCAAACCGTTTTCAAAAGGGCAAAGAGGGGCATTTTAATTTTAGGGGTGTGACCAGGGGATGGACTGTTCTGAGACATTTTAGGTAGCTTATTAAATGAACACTATAGTGTTAGCAATACAAAGCTGTATTCCTAACCCTATAGCTTTACTAACCCTATAGCTGTATTCCTAACCCTATAGCTGTATTTCTAACCTCTGACCCCCTCCCTAGCACCTCACATCCCATGGCAGTTAAAGGGTTAAAAGAAACTTTTCACCCTTACCTATCCTAGGTCCCTCTGCACCGACTCCATCTCAGCACATTGAATCTGTAGTGATGTCCCGAACTGTTCATTGGCGAATAGTTCCTGGCGAACATTGCTTGTTCGCGTTCTCCACGGATGGCGAACACATGCGCTGTTCGGTCCGCCCCCTATTCGTCATCATTGAGTAAACTTTGACCCTGTACCTCACAGTCAGCAGACACATTCCAGCCATTCAGCAGCAGACCCTCCCTCCCAGACCCTCCCACCTCCTGGACAGCATCCATTTTACATTCATTGTGAAGCTGCATTCTTAGTGAGAGGAGGGACAGTGTAGCTGCTGCTGATTTGATAGGGAACTTGATAGATAGACTAGTGTATTCAGTGTCCACTACAGTGTCCACTACTTTTTAGGGCTAGAACATCAGTCTGCTTTTTTTTTTTTTTGTGTAATGTAATTGCAGTTGCCTGCCAGGCAGCCAGCCTGTGTGTCAGGCTCACAGCATATACTGTGCCCACTTGCCCAGTGCCACTGTTGTGGACAGAAGAATTAAACCAAAATAGCTATTTACTAATGTCTATTTATTCTGTGTTCACTATGTTAAAACTGGCTGCTAGAGTAAATATTCCCTTCCCCCTTTATGGTTCAGTCATTATTTCCTCTGCAAGTTTCTTGTTACACATTCTTGTGTTAATAGGTAGCCTCCTTTGCTAACTCCTCCCCCACTTCCTTTGTGCCAATTCCACGTGCAACAAAATGGAGAATCACTGTTAAAGTAACAAAGAAACTACTCACTTCCCCTTTCTTCATGTATCCAAGCCAGAGCTGGAATATGGGGGGAAGAGCTCTGTAATGATGACATCACATCCTGTAGGGTGGGACCCTTTTTGACTGTTAACCAATTGTTGAATTGATATTGTATGTTTAAACTGTGACGTATTTTTGCTTTAAGAAGGAGACCCCCCTCTGGGGAATAAAGCATTCCTTAGTATTTCACTGATCAGAAACTTTGTCTCCGGTGTGAATTACTTCTAGGGAAAGCGTGCACGCATTCATCAATCAATTTGGAAGGTGTAGATAGACAAATAATCAAAGTTTTCTTTGATCCAAAACAAATTGTCGCCCGAACAGGGACATTAAGGGTAGTTAATTCACTTGGAAAGCCGTATATACATTACAAGACGGGAGAACAAAAGGACTACCAGAGATTGGAAAAGGAGACTGATCAACTCTGGCTATGGTAAATGAGTTAATTACCTACCTATATTTTCCTTTCTTTGGATTTCGTTTATTCTCCGTGGCTTCACTACGGCTTCGTGTGAATGACGTCTTCAGACAGGTATATATATACCCATATGTCCCCTTATAGAACTATATAAACCCTGTCACTTGTCTATCTACAGCCTAACTAAATCCAGAGTTTGAGTTTTTATGTGTGAAAGTGTCTGTTTGAGAATCTGTTTTGCTTTCTTTTGATTATTTGAGGTCGGGGTGTTGAAACCTGGCGGTTGTGGCCGGATTATATTAATTGTAAATCCTGGCGTAGTTTTTATTTTGAGATCAGGGGGTGTTGAAACCTGGCGTTTGTGGCCGGATTATATTAATTGTAAATCCTGGCGTTGTTTTTATTTTGAGATCAGGGGGTTCGTAAGAAAACCCTGGCGGTTTTGGCCGGATTATAGTAATATTTTAATATTAAATCCTGGCGTTTCTCTATTGTTTTTATTTTAAGTTCGGTTTTGGGAAATACCAAACTGGCGTAATTGGTTTTAGTTTGTTGAAATAATAAAAACAACAAACAAAGAGTTAAGTTGTTGTATGTGTGCTTGAGTGTGAGTTTCTATGTGTATATGTACTGAGTTTATTTTAAGGAGTCTATTTTCAGCTGGCATTAATTTTAAAGAATTTGTGTGCTTTGGCATATATATTGTGCTTTTGCATGTATACTGTTTTTTTTGTTTGGTTTTTTTGGGGGGTATATGTTACTTGTTATATATTCTATCTGTGTCCTGTAGTTCTCCTATTCTATCTTTTGTCTTCAGGAGAGCTGTGCTTAGGCACTCACATGGTTAAATACTTTGTGCTGCTTGCAACTCACTTTCTCCTACTTCCCCCCTTTCCCCCCCCCCCTTCTGCCCCCTCCATTCCTTGGAGTCTGTGCTGCCAGATGTTAGTTTTTTTTTTTTGCATCACTCTGGGTGTTTTCTGTGCTCTGCTAGCTTGGTGTGACACTTTATGCAAGTTTCTTGCAAGTCTCTCTCTCTCTCTCTCTCTCTCTTTACGTCCCTCTTTCTCTCTCTTTCAGTCTCTTTCTCTTTCAGTCTCTCTCTCTCTCTTTGTCTCTCTCTCTTTGTCTCACTGTCTCTCTCTGTCTCTTTAAGTCCCTCTCTCTCTTTCAGTCTCTTTCTCTCTCTTTCAGTCTCTTTCTCTCTCTTTCAGTCTCTCTCTCTCTCTTTCAGTCTCTCTCTCTCTGTCTCACTTTCTCTCTCTCTCACTCACTCTCTCACTCACTCTCTTCACTATCTTCACTCTCTTTTGGTCAAGGGTCTGCTTGCTGTCTCTTTTCCCTGTTTCTCTCTATCCAGTTCTACTGTAGTTTATCAATGGGTCAGACTCATGTTAACCCCTCCCGTGGTCGGTTAGCCTGTGATCTTGTAAAGGAAAGAGCTGGGGACTTAGCTGTGGTCAAACTCCGGAAAATTATTAAACTGTGTAGTATTAATATGTCCCCCAGTGGCAGATTGCAGGCGGAAGACTGGAGAAAACTTTTAAACGACAAACATGGGATCTTGGTAGATCATGGGTTGAAGAAATCAGCTGATGCGTGGTATAAGGTTGCTTGTGTAATTAAGAAGGAGGGGTGGATTGAGGAGGAGATAGACCTAGAAGGAAAAAAAAGTCTTTGTATATCATGAAAAAGGTTGTTTTGTTGAATCTGTTGCAGACGTTTCCAGCCCTCCTCCATATGATAAAGCCTGGCCTAAAAGGGAGGTGGCTCAACCTGCCTCTGGAGCGCCCCCACAGCCCATTCATGCTAGCTCCCTCTCTCCAGCCCCTGCTGCCTTGTACCCTGTTCTTAAAGCAGATGGTTCATGTTATTTTCCAACCCCCACTCCTTCTCCACTCCAAGTCTCAGTTCCCCCTTCCCTTCCGGTTTCTCTGCCTCCTCCTCCTCTCTTGCCCATCTCTGCAGCTACACCCTCTCTTTCGGCTCCTGTTGCTTCTGTCCACGCCCAATTCCTTTCACTTCTCCCTATAACTTCCGCCCTTACTTCTCCTGTGGAATCCTTCCCTTCTGCCCTTTCACTGACACCATTTCCTGTTTCTAACACACCCATCCCTTCCATGATGGTAACGTACCCTACCAACACCCCTGTGGTCTCTTCCCCCCCCCCCCTTCTGTATCCTCTTCCATTCCAACCCCTCTTATGGCTGCCCCCAGTGTATCTTTCCCTATTATGACTATTGGATCCACTGTTCCTACAGCATCAGGCTTTCCTCCTGCTGCGACCCCGGCAGCATCAGGTTATTATCCTGCAACCTCCACAGCTTCCTTAGCCACTTCTCCCCCTGCCTCGCAACTTGATTCGGTCCAAATTACTACTACAGTTAATCACCCTGCGACCAGTACTACAGCTGGTCTGATTCCCATTCTCACTGCCGATAGTAGTGTCCAAGAGGCGCAGCCTCCACAGACCACAACTAATCTACCCTCCAGTCCTATAGCAGGTGCTTGCGGTGCCCAGCATGATCAGGAGGGTGCCCCTTTGATGTATGTTACCTTCAACCCATCCCAAGCTGCAACACTGGTACAATCACTTCCTGACCCTGAGAAACAGCCCATGCCCTTTTTCCGTCGGATTGTTCAGATCCGTAAAACTTACTCTGCAGCATGGCGCGATTTGTTTAGTCTGTGTGAAATTAAGGCAGGGGATGCTTACTGGCCCGTAATGGAAAGGAGCTTTGATGATGCCCGTCTCACTACGGATACAGATTTTCAGTCTGGTATCACATTTTGTGAACAACTCCGTGCATGGGCTCAAGATAAGTTGACTGATCAGGCTATTTCTATTGCTGATATTGTTCAAGAAAAATCAGAAACAGTTGAAAGATTTCATTCTAGGTTAACTCAAACCTTTTCTGATCTAGGTTTCAACACATGTAATAAGTCCCACACACAGATGCTGTCAGCTGCTTTCGTTGCAGGCCTTAAGGAACCCATAAGGAAAGGCCTGGTCCAGTCCCGTCCCGAATTCAGGATAATTCCCCTGGACACTCTCCTCCTGGTCGCTAAAGGCCTGGAGTCAATCCAATTGCCCCTGCAAAAGAAATCCAATCCTTTAATGTTTTCCTTATCTGACCCTGCAACTCATCTTGCCCCTGGCGGGTACCCTATTCCATCACCTCTGGACCCTTTCACAGCTCAGGCCCCAGGACCACCACTCAAAACGTGTTATCACTGTAGGCAACTAGGACATTTTAGAAATGAGTGTCCAAGTCTGCATGCACCTAGGCAGCGCACACATGCTCTAAGGCCACCATATCCTGTGGCCGGTTATCCTCCTGCCCAGGCGCTTGGTTATCCGTTACCTGGTTCTCATTATTATCCTAATAACCTACCCTCTGCAACTTATCTGCCCACTAACAATCCAATGCCTAGACAACGACGCCCTACACAGCATGCTCGGCAACCATACTATCCAACTACACCTACACGTACATACCCTGGTCCAGACCAGTCTCATATTGATCTTGTCCAATAGGTAACAGGCAAACCTGTGTCCAATGCCCCTGTCATGGCAGTGTATACATGGGATAAAGGGGGGCCCCTAGCTACAGTGGTCCTACCTGTGGAAGGCTGCCCAACCACCTTCTTAGTTGACACAGGCGCAGCCCGTAGCGTACTTAGAGCATGTGACCTGCCTGACGATTCCTTTCTCTCTAATATAGATGTTTCCTGTATAGGTGTTGATGGAACCCCTCGTAGCAACCCATTAACTAAGCCCTTACGGGTGGGTACTTTCCCAGATCTCCTTACTCGTTTTGTAGTGTCTTCCTCTTGTCCTCTTAATTTGTTAGGGGCTGATGTCCTGTCCCGCTTGCAAGCCTTCGTCTCCTTTACTCCAGATGGTAAGGTTCAGTTATTGACCCCTCTCTCCAGTGATGATACCTCAGCCCTTTGTTCTTTACCCCTCCTACTCCACATGGAGTCACCCCATGGGAATGCAAGGGTCCCAGATAATTCCCCCAGTGCGCTTGACAGAGTTCCTGTGCAACTGTGGTCTACTGGTCCCGATGATATTGGACATCTTAAAGTTCCTCCGATACTTGTGCAGTTGCTCCAAGGTGCAAGTCTGCCCAGAAGACCACAATATCCATTGACTCCTGCTCAGTCCCTTTCTATCTCCAAACAAGTTGAAACTCTGCTGGCTGCGGGTGCTCTGGTTAAATGTGTATCGCCTTGTAATACTCCTTTGTTTCCAGTTAAGAAAAAGACCGAAAAGGGTGAGCCGGACAAGTACAGGATGGTTCAAGACCTCAGAGCAGTCAATGATGTTACCATCTTGGAAACCCCCATTGTTCCAAATCCTCATACTCTTCTATCCCAGGTCCCTCCATCAGCTAAATTCTTCACAGTGGTGGATTTGGCAAATGCCTACTTCAGCGTGCCTTTGCATCCCTCTTGCCAATACCTGTTCGCATTTACTCATGACCGCCAACAATACACCTGGACTGTAATGCCCCAGGGAGCACAAAATTCCCCAAGCCAGTTTGCAAGAGCCATGGCATACATCCTGGAACCATGGCAGAAATCACACACAGACGTGGTCCTCCTGCAATACGTGGACGATCTCCTTCTCTGTGCTGATGATCTCCCGACTGCAGAATGTACCTCTGAAGATTTCCTCTGTTTCCTGGCCGCCCAAGGTTGTAAAGCATCTAAGAAGAAATTGCAGTGGTGCCGACCATCGGTGATCTTTTTGGGGCATTGTCTTTCTCATGGCACCCGGCACCTTACTAGAGACAGAGTGCGGGGTATTACATCACTATGCCCTCCATCGGCTCATAAGTCCCTCCATGCCTTCCTGGGTCTTATCTCTTACTGCAGAGCCTGGATTCCTGAAGCCTCTACACTGTTGCAGCCGCTCTACGATGCCCTCAAAACTGAACCATTTGCTTTATCTCCTGAAGCCCTTACCAGCTTCTTCGCATTACGACGTGCTGTTGTTACTGCTCCTGCTCTGGGCCTTCCCAATTACGAGAAGCCCTTCAAGCTCTTTGTCTACGAAAAGATGGGCCATGCATCTGGTGTTCTCACTCAGTCTCATGGGTCTCGTCAACGTCCAATAGGGTATTACTCCTGCCAGTTGGATCCTGTGGCCAGAGGAGGACCCTCCTGTCTTCGGGCTGTATTTGCAGCAAGTGCTCTGCTGGACAAGACATGTGACATAATCCTTGGTCACAAGCTAACCATTCTCGCTCCCCATGATATTTCTGCGATACTAAACCAAGTTCAACCTAAACATCTCTCTACTCAAAGACATCTTCGTCTCCAAACAACATTAATGTTACCCGATAATGTCTCTTTACAGCGATGTTACACTTTGAATCCTGCCACTCTTCTGCCACTTCCCAAGGGGGGAGTACCACACTATTGGTACAGTCTGAACATAGATCCTGATGCCTTCCTTGATCTGGATGTCCATATGCCCACAGTACCACACGATGAACAGCCATCTCCTCTATGGCATTGTACTTTATGGTTCAGAGACGTGTCGGGGCCTGACCCTCAGTATGAAGAAGAACTGTTTCAATTGATTGAAGTACCTCTCACTTTGACAGACATATACTGTGATACAAAAGGTAACACTGTAGTTTTAGTCCAATTACCCACAGAAGTGACTCATATGTACCACCATTGGGAGATGGCAGTTCCTCATGTCTCTATTACTAAATCTCCAAATATCTCATGGAAGGAACTTGGTCCATTAGCCAAAGCATGGAGTGCAACAGATCAAGACCAACTTTCTGCAGAAGGTGTTACCAAACGAACTGTGAATTGTAAGACTACTGGTTACCCACAGTATCACACAGAAATATGTGAAGATGCCCCTCCCAAAGATTCTGACCCAGACATCCCCCATGATTGTTTTGAACAGATGAAGATGGAAACAACCCATCTTCCTACAGTACATGAAACGGCTCTGCCAGATCCTGACTGCACACTGTTTGTGGATGGCTCCAGATTTGCAGATGAACAAGGAAGATACCACACTGGATTTGCAGTGACCACAGTAGATCAGGTACTTCAAGCATCCCCACTTCCTGCGTCTATGTCTGCTCAAGAAGCTGAACTAAAAGCCCTCACTGTAGCATACCAAATGTTTGAAGGGAAGCGTGTTAATATTTATACCGATTCAAGATATGCCCTGGGCGTAGCACATGATTTTGGATTAATATGGAAAACAAGAGGTTTTCTAACAGCAACCGGTACACCAGTTAAACATGGTACAGCTATCAAGGAATTGATGGATGCTTTACTCCTTCCTGAAGAAGTGGCCATACTGAAAGTAAAGGCCCATGGAAGACGGAATTCGGAAGAAACATGTGGCAATCATAAAGCTGACCAAGCTGCCAAATATGCTGCATGTCAATCAAGGGAAGTGGACAGAAAAGTGTCCGGTGAGGAAATTACTATTTTTCCCATGCAAACCTTACCTACGGACCTCAAGTTTTTGAAGGAACAGCAAGCAGCTGTAAGTCCCGAAGAAAAGCAAAGCTGGAAACAGAAGGGAGCGACCTTACAGGATGGAGTATATACTAGTAATCTCAAATTTTGTCTGCCTAAATGTATGTATCCGGCTGTGGTTCAATGGGCCCACGGAGCAGCGCACTTGTCTAAGACCCTCATGAACTCTTTAATTGCTAAATATTTCGAAGCACCAGGTATTACCACTCTGACTAAAAACTACTGTAAGTCTTGTGCTATCTGTGCCAAGTGCAATCCGGGAAAATTGGAGAAAGTTTTCCCCAAATATCTGGCGAAGCCACACTACCCATTCCAGAGAGTCCAAATTGACCATATTCAGATGCCAAAGAGTGGCCGGTATGAATATGCCCTAGTTATGGTGGACATGTTCTCAGGATGGCCAGAAGCTTTCCCGGTTACTAATATGACCGCCAAGACCACTGCCAAGCGGTTGCTCACTGAAATTGTCTGTAGATATGGAGTTCCTGAAGTGATTGAAAGTGACCAGGGGCCGGCTTTTACAGCACTAGTAACTAAGGAAGTCTGGGCAGCACTGGGGGTGACCCTTGCATTTCACACACCCTATCACCCACAAAGTAGTGGTAAGGTAGAACGTATGAATGGCACCTTAAAAGCCAGAATGCTTAAGATGGCCCAAGAAACTAACCTACCCTGGCCAGAGAGTCTCCCCATAGCTCTATTTAGTGTCAGGTACACACCAAGAGGGAAGTTTAACCTGTCTCCCTATGAGATTTTGTTTGGTTCAGCCCCTAGGTTAGGTTGTTACTTTCCTCAACAACTCCAACTGCAATCAGATGTTATGGTTAATTATGTGACTGCTCTTTCCCAAGTTTTAAACAAGATACATGCCCAAGTGTTTTCTTCCATTCCAGATCCAGAGTCTGATACAGGCACACACAAGTTGCTCCCTGGTGATTGGGTTCTGGTTAAGAAGTTCGTGAGAAAACATACCCTTGAACCCAGATATGATGGTCCGTTCCAAGTCCTTCTAACCACAACTACCTCAGTTAAATTGGCTGGAAAGAACTCTTGGATACACGCTTCACACTGCAAGAAAGTTCCAGCTCCAGAGGAACCAGATCCTGTTATAACATGAATTTTGTGTATTTGTTCTTGCTGCTAGGTCTGATAAAGGCCCAACAAGTCGCTATAACCAAAGACAATCATGTTTATACATTTTGGCACAATTCCTCTAATACACGGGTAGCCACATTTGCATTTGATTATTGTGATATCGTAAACTGTACTTTTCCACCAGCGTTGTTGTCAACAGTGTACAAAGATATACCTAACATTAAGGACCCATACATATGTGTGACTAATGACTACTGGGGATATGAGTGTAGTTCATGGAAGGCAGCAGGGTGGAATACAGGGCCAGCCTGGGGCTATAGACCACAAAGTGCCTTAGACAGATTAGATAAAAATGGGGAGTCCTTACTGAAAAGAATGACGTTCAGGAAACCAGGGGGGGCGACACCTATGAAACTAGCCTTAAACATAGAACACCCCAGTCCTGGAGATGCTGGACAATATGTAATGGGAATGTACTGGAAGGGAGGAGGTTCATACAATAAACAGGGGACCTTTTACTTACAGGACATGTATGACTCACCTGAATGGGTAGGAGCCACACACATGACTATTAATCCTCTTAAGCCACATATCAAAACTCTAAAAGAGATGATAGCTATAGCTAACCCCACGTATGAGGACACTATGGCTGTAGAGACGGGTTTCTCTGACACTAACTTATGGCTTGAGTGGATGAAATATAATGCTAACAAACACAACAGATCTAACTGCTATGTCTGTGGAGGAGCGAGGCCTCACTTAGGTACTGTCCCTTTGAACATACCTCCGGAGATAGAGATGTGTTTCCTAAGTCTCTATACTATACTTAAAACCAACCGGACGGAATGTGGATCATGGATAAAGGAATACCCAGTTGTCCTTAAAGATGTCAAGCCAGATAAAGGTATCACCATATATCCAGGGAACTACACTTGTTATGGTATATATGATGTGGTAGGCCAATTCTTTGGTAATTTCACTGGTAAGTACTGTGCCACATATATCCCAATTCCAGTTGCCTTTATCCAACAACACATAAGATCCCTTGGAGATATATATTGGATTTGTGGGGATATGCAGATTAGAACCAGATTGGAAGGCGTATGGTGGGGAGAATGTGCTCTAGCTAAGGTAATTATGCCTATACACATAATCTCTGACGGACACCAAGATACCCCAGGTACGTTACACCAATACTCTAGAATAAAGAGAGATACTCCTGTAAAAGGCAGTTTTGATCCCCATATTTATATAGATACCATAGGAGTGCCAAGGGGGGTGCCAAATGAATTTAAAGCAAGAGATGAAGTGTCCGCAGGGTTTGAATCTATTTTTCCAATCATCACGGCCAATAAAAATTTAAATTGGATTAATTACATCTATTATAACCAACAACGTTTTGTAAATTATACAAGAGATGCCCTCCAGGGTTTGGCGGAACAATTACAAGCTACTTCCCAGATGACCTTCCAGAATAGACTGGCCTTAGACATGATTCTGGCAGAGAAAGGGGGAGTATGTAAAATACTCCCAGACACCATGACATGCTGTACCTATATCCCAGATAATACAGGCCCTAATGGTAAGGTAACGTTGGCAATAGAAAAGTTAAAAAGTTTATCCAACGAACTGAAAAGGAATTCTGGGGCCACAGATCCATGGGAAAGATGGTTTGGATGGATGTCTGGATGGCAAGGTGCTCTAGCCCAAATAGGTGTTGCCATTTTAATAACGATACTCATCCTCGCTCTTCTTGTTTGTTGTGTATTACCTTGTCTTAAGAAATGCCTACAAAAGACAGTTGATCAGACAGTCGACCAGACCACCCCGACCTTCCTTCACCAAGAGATTGATGACATAGACCGTGATACACCACATACACCCTTACAGTCCCACCGCACTAAATCAATAGCTACTTCTTCTTAAGGACATTCAGGGATAGCGTCTGTCTCTACGGGCAGAAGTCTGGCACGGAAGAAGTAGTGGACAAGCTGCTATGGGTAACCCGCACAGTGAAGCGTTCGAGGCCTGTTCAGACAGATGTGCAAGATAGCCTTTTGTTATTTTTCTATAGGGACAGTATTAGAGTTAGAGATAGTAGTTATTAGTAAAATAGCCATTTTAAGGGGGGACTGTTGTGGACAGAAGAATTAAACCAAAATAGCTATTTACTAATGTCTATTTATTCTGTGTTCACTATGTTAAAACTGGCTGCTAGAGTAAATATTCCCTTCCCCCTTTATGGTTCAGTCATTATTTCCTCTGCAAGTTTCTTGTTACACATTCTTGTGTTAATAGGTAGCCTCCTTTGCTAACTCCTCCCCCACTTCCTTTGTGCCAATTCCACGTGCAACAAAATGGAGAATCACTGTTAAAGTAACAAAGAAACTACTCACTTCCCCTTTCTTCATGTATCCAAGCCAGAGCTGGAATATGGGGGGAAGAGCTCTGTAATGATGACATCACATCCTGTAGGGTGGGACCCTTTTTGACTGTTAACCAATTGTTGAATTGATATTGTATGTTTAAACTGTGACGTATTTTTGCTTTAAGAAGGAGACCCCCCTCTGGGGAATAAAGCATTCCTTAGTATTTCACTGATCAGAAACTTTGTCTCCGGTGTGAATTACTTCTAGGGAAAGCGTGCACGCATTCATCAATCAATTTGGAAGGTGTAGATAGACAAATAATCAAAGTTTTCTTTGATCCAAAACACCACCACTCACTCACTGGTGTCACAATAGCTTGCATTTGAACAAAAAACTAAACTTTTTGGACTGTAATATAATAGCAGTCAGTTTCCTTCACTAGTGTGCGTTTCAGGGTCTGCCAGGGCACAGTGTCACACCAGTGCAACTCATATCTGGTGTAACAGTAGTGTACATTTAAAAAAAAAAATACAATTTTGACTGTAATAGATTGAATAGCAGTTAGTTGTCTGCCAGCGTGTGTGTCAGGCTCACAGCGTATACTGTGCCCACTTGCCCAGTGCCACCACTCACTCACTGGTTTCCCAATAGCTTGCATTTAACAAAAAAAAAACTTTTTGGACTGTAATATAATAACAGTCAGTTTCCTTCACGAGTGTGCGTTTCAGGGCCTGCCAGGGCACAGTGTCACACCAGTGCCACTCATATCTGTTGTCACAGTAGCTTGCACGCATAGTACCACTAATCAAAAAAAAAATGACAGGCAGAGGCAGGCCACCCCGCAGGGGCCGTCGTGGTCGTGGTTCTGTGATTCCCTTTGGCCCTAGAATAATGCCCAGTGTTCAGAGGCCACGTACCCTGAACTTGAAAAGTTCTGAGGACATAGTTGACTGGCTAATACTGGACAATCTTCTAAAGCTTCCGCTCGGAACCTTGGCGCACCATCCTCCTCCAGCTTAGCTTCGGGCACCTCTCAAGTTACCACTCACCGGCCTGCTGCCACCACCAACACTAGCACCACAGCCGCTTCACTTGGTATGTCAGAGGAGTTATTTACACATCAGTTGGAAGAAATGAGTGATGCACAACCATTATTGCCAGAGGATGTAGATAACAGGGATATGTCTGTCAGGCAGCATTACACACGTACGGTGTGATGATGATGATGATGTTGTACCCACTGCTGCTTCCTTTGCTGAGTTGTCCGATACAAGTGAAGCGGTTGATGATGACGATGCATCCGTGGATGTCACGTGGGTGCCGCTAGAAGAGAAGAAGAACAGGGAGAAAATTCAGATGGAGAGACAGAGAGGAGGAGACGAGTTGGAAGCAGGGGGAGGTCGTCGCAAGGAGCTAGTGGCACAGTCAGACAGCATGCATCGGCACCCGGGGTCAGCCAGACAGCACGCCAATCAACGCATGCTGTTGCCACCACCAGAATGCCGTCATTGCAGAGCTCAGCAGTGTGGCATTGTTTTTGTGTGTCTGCCTCTGACAACAGCGATGCCATTTGCAACCTGTGCCAAAAGAAACTAAGTCGTGGGAAGTCCAACACCCACCTAGGTACATCTGCTTTGCGAAGGCACATGATCGCACATCACAAACGCCTATGGGATCAACACATGAGTACAAGCAGCACACAAACTCAAAGCCGCCATCCTCCTCCTGGTCCAGCATCTTCAGCCACGTTAACCACTGCTGTCCTCCTTGCCCCCTCTCAACCATCCGCCCCTCCGTCTCTCGCCTTGAGCAGTTCCTGCTCATCTGCCCACAGTCAGGTGTCTGTCAAGGACATGTTTGAGCGTAAGAAGCCAATGTCACAAAGTCACCCCCTTGCCCGGCGTCTGACAGCTGACTGGCTTGACTCAACTCTTAGCCCGCCAGCTTTTACCATACAAGCTGGTGGAGTCTGAGGCGGTCAAACAATTTGTAGCTATTGCGACACCGCAGTGGAAGGTACCCGGCCGAAATTTCTTTGCACAAAAGGCAATCCCCAACCTGTACTCGATTGTGCAAATGGAAGTAATGGCATGTCTGGCACACAGTGTTGGGGCAAGGGTCCATCTGACCACTGATACCTGGTCTGCAAAGCATGGTCAGGGCAGGTATATCACCTACACTGCGCATTGGGTATACCTGCTGAGGGTTGCCAAGCATGGAATGCGTGGCTCTGCAGAGGAGTTGGTGACACCGCCACGACTTGCAGGCAGGCCTGCTGCCACCTCCTCTACTCCTCCTACTCCATCCTCTTCCATAACCTCCTCGGCTGAGTCCTCTTCTGCTGCTGCATCTTGCTCCACATCAACGGCACCCCCCCCCCCCCATCCCGGATATGGCAGTGTTACGCCCTCTTGGGGTTGACCTGCCTGAAAGTAGAGAGTCACACCGGACCAGCACTCCTGTCCGCCCTGAACGCACAGGTGGATCAGTGGCTGACTCCGCACCAACTGGAGATTGGCAAAGTGGTTTGTGACAACGGAAGAAATTTGATGGCGGCATTGCATTTGGGCAAGTTGACACAGTTGCATGGCACATGTGTGGAATCTGATCGTACAACGCTTTGTGCATAATTACCCAGGCTTACAGGACGTCCTTAAGCAGGCCAGGAAGGTGTGTGGCCATTTCAGGCGTTCCTACACGGCCATGGCGCACTTTTCCGATATCCAGCGGTGAAACAACATGCCAATGAGGCGCTTGATTTGCGACAGCCCGACACGTTGGAATTCAACACTCCTAATGTTCGACCGCCTGCTCCAACAAGAAAAAGCCGTTAACGAGTATTTGTATGACCGGGGTGCTAGGACAGCCTCTGCGGAGCTGGGAATTTTTTTGCCACGTGACTGGATGCTCATGCGCACTGCCTGTAGGCTCATGCATCCTTTTGAGGAGGTGACAAACCTAGTCAGCACCAAAGGCACCATCAGCAACATCATACCATTTGTTTTCTTCCTGGAGCATGCCCTGTGAAGAGTGCTGGATCACGCCATAGATGAGCGTGAAGAGGAAGAGTTGTGGTCACCATCACCACCAGAAACAGCCTTATCAGCATCGCTTGCTGGACCTGCGGCAATGCTGGAAGAGGATTGTGAGGAAGAGGAGTCAGAGGAGGAATGTGGCTTTGAGGAGGAGGAGGAAGACCAACCACAACAGGCATCCCAGGGTGCTCATTGTCACCTATCTGGTACCCGTGGTGTTGTACGTGGCTGGGGGGAAGAACATACATTCAGAGATATCACTGAGGACGAGGAACAGGACATAAATAGCTCGGCATCCAACCTTGTGCAAATGGGGTCTTTCATGCTGTCGTGCCTGTTGAGGGACCCTCGTATAAAAAGGCTGAAGGAGAACGACCTGTACTGGGTGTCCACGCTACTAGACCCCCGGTATAAGCAGAAAGTGCCAGAAATGTTACCAAATTACGGCAAGTCGGAAAGGATGCAGTAGTTCCAAAATCAATTAAAAAGTATGCTTTACACAGCGTATAAGGGTGATGTCACAGCACAATGGGAATCTAACAGAGGAAGAGGTGAAAGTAATCCTCCTCTTCCCACGACCACGCCGGCAAGGACAGGACGCTTTACAGACATGTTGTTGATGGAGGACATGCAGAGCTTTTTAAGTCCTACGCATCGCCACAGCCCTTCGGGGTCCACCCTCAGAGAACGACTCGAACGACAGGTAGCAGACTACCTCGCCTTAACTGCAGATATTGACACTCTGAGGAGTGATGAACCTCTTGACTACTGGGTGTGCAGGCTTGACCTGTGGCCTGAGCTATCCTGATTTGCGATAGACCTTCTGGCCTGCCCCGCTTCAAGTGTCCTGTTAGAAAGGACCTTCAGTGCAGCAGGAGGTATTGTCACTGAGAAGAGAAGTCGCCTAGGTCAAAAAAGTCTAGATTACCTCACCTTTATTAAGATGAATGAGGGATGGATCCCGAAGGGACTGACCGTGGGCGATACATTCGACTAAAAAAGGCCTGATGAGGGGGACTACTTAACACACCACTCCTATCTGGTGGCACATTAGATTGCACGTGCAGTACCCCAAATTTGAAGTAGGAGGACAGACCAAGCATGTTTTTCCATCTCCCGCTTCCTAAAATCGATGCCTTATATACACGTCCCCTGATAGGGGACGTAACAGGTATTAAACTGATAGGAGTGGTGTGTTAAGTAGTAATATTCCTATCAGTTTAATCCCTGTTACGTCCCCTATCAGGGGACGTGTATATAAGGCATCGATTTTAGGAAGCGGGAGATGGAAAAAGATGCTTGGTCGGTCCTCCTACTTCAAATTTGGGGCACTGCGCGTGCAATCTAATGTGCCACCAGATAGGAGTAGTGTGTTAAGTAGTACTATTCCTATCTGGTGGCACATTAGATTGCACGCGCAGTGCCCCAAATTTGAAGTAGGAGGACCGACCAAGCACCTTTTTCCATCTCCCACTTTCTGGGTGGAGGAAGAGAGACCTTCAGTGACATCAGTGAGGACAAGGAACGGGACATGGCTAGCTTGGTATCCAACCTTGTGCAAATGGGGAGTTTGCGATTGTGCAAATGGACTGTTTGCGGTTGTTTGCGGTGCGTTAAACGGGGAGTTTGGTCTGTCACTGTGAAGCGGGCGTAACCCTTACACTACCTGATCGATACAACATCATACCTGATGTTTTAAAGCAGGTTATTCCAAACAATTTAGGAATGTTAGGTGATTTATGCCCTTTATGGATTAAAATCAGACTCTACATCAACTGTGTAATTTTCCATGGGAGTTTTGCCATGTATCCCCCTCCGGCATGCCACAGTCCAGCTGTTAGTCCCCTTGAAACAACTTTTCCATCACTATTGTGGCCAGAAAGAGTCCCTGTGGGTTTTAAAATTCTCCTGCCCATTGAAGTCTATGGCAGTTTGCCCGGTTCGCCTGTTCGCGAACATTTGCGAAAGTTTGCGTTCGCCGTTCGCAAACCGATAATGTTATGTTCGCGACATCACTATGAGTCTGTGCTTTCTTATGGGGGATTTGAAGATTCTGGTTGTACAGGGTAATTTCAAGGAGTTAAACTTCATGAAACAGCAGGAAGCGCCTCTAATTGGCTGCCTGGTATACAGTCACTAAAGGCAGTATTAACTATGTGCAGCTTCAGGGACAAAATGACAGGAACATTTCACCCAAACCACTTAAATGAGATGATGTGGTCTGCATGCCTATAGTGTCCATTTAATAACAATTTGTGCAACTAAAATGTAATTTAGAACAATAACAATGTACCGTATCTTATTTACACAGACTGATTTCCAGACACATGTATTGTAGTTTAAAGACACATTACTAGGAGTATTATTGCTGTTAGACTCTGTTATACATTCAGACACATTACTGGGAGTATTATTGCTGTGGAGCTCTGTGATAGACTCAGACACATTACTGGGAGTATTATTACTGTGGAGCTCTGTTATACACTCAGACACATTACTGGGAGTATTATTACTGTGGAGCTCTGTGATAGACTCAGACACATTACTGGGAATATTATTGCTGTGGAGCTCTGTTATGCACTCAGACACATTACTGGGAATATTATTGCTGTGGAGCTCTGTTACACACTCAGACACATTACTGGGAGTATTATTGCTGTGGAGCTCTGTTATTCACTCAGACATATTACTGGGAGTATTATTGCTGTGGAGCTCTGTTATACATTAGGCACGCCAACAACATGAATCTCTTAGAAAAGAGGGATATTAGGATAGATAAGAGGGACAGAGGGTTTTTCGCCCAAGATAGGGACTGTCCCTCCGAAATAGGGACACTTGGGAGGTATGCCTTTATGCTTTCTTCCTCTAGATTTAAATCTTGTTACTATAAAATATTTGCATAGAAATAACATATTACATTCTGATGTACACAGATCTACAAATTTAAATAAATTATCTTGATCTAAATATTCACTTTAAATTAGCATGATACCTTTATCTTTGGGATACATATATAAATATTTCCCCTATAGATTTTTCATTAAACTAGCACTTATTCACTAAGCTCACTGAATTTTAGAGTTTGTAAAACTGAGGCTTTGACAGTTCTTCTAAATCTGTTATTTCTATAGACACCCAGACCACTTCCACTAATTGTGGTCTGGATGCAGTGTCCCTGTGCCCCTTAGCAATGCAATATAAAACATTCCAGTGCTAAGACTGCCTCTAGTGGTGGTCTACCAGACAGCCGTTAGAGGTACTTCCTATGGTTTCCCAGAGTTTGACTCAGTGAAACGATGCAGGACGTCCTCACGCTTTGCGAAGGCAATGCTTTCCTATGGTAAAGGGCTGATACGAATGAGGAGCTCACCGAACTTGTGCATTAAGTTCCTCCCGTCAGCGGAGGAGCAGCCCTACCCAGCACCGAGAGACATCGGGGCTGGAATTTTGTAAGTGACTGAAAAGGGTCTTTTTAACTTTTGCTCCCTGGTGAGTGGACCACGGGGGTCAGTGGGGGCAGAGACCCACTTTAGTGCAAGGAATACATCTTTATTAATTAATGAATTAAGAAGACTATTTTAAATGTTATGCCAAAATTGAAGCTAAAATTAAGCTATTTTTCCATATTGATTATTTTGGCACATCATTACATATTCCCATATGTATAACCCGTGTCTGTATTGACATGGCAAACACTCCTCAGCTGTCTGGATTCCAGTAGGTACACAGATCATCAGTGCTGAGTGTTCATCACATTGTCTAACGCGCCTTTTTTTATTTAATATGCATCACATCGATCCTTTCTCTTTTACAAATGGTGATTGACTTGACATACACTTTGCAGTCAGAAGGATTATCAAACGCAAAATAAAGTTTGGAGTTCCTTGAGATTTCTTAAAACCGCAAGTCTGGGCAAGTATTATATATAGGAAGCAATCCTTCCACATATAAAAGCTGTATTGTCATTTAGTGTTAATTTGTATCATTACACGATAGATGCTGTTCACATGAGCTGAACCCACACTAACGTTCTCAAGGTACAGAAGCAATTACCAGCTAATAGCTCAATGTACAATGAAGCAAGCAATATGATGGTGATTATTCCTTTATCATTAATGTGTGAAATTTGACTTTACTTATTTTGATATTTAACCAAGTTGGTTTATGTGAAAGGCTATAAAATGCCAATACCTTTCTTTGTGTGTATATATATATATATATTCTGTATTTTTGTACTGCGACTCCCTTTTCCACCCCTATCGGTTATTATTCTCACTTGATCTGTGAACCAAATGGAGACCTGTCCCCAATTTCTAAGATTTGAAATCCTTGTTTAGTGAATAAGTGAGTGCGCTGGATTCTGTATTTTGTATATTTTGGCCCCAGCAGCACCCTATAATGTATGCATGTTCAGGTGAGTGCAGCCCTCTTGGTTTTGTCTGGATATTTGGTAGTCCCAGGCCAACTCCTTGGTTTTGCACCCCTCCCTGTTACAGGTGCCTCATTCCAGGATCCTATTTAGCCTTGACTTGCAGAGAGTCCCAGTAAGGAAGCATTTCCCAAGTAAGTGGATTAATCTCATAAGAGCAAGCATTAGGCTGCTAGAGTAGGACCTGCCAAGAATGGGGTACATCGACGTTGTGGCAGACTTATGCAATGAATGATCATATAATGTAACTAAACCCCCATTATTTTTTTGCCTAGGTGAGGTGTTTTTAAATAAAACTATTACAATTTCTTAGATTTGCGAGTGCACTGGATTGTGTATTTTTTTTTTTTTTTTTTTTTTTTAGACGTGTCCCTCATTTTGAACTGCTGGCAGAAGAAAAATGCCCACTCGGGCCATGCACAGAGCACTCCATGCATGGGCTGGCATGTCAGTCTGTCTGGCCACCTTCTCTTGGGGCAGGCCATCAATGCGAACCTTCAACAGTTAATAGTTCAAGTAGTTTAACACTTGATGCACAGATTGGGCGATCATAAATACAATTTGAAATATTATCCCCTTCGTGACCGCGGATGTATCGGGTACATCCGACAAAAAACGGTCATTAATGACCTCGGACGTACCTGATATGTCCGCGGTAAATGTGAGCACTGGGATCGATCAAGATCACTCTAATGGTATTGCAGCGATCCTGCAATACCTCTCCTTGCTTCCGGGTGATCGCTCCCTATGAGCAATCTGTTCCGGGTTGCCCCACGTGGCGCCCAGCAGTGTAGCAGAGCATTGAAAGCCATCGGGTAGGCTTCCGATGCTCTGCCTGTGTGTGGAGTGCCTCGAGGAGTTGAGGCACTCATTGAATATTAAATAATGAAAAAATAAGTAAAATAAGTATTAAACCCACCCCCGGGACCGTGGCCCTGGTCCTTAACGGTAAGAAAATTGACAGTCTGGTCACTAAGGGGTTAAACAAATCCGCTATACTAATGTGATGTCCAATTCAGTAATTTGACTTTCAGAATGTTAAATAATGCTTCTTATCTGGTTTCAAAGAAAGGATGGAGGAGTCAACTGTAACCCTCATGTTTAACAGTTAAAGGTTACACTTTATCAAAAAATATTTTCTTGTGGGGGGCCACGACTGGACGCGTAACTGAGCAGACATGGCACTGTGAGTCTCTGTTGCTGCTCTGCTACAAAGAGACTTATGCAGCCAAAATACTCGTGTTTCTGGGAAGATTCCTACTGATCCCCCGTCAGAAGCCGCTATATGAGGCAAGAACAAATGGAATACGTGCTTGGAGGCAAACAGGCTGCCAGATATCAGGCTCTCTTTCGAGAGGCCTACACCACCAGTTCCTCCCAATATTGCGTCCGAGGCCCGCTGCAACCCAGAGGCCTCGGAGGAATCCAATGTAGATGAGGAGTCTAATAACTCGCCTCATGCAGGTGAGGCCTATACATTTTCAGAGACTGATGATCACTCCTCTCGTTCCACGAAGGGCGATGTCACAAGGCTATTAGTTGATTTAAGGCAGGTGTGGAAAGCTTACCTCCAAAAGACCCAGGCCAATATTGGTGATGTCAAAAACAGAGTGCAGGCAGTGGATGAAGGGAACCCTCTAGAGACACCCAGCTCCTGGAGGCTAAAGATTCCCAAGACAAGCTCAAGGGCAAGGTCCAGCATTTTAAACAGATGGTGGTCCTATTGGAGACTGCACCAGCGCCGGAATATAAGAATATGGGGAATACGCAAGGAAGTGAGTGAAGGGGAACTGCTCCAATTTTTCCATTCTATGGGAATCAGAGGGAGTCCAGATCCATCATATAGAACATCAGCGTTCCGCATCTACAAGTCCGCTACCACTCCTACAGGAGCGGCCAGAGATATCATAGCATTCAAAAGAAATATCATGGTGAGAACAGCCCTAATGAATGGTTCCAGACACATAGGCACAGTGCACTTTGAGGGACGTTCGGAAACGCTTTATTGTGACCTTCCATTCTGTGATCTCACAGAGAAGAGAAAGCTGGTCCCGGTCACCAGGAGAGACGTCACCATCACTCCATTAAATACCGCTGGGGAGTAGGGTATTCCTGGTGATCTCTCATGGTGTTGAAACACTTACCCTTATGCCCTATTATTTTACCATAGGTATCATTCTTTACTTTTAGTTTTTTTAGTTTTAGTTTATGCAATCTGTTTGCATCTATGTTATATATTTTGTTACACTCTGTTATTGGGAAAACTGTATACGAAGTGTATAAACGCTAATAAAAGTACAAATTGGGACAGTGGGGGGAGAAATAGTTTCTTGTGACTAATCGCTTTTATGCTGCAAGAGGCCATCTAAAAAAGCATCACAAAAAAACAAATAATTTGGATTGTGGCATGATGCACGATTCAGGATTTTTGTAAAAAAAAACAAAACCCGGTGCATTGACCCTGAAAGAAAGACACATTCACGCACGCAGAAATCAGAACTCTATTTTTCCATTCACTTATATGAGTGGGTTTTGGGGTTTTTGTTTTTTTGTGAATGAGAGTTAAGCAGAGTATCTCGTTGCAATGCAACATTTTTGAATTTCCATTAAGAAGTTGGTGCAGATTTAGATGTTGTAGATAAATACACTACCATGTCCTGTTTATAAAATAAAGTAAAAAAACGAAATCTGCACCTTTTTGGGGGATCAGCTCCTCCCCTCTTCCCTCTTAATTGCTCGATAATTAGCGTTATGAAAAATATATAAACTAAATAGAAATCTCATGGATTGGATTAAGCACTACGGTTTGTGATCTAGTGAAAGTAAACCAGACCGACATGTTTATCTTTCATTAACAATATTTGGTTTGAATCTAAAGATCTTGGGGTACGTTGCTGCAGCGGTGAGAAGGCCGATATCATCAGGTAATGTAAAATGCATCACCTATGTATTAATGTGTTTTTACGTTTTTTGAGTAGGTTGTAAGCTTATCACACGTGGATTAGTATCTCCGCATCAAAGAGGTAACAAATTAAATCGAAGATGTGACAAGTTGTCTAAAGTAAAATAAAACTGTCTTCAACTTAACTGACGTTGTTGTATTCATTTTATGGAAGATTATTATGTTAAAAAGGGCTGTTGTTTTAGGCATTTATGACCCTATCACACTTGTTATAGGAAAGGTTACATACAGGTTTTAATGATACAATCAGAGTCTAATTTCTACATGAGGTTAAATATATGAATTCAACCATGAAGCTGACGATTAGTGTATTTTTAGACATAATGATGTAACTCAAAGTCAATGCTGAATCGGGCATGCATTATTTTAAGGGTCTATTATCAATCAATACAAACTGACAGGAGTGTGTGTCTGTGTAGCACATATTTGTAATTCAAATTTCTAAGTAACCAAACTTACATTGATGACCCTCTCTGCAGTGTTAAATAATAATAATAATAATAATAATATACTGTAGAACATGATAGACATTCATATTTACAAATCAATAAGATAATTCTATGCAGGGACATTCTTTTTAGGGTTTATTTCTTATTAGCACAGACCATGATTACTGGTTGTGATTATTTGATTGTGTGGTCTCCGTAGCAGATTTTCATGTGGCCCAGGTGTGAAGGCAAGCAGTATTAAACTGACGTTGATTTCACATTGATGTTGGGTTTACGTGATCAACAAATGCTAATACCTGTTGAGGCCTGCCTTTAAGAAAACTTATTTTCCTTACCCTACAGCAATTCAGCTATTAATCTTCATTGGCATGTTGTAAAGTACTAATTGAGAGGCAAAACATTTGTGCATCCATCCCAAGTGATAAAATAAACATCCTTTCTATAACGATAAAATAGGTTGTGCCAACATTTCTAGTCTCTCTTGTAAACCAAAAATAGATTTGACTTCTTTAATGCAAGTGTGACTGCAACAAATCCTTCATGTAACGGGTTTGGTGGGTATCCCCAATCTAACCTTTATAAAAGCTTGGTCTCCTGGTACACCGCACAACTTTACCCTAATACGTTCGGCATAGGCACTGTAAAAAGTATGATAGCAAAACCAACCCCCCACATTTTTTCAAGTACATAAATTCTAAAAAAACAAAAAATGAAAGTGTAGGTACACTGGAAACAGAGATGGGTAGGCTAGCTAATGAAGACCAGGAAAAGGCAAAACTTTTAAAACTATTTTTCTTCAGTACATATTAATGAGGATCCTATGGCAAGAGATATGCAAATGATATGCAGATAACTTGTGATTGGATAACTCTAGACAAGGTACCACAGCTGTTAAAGAAAATTAATGTAAATAAATCTCCAGGGCCTGACGGTATTCACCCACGAGTACTTAAGGAGCTAAGTGGGGAAATAAGTGAACCTCTGTAGTTAATTTTTCAAGATTCTTTTGTTTCAGGTATTGTACTGGAGGATTGGAGGAAGGCAGATGCTGTTCCTATATTTAAAAAGGGTTCAAAATCCTTGTCTAGAAATTATAGACCTGTGTGCTTAACTTCTGTGACTGGGAAAATATTTGAAGGGCTATTAAGGGATAATATTCAGGAATTAATTGGGAAGAACTTTGTTATTAGCAATAATCAGCATGGTTTTATGAAACATAGGTCATGTCAAAATAACCTAATTGCATTCTACGAAGAAGTAAGTAGAAGTATAGATCAGGATATTGCAGTGGATGTGATCTACTTGAATTTTGCCAAGGCATTTGATACAGTTCCTCATAATAGGTTAGTCTTCAAACTAAAAGAAATTGGTCTAGATGATTATTCTTGCTCTTGGGTAGAACATTGGCTTAAGGATAGGCTTATAATAGGATTGGCCATTATAAGCCAGGCTAGACAAAAGTTGTTAGTGGAGTCCCTCATGGTTCAGTTTTAGGACCGCTTCTATTTAACATATTTATAAATTATCTTGAAATAGACATTGAAAGCCATGTATGTAAAGCCATTGTAAAGTAATTAAATGTGAGCAGCATATTGCTTTGCTGCAGAGGGATTTGGATAGATTGGGGGACTGGGCACTAAAAGGGCAGATGGAATTTAACGTAGAGAAATGCAAAGTTATGCACTTCGGGGTCAAGAATGCACAAGCAACTTACACCCTAAATGGTAGGGAATTAGGGATAACCACACATGAGAAGTATTTGGGAATTGTTATAGGCAACAATATGCAATGTCAATCTGCAGTTGCTAAGGCCAGCAAGGTTTTGTAATGTGTAAATAGGGGCATAAATTCACGGGATGAAAATATAATTTTGCCTCTTTATAAATCTCTGGTAAGACCACCCCTTGAATATGCTGTGCAATTTTGGGCAACTGTTCTAAAGAAAGATATCATGGCACTAGAAAAAGTGCAGAGACGAACTACAAAATTGATAAAAAGAAGGGAGCATTTTAGTTACGAGGATAGGTTAAAAATGTAAATCTCTTTAGTCTGGAAAAACTGCGCCTCAGAGGGGATATGATAACATTATACAAATATATCCGGGGCTAGTACAAACCTTTATCTGGAAACCTATTCATAAACAGGGCTATACATAGGACACGAGGTCACAAATTTAGGCTTGAAGAAAGGATATTTCATCTAAGGCAAAGAAAAGGTTTTTTTTACAGTAAGAGCAATAAGGATATGGAATTCTCTGCCTGAAGAGGTGGTTTGTCAGAGTCTATACAGATGTTTAAACTGCAATTAGATAAATACTTGCAAAAACATAACATACAGGGATATAATTTCTAATTAGTGGGGTAATAGCTGCTTGATCCAAGGAGACATCTGACTGCTATTTTGGGGTAAAGAAGGAATTTTTTCCTAGCTTGTTGCAAATTGGAAGCGCTTCAGACTAGGATTTTTTTCCTTCATTTGGATCAACAGCAAAAAACTAATGTGAGAAAGGCTGAACTTGATGGACGCCAGTTTCTTTTCACCTATGTGACTATGTAATATATAAAGGGAAAACACTCCACAGCCGATGGTTGGTTTGCTAAAAAAAATCTTTCAAAAGCGTTTTCATTAAACATAGGAAATGCTGCTTAGGACAAGTTCCATAATGTTTAGACTAATTTAGACTGGCCGCAGTCTGTTATTCGGAAGACCCTGGTATATGGTTAGATACCAGTATCCCATATGGCTTCTATATTGGGGAAAAAATGATCTCCAAACTTTCCCAAATGATGTGCTTGGTGCAGAAACTGTGTTTGCTTTAAGCTATTCAGTAGTAAAAAAATAGATTTTATGAAATGTCCATGTCAGTCATTGTCAGAGGCGGCTCTCTAATTAGGCGGTTTAGGCGGACGCCTAAGGCCTCGCGCTGAGTGGGGCCTCGCGGCCGCCTAAACCGCCATAGGGCAGACTGACATGTCGGGTCCTTGAGGACCCGACACAGGAGGGGGCCCGGCGGCTTCCCCTGTATGCCGCCGGGTGCGAAGCCCCTCCTGTCAGTCTAACCGGGAGAGCCAGCCTTCAGTCTGCAGCTCCGCCGGGTGTGAGCTGCAGACTGAAGTGTCTCACAATCTCTAGCCAATCGGCAACGCTATGACTGAAGATCGCGAGACCTTCACCATGTGGTCTGCAGCTCTGCATCCGGCAGAGCTGCAGATCGCAGAGCCCACTGGACCACCAGGGAGTCTGACTGTCATCACTGGACCACCAGGGAGTCTGACTGCCACCACTGGACCACCAGGGAAAAAGGTACCTGCCACCCCACCTGTCACCCTGCCACCCACCCTGTCACCCCATCTGCCACCCCCTCACCCCACCTGTCACCCCCTCACCCTGCCACCCCATCTGCCACCCCCTCACCCAGTCACCCCATCTGTCACCATGCCACCCCACCTGTCACCCTATCTGTCACCCCCTCACCCTGTCACCCCATCTGCCACCCTGCCACCCCCTCACCCTGCCACCCCACCTGTCACCCCCTCACCCTGCCACCCCACCTGTCACCCCATCTGCCACCCCCTCACCCTGTCACCCCATCTGCCACCCAGTCACCCCATCTGCCACCCAGTCACCCCATCTGCCACCCAGTCACCCCATCTGTCACCCTGCCACCCCATCTGTCACCCTGCCACCCCATCTGTCACCCTGCCACCCCATCTGTCACCCTGCCACCCCAACTGTCACCCCCTCACCTTGTCACCCCATTTGCCACACTGCCACCACCCTCACCCAGTCACCCCATCTGTCACCCTGCCACCCCACCTGTCACCCCCCCTCACCCTGTCACACCCCTCACCCTGCAACCACCCCACCTGTCACCCCCTCACCCTGTCGCCTCCCTCACCCCGTCACCCCACCTGTCACCCCTCTCACCCTGCCACCCCACCTATCACCCAGCAAACCCATCTGTCACCCCACCTGTCACCCCCTCTCACCCTGCCACCCCACCTGTCACCTTCCTCACCCATTCTCACCATGCCACCCCACCTGTCACCTTCCTCACCCATTCTCACCATACCTGTCACCTTGTCACCCCCTCACCCTGTTACCTCCCTGTCACCCCTTCTCACCCCACCTGTCACCCCCCTCACCCTGTCACCCCACCTCTTACTCTGTCACCCAGCCTGTGACCCCCCCACACTATATCACCCCCTTTACTCTGTCACCTCACCCTGCCACTCCCCAAAAAATATGTCACCCCCTCTCAGCCTGTCACCCCACCTCACATTGTCAGCCCCTAACACTATGTCATCCCCTCTCACCATGTCACTCCACCTCAAATTGTCAGCCCCTAACACTGTCACCCCACCTCACATTATGTCACCCCACCTCACACTGTCAGCCCTTAACACTATGTCACCCCACCTCACATTCTGTCACCCCCTCACACTCTGTCACCCCCCCTTTCACTCTGTCACCCCCCTCTCACACTAATGTCACCCCCCCCCTTACTCTGTTACCCCCTACACAATGTCTCCCTCCCTCTCACACTAGGTCTCCCCCCTCTCACAGTAGGTCTCCCTCTCACACACTAGGTCTCTCACCTCTCACATTATGCCACCCCTTCACACTGTCACCCCCCTACACAATGTCACCCCCCTCACACACTAGGTCACCCTCCTGTCACACCCTCTTACTCTGTCACCCACCCTGTGACCCCCCCACACTGTCACCCACCCGTACTCTGTCACCTCACCCTGTCGCTCCCCACACACTGTCACCCCACCTCACACTTTCACCCCCTCACACTAAATCACCCACCCTCTTACTCTGACACCCCCCTCTTACTCTGTTACCCACCTTCACTATGTCACCCTCCCTCTCACTCTGTCACCCTCCCTCTCACTCTGTCAACCCCTCTCACTCTGTCAACCCCTCTCACTCTGTCACACCCCTTTACTAATGTAACCCTCTCACACTGTCACCACCCTCATACTCTGTCACCACCCCTCACACTATGTCATTTCCCCCACACACTGTCACCACTCTCTAGGCACACTGACACCCCTCCATACACACGGTCTCTCCCTCTGCACACACGGGCACCACTCTCCGCACTCGGGCACCTCCCTTCATTCTCACTGTCAACCCTCAACACTCTGGCACCCACCTCCATACACTTTGGCACCCTCCTGCTCTTTTACACTCACCCTGCCACAGTTACCCCTTTACTCACCCTGTCACCCCCTGAAGGCAATAATTATACACACTGTCATTAAATAGCTCCGCCATAAACTCAGTGCCAAAGGCCACAGGCAGTACACAAACATACACATGCTCAGAGAAACATACATACATATACAAGGATACTCCCTGCCAGACACACATTCTCAGGCACACAGAGGTATACAATGCAACAATGTATACATAGACTAGCTCTCTATATCCAGTGCTGCAAGCTCCCTCTTCAATATATCTACAGCTTCTTATACACACAAATCAACTGCTATTTTATCAATAATGGTGTTAGTGGGGGCCTCATGTATGAGTCTCGCCTAAGGCCTCGCCAAGTCTAGAGCCGCCACTGGTCATTGTGGGAAGTTAGTTTGTGCATCAGTACTACAAACACCTCTATCTAAACTCAATGTTCTAGTTTTCATTATGTCACTTTGTTTCCCAGTGTAACTACCGTGCTCCCAGTGTAACTACTCGTTATATGCTGAAACAACCAAAAACTCAATTTTAATACGTGATTCAATACAGCTAGAAACAACTTCTCACTTTAACTTATCTACAAAAATTCTCAGATTTGAATGGTGATTTCTCTAGTTATCATTTGTAAGGTTTTTCTAACAATATCGAATCGTTTAGAAAGCCTATTAAATTGATGCCTTAATTAGACTACTCTAGAAACCAGATCTACTTTCAACCTACCTTTCTTGGTTAAAAAGAAACCTGTTTTATTGAAAGATCCCACACTACGTGAGCTGTATGCTCAATCTTGCAATTGCGTTTTCAGTAGACTTGGAGATTTGTTTCTGGGTCAAACTGCAATTCGGCAGAATTTGGGCAAACCAGGTGACCGTTTCAATTCTGGAACTCTGTGCCGAAATGTACCTGAATCACCGCCCATCTCTGTTTCAGACCAGTCTACTAGTAGTGACAGAAACAGAGCACCATTGTAGCAGCAGGATAGAGAAACCCAACACCGGAGCCTGCTCTGCATGATCTCACTAATCAGACTCCCTCTCTTATACCCATCAGGATGTTACAAGGTGAATATATTTTCCAACTGCACATATGTAAATCTGTTAGGCATGCCCAATGCACTTTTACTGCATTCCTAGGGATAGGACACTAATTGGTTAGATCAGTGCCTCCCTTGGAGTGGGTGTTGAAAACATGAGATTTAAGAAGCAGTTACAAATTATTATCTCTGACCATCCACAGCCCTGCCATCTGTTAGGTGCCAACTATACAATTCTAGTACGTTTGTATGTGTGTGTGAAAAATATCCATGTAGACAATGTCTATATAACGAATTAATTAAGAAATTGCCTAAAACAAATATATTTACAAATTTTTTTTGCAAAATGCACCTGCCCTCCGCCCTGTAATTCTAGTTGTAATAATATTTTATTTGATTTATGTGGTTCGATTTATATAAGTTTTTGCATTTCTTGACAATGATTACATTTTGCAAACTGTAAATAGATGGTAGCATTGTTTAATTAGGTTCTTAAACAGAGCTCATTATATTTTATTTTAGGAACATTTAACTTGATTAAGCGAATCCTCTAATTAAAACCATAGTGAACACAGCAATGCTGAACCTTTCTCAACGGGTGCTCATTATCCAAATTACTGAAGAGAATATATTATTGCGTTATCCAATTCCTCAACTAAACGTGGTAAGAGAAATCACATCAAAATGCCACGGTAATGACAGATGAGTTCAATGCAGCGTCCCCCAATATGATCCAATGCTTCGCCATTCATCTTGAGTTTAATGTGTGTCAAAAGGGGATTCTAATGAAAAATTAATCATCAGTGATCAACTGAGATTGACAGGGACCGGTCTGTGGAATGAGATCTTTCTCTTAATACTTTCATGGAACAAGACACATTTATTTTAAAAAGGTTAATGTTGCATTGTTCATTCTCTTAATCTGAATTATAATTCCTCTCCCTCCCCCGTACCACTGTTTCCCAATCATTTACAGCTGATGCATAAAAATTTCATTAACCACTTAAACTATTATTGTACTGAGCTGCACAACAATAGCTATTAATGACCTTATCTTCGTTGCTTTCACTGAGTTTAAATAGATATTAGCACCTCAAGGCAATTGTAATATAAATGCCTAATTTGTCTTATTTTGTAGTCTTTCCTTCTTTGTGTGTGTGTGCGTGCTAGTTATATATGTTATGTAAAATATATATCTTTTAACACCTCCATACATGCATTGGCCCCCTTCCAAATTCTTTTGAGATTTGACATTTTCCAGATTCTCTCTTTATATAAAGCTATTTATATTTTTAAGAGTCTGTCTGGTTACTAATACTAGACTTGTGAATCATGAGAAATTTTTCAAGAGATGATGATACATTTTTTTAGGACGCCCAATATTCGGTCTGATTTCGGTTCAGCTTGACTGAATGCTATTTCAGAAACCGAATCCATAGAGCAAACCAAACACAGCAAAAATGGGCCAATCAGTGTGCTGCAAAATATATACACAATATAATAAGTATATATTGTGCACTACACGAATAGGAGCCTTTCCCCCATTTGGTTCACAGGGCAAGTGGGAAAAAAAAAGTAACCAGAGGAGCTGGAGAAAAATATATATATTTATATAATTATTTAATATAAAAATATATTTTTCAATGCCCCTCTTGTTTTTCCTCTATTGGTTACTTCCTGGTCTGTGAATACAATCAACATGAAGGCCTTCATCCTTCCGAGGTAGATAGAATGAGTACCATTAAATTGGGTAATAGTAACAACCCCTGGATGTTGGGCTAAGGTAGCATCCCCAGGACGTACTTGGAAACCAGAGTAATCTGAATGTGTTTCCTGGTTAAATACTTTGTTATTATTATTATTTAGTGACTGTGTCCTAACCATCAAGTATCTTTTTTCCCAATCAGTCATGTTTTCATGGATGGAATTTTAGAATACTGACCTCCTTTCCCCAACACTCTGAACATGTTTGGCTTATCATTTTGGTTATATTTCTGGTATATTTCAACTCCGAATTCTGCTGAACACCTGATTTGGCCCGAATTTAGCCACAGTGCAGTTTGGCCCCAAACAAATCTCCCAGTCTAGTAAGTACCCATTATGTTTTAAAATGCTTTCTCCTAAGTCTGACCTTGGCTCACGTGGTCATGTGATAGTAACTGCAAAAAACGATTCCGGCTGCTGATGGGCATTTGGGGGGCAATTTCCACCTCATTTGTCATCTCTAATACGTACAGTGGGCGACCATGAAAGGGTTGTGTTTTATGAAGACATGTTTCTTACTCTGGTAAGAGTTGGCAGGAATTACAATCTATCTGGCTGCTTCATGAATGAAAAAACTTCATGACAGCATCAGACCACGCATTATTAAAGGTGTGATAGCAGAAAATAATAATAAAAAACAAACTCCCTAGTGATTAAAGAGAATTCAAAGATTTATGAAGGCATAAAATCTGCATCATTCAGCAAATAAAACACCTGCTTAATTAATGCTTTCTTTGATCTTTTCTAGAACATTTTAATCTATAAACTAAGACAATAACACACAGATGCACCACAGTTCATAGACTCATTTGAATATCTTGCACGGCATTCTGGGTTTGTTGTATCAGCAGCCATTTCGAGCTTTGTTTGAGGTAGATATTTTATTTCCTTCATGCTATTCTGACTCCATTCCTCAGTTTAGTTTAGAATTCACCGAGATAAATGTTTGAAGGGGTTGACTTTGGTGTTTCTGATAGCTGACCGCAATGGCTATAGGGACCATCAGCACAAATGTATAAACTAAAAAAATTGTAAAATGTTACAAGTGTTCTATCCCAGTATCCTGTTTGAACAATGCGGCCATCACTCCCACCCAAAAAATGTATCTTCAGATCGATCCTTTAAAAAATACATTGAGGAATTTACAAAACAAATTCAAAATTACAGATGTATATGGGGAAGTAATCACGGATAGCTGGCACTGAGTCAACAGAACAATCACATCATCAGTTTAAAGATAAGGGGAACTTGTACTAAGTACGTTTTTTGAAGGTTGTATGGTGCTTCATTGCTGCGTGTGGACATCAGCTGAGGTTCTCAATCCATAACCGTGAAACCAACCACTGTAGTAAAAAATGAAACACGTTACCTGGGAACGATCTCAAATCCCTGTGTCCGTCTAAATAACAAGCGCGCTCAGACTTGACAGTGTATCATCTTCGAACAATATAAATAACATAAATATCAATGTATAGTGTTAAATAAATCAATATTGCAGCTACCAATGTTGAGTACCCTGTCATAAAACATCAAACACTTCAAAGAAGTTGAGAAACAATACATTGTATTATTGTGTCACTTAAATTTAGATTTTGACGATCCGATTTAGGGAATCATGTAATGCAGAAGAAGGCGGACAAGGGGGTCAGAGGAAAAATTGTCCCTGGTGTAGAGAGTATTGTAGGATGCTGTCCCACTGCACAATACTAAACTAGATTCTGTAACTGTAATAGTTTATTATTGAATTCTAGTTCTTGCAGTTAGTATGAAAAGTTTAATATAAAATTAACAAAGGGGAGGTGTTTGAATGAATGTAGTTTTTAATTGACACGTTGTCTGTCCAATCTTTTATAAATTAAAAATAATAATACAAATCTTTAATGAATGGTAGTTAATGAGAACAAGCTTGTGTCGGTCATCAAGACCCTATTCAGGCATAGGCAACCTTCGGCACTCCAGATGTTTTGGACTACACCTCCCATGATGCTTTGCCAGCATTCTGGGTGTAAGAGCATTATGGGGGATGTAGTCCACAACATCTGGAGTGCCGAAGGTTGCCTACTCCTTCCCTATGTTCTAAATATTTTCACGTTCTAAATGTACCCTAAAGTACTCTCGTGATAAAGTAATAAAGCATTAGCTACAATCATAGTTACTTAAAAACAAAATCTTCGCGCATGATGTTCTTATTGGATTTAAAAATGCAAAACATGTATTGCATAATACAAAATGATGAATAAATAGCAGAAATGCAAAAGAACTAATTAACAATTAGATTGACAGACGAAGGAAATAATTGTAATAATAACTGTATATTCAGAAATAGCTGTAGATACTTAATAGCTTATTCTAAAACTTACCCACAGACTTCGTAAGAAAATGAGCTAAACACATTTTATTAGTTTTTTTCTCTCTCTATAATACATTTATATTCGGAAACTTATTTTGATTTAACAATTCATTAATCTCTAATAAGGAACAGGGTGCTTCATCAGTTCCTTGCTGATGAGAAAAAAAAAGAACATTAGATTTTCGGATTAATTAAAGTGATGAATAGTTACTAAGAACACTAATCAAATGACAACAAAATCAAATTAAGCAGTTTGTAAATTTACCAATTTAGTGCAATCCTGATTAGATATCACTGGTCCTACCAATACCCATTGCTTTATTCCTTATTCATTTCATGCTGGAAGGGTAATGTTCATGTGCAGCGTAACCGTAATGAACCTAAGCACAGTTAGACATTTTGTTACTGAAAAAAGTCTTAGAAAATACCAGGGATATTGTCATTGTGCATTTAGCAATTTGGAAAACATGTTTTATTCAAAGAATTTTGATTAAAAATTTAAAGCTGGATCACATTATTTCTTTTTTAAACACATGTTTAACTTTTTAACGTAAACATTGGCATATCGACTGCACCCAAACCACTTTATTTAGATGAAGTTTAAGCACGTGTGGGATATCCTAGATATAAGATAAGGCCAGGGCCGGTGCAAGGATTTTTGGGTACACAGGCGAAGATGATTTTGGAGCCCATCGCCCCAAAAAAAGCATCTTCACCTGTGTGCCTCTTAATCTGCCTTTTGTTTCTTATCCCATTTTTTTTAAATGTCTTACCCCCTTTAGTGTCTTATCCCCTATTTTTTTCCCCATTATGTGTCTTACACCTCCCTTGTGTATCTCTTACTAACCCTCTTTGTGTTTCTTACTCCCCCAAGCCTCTGTCTCCTTCTTTCGCAGACATTTTGTGTCTTTTACTCTTACCAGCTCCTATGTGTGTTTCTCTTTCACCATCAGCCCGTCTATATCCCCCCCCCCCAGCCACTCTGTCTCTTTTTCCTCTTCTCCAGCCCCTGTGTGTCTCTTTCACCCCCAACCCCTTTGTATTTCCACTCACAGGCCCTTCTGTGTGGCGCTTTCATCTGCAGCCCTTCTGTGGACTTTATCAACCCCAGACCCATCTGTGTGTCTTTCTCCCCACTGAGGCCCCCCTATGTGCTGTGCCACTCTCCCCTCCATGTCCCTTAGTGTTCCTCTCTCCTCCCCTCCTTGTCCATTAGTGGTCCTCTCCCCTCCCTGTCCCTTAATTGTCCTCTCCCCTCCATGTGCCTTAGTGTTACTGTCCTCTCCCTCCCCTGTCCCTTAGTGTTCCTCTTGCCTCCCCCTTACCTGTCTTAGTGCCCCCCATTCTCCTTAATGTTCCCCCCACCTAGTGTTCCTCTCCCTTCTCTTTTAGTGGTCCCCCCACTACTCCAGTGTTAATTTTCCCTTCCCTCCCCTGTACTTTAGTGCCCTGCCTTAATGTTCCTCTCACCCGTAGTGTTCATCAACCCTCCCTCTTTTTGAGTGTTCTTCCCCTGTCCCATATTGTTCCTTCCCCCCCTCCCTTAGTGTTTCTTCCCCCCTCCCATAGTGTGTCTTCCCCCCTCCATAGTTTTCCTCCTCCCCCCAGTGCCCCTCTCTCTCTTTGTCCCCAGTGTGTCTTCTACCTTTTTTGTAGCGTGGCAGAGCGGACCGCGGTACAGGAGCTTCAGTTTCCTGTACCCGGCCGGAATGACAGGAAGTGCTCTCTCAGTGAGGCCAGGTACGGGAATCAGAAGTTCCTGTACCGCGATGCGCACTGCTCCTCTCTGCCGCGCTACACCTCTTGCTGGTCACTCCAATCTAGCCCCCCCCCCCCCCCGTGCCAGTGTGCCCTAATAGACTTGTACATTTGGTTTCAAACAAATTGAGATTCATCCAATAGTTCAGCGATTGATTTTGCCAGAGGACCAAATCATGAAACAAAGGAAACGGACAGTGGATGAACTGTTTAGTGTCATTTGTAATTCAGAAAAAAATAGATGATTAATTGGCTGAAGGACAGCCACTAAATGTTGATTTTATGCACAGATTAAGTGAAAAGTGACCAATAGAAGTGGGGTGGGGGAAGAGAACTGTCAAAAATATGTATATAATGTTTTTTATATATTTATTTTATCATTTTATTTATTGCACATATTTGTTTCACTTTCTTTGATTACTTCTTCTCACTTGTATCTGTAATCCAAATGCTCCTATCAGTGTGCTGTAAAACTTGTAAATAATATTTATATTATGCAGGACACTGGCCCATTTTCGTGCCCTAAAATGCCACGTGGATCCAAGACTCCCATTTTTTTCACATTTTTGTTTTTGAACAACAAACCTCTTAAACCTGCTGCATGTCACAGTCACCAAGCCTAGGGGCCTATTCACAGATCATTTGGTTATGGAGCCTGAATGTTGTAAAGGACAGATAAATAAAACAAAGTAAAGCAAGAAACTTGAAAAAATGGACAGGACTTGACACAAGGGGGAGCAAATCTGTGGTACCCTCAATAGTGAAGCAAACTGAGCAATGGCCGAACACTGTGCCAAAGTTCCTTCACATAAAAAGGGGTATTCGTACCTCACCAGCTTTACAAAAACAGCCAGGCGTTATCACACATGTGATGCAACGTGAGTGTCTCTGTGAGTTAGGAGCGGCGTAGACACACAAACAAAGGCAGGAACAACACAAACCGGGAGGGAATGAGCCAGATACATCACCATCATCAAGACATACAAGGACTGTCCAGAAAGTATCCAGTCATGTAATATGAAAAGTAGTGACATTTATTGAAGAAGATACAAAAAAACATTGTACATAGGATGATCACTCCTCAGTCGCCTTCAAAGTAACCACCTTGGGACCTAGCACAATTCTCCCAGTGTCTCTTACACTGTTCAAAACACTCTGCAAACCTTTGTTGGAATCGCCATCAGCTGCCTCGTCGTATCTGTCTGAATCTCGACAGTCTGAAATCTCTTCCATTCAAAGGTGATATTAGTTTTGGGAAAAGGCAGAAGTCTCAGGGCGCCAAATGTTTCAGAATCTTACAGATTCCCGACCATCTTTGAAGCATTTGCGCCACACTTTTAATTGCACTGCACTCATTGCATCGTCCTCGAAAGCCTTCTGAACTAATCCAAATAGTTTCCGCGGAGGAAAATTCAAGCTTAACAATTACATCTCGAACTTTTACGTTGAACGCATCATGTATCTTTGTGACATTTCATCAAACTTTTATGTCTTTTGACCGGTTCACTTTAAATTGCAATTTGTTATTTTTCAGATAATTGTTGCTGGACCATGGGTAACTGCATCTCCTGCTTAGGGTGGCATTCCTTGTTTACTATTGTTTATAGAAGATTGTCTGTAGGAATTTTGGTTTGATCCCCTTCCCGACCTTGGACATACCAGGCACGTCTGACCAAAAATGGTTAACTACCTCGGACGTATCTGGTACGTGCACTGCAAATCGGACCCATTTACTTACCTGGACCGGCGATCCCGGTCGGGGGACGGGACGGGACTGCCAGAGAGTCCAGAAGTCCCCCCTGCAGCAGCTCTGGCCCTCCAGGGCCTTGTGATCACCATGATCACATGGCTACAATAGAAGTCTATGGAGTTGCCAGCAGGGGGACTGCCTGTCAGGCAGTCCCCCAGTCAGCTAAAATGTTGTAAAAATAAAATAATAAATTAAATATATTATACATATATTATATATGTATAATATATTATAAATATTTTATGCGTATATATATATATATATTATTGCATTATAAGTGTACTTTGAGATATATACACATATATCTCAAAATACATTTATAATGAAATCATATATATGCATTATAGATGTATAATATATTATCAAATGCTTTAATTATTTTATAATATACATATATAGGAAATAAAAGCGTGTGTATATGTATTATACACGTATTATATGTGTGTATATATGTGTGTGTGTATATATAACTATTAACTACATAATTATTTAATTTTATTAATTATAATTTGAGGGACCTGTCAACAACCCAGGCAGACAGACCAGAGAATTTAATTGGCAAGCCCTGTATTTAACCCCGTAACTTTCCAAAACACCATAAAAACTTGGGGGGGGGGGGGGGGGGGATATTGTTATACTTGGGAGACTTCGCTGAACACAAATGAGTTTTTGAAAACCGCAGAACTTATCATGATATCATCACCAGGAAAAGTGCAGTTTTTGTTTTAAGGCGAAAAACAAATAAAACACTAACTTGGCAAGCATTTGTGGCTAAGTGGCTACTACAAAAGACTGGATATACCCCATTTTGAATACCATGGGTTGTCTACTTTTACACATGGTATGCCATGATGAGGTTAATTTTCATTCCTTGGCTGCCATACGGTCTCAAAGGCAACATAGGCCCAGCAAACCAATCTGGCAAATTTCAAAGTGCAAACATGGAAAAGGGGAAAGCCCTACATGTTTGTAAAAACCCATAAAACCTGTACATGGGGGGCTACTGTTTTACTCGGGAGACTTTGTTGAACACAAATATTAGTGTTTTTAAAACAGTAAAACATATCACAGCGATGTTATTGTCAGTGAAAGTGATGTTTTTTTGCATTTTTCCCACACAAATGGCAATTTTGATGATATCATTGTTGTTATATATATTTTTAAAATAGCAATGTCCTACTTGTACTTATAGCCCTATAACTTGCAAAAAAAAGCTAAGAACATGTTAACATTGGGTTTGAATTAACACAATTTAGAAACCATTTAGCATGGGTGTTTTTTGGCGGTTGTAGATGCGCAACAGATTTTGGGGGTCAAAGTGTTTTGTTTTTTTTTCATATTTTATAAAAATTTTTATAGTAAATTATATCATACAATGAAAATAATGGTATATTTAGAAAGACCATTTAATGGTGGGAAACACGGTATATAATATGTGTGGGTACAGTAAATGAGTAAGAGGAAAATTACAGCTAAACACAAACACCGCAGAAATGTAAAAACAGCCCTGGTCCTTAACGGTAAGAAAATTGAAAAAAGTCTGGTCACTAAGGGGTTAAAGATGCATTCTAGGATAGAATTTACCTTTTCAATATTTTTCAGCATGTAAAAATATCTGCATGGTGGCCTTCGAGCAAATCACCTGGTCAAACCCAAGCATGATGGTGTTCAATACAATACGGCCAACTTAGCAGTCCAATATATAAAGCCTATAATAGCAGTTTGTGTGTATTAAACATTGAAAAGTTTTATCCCAGTTTCGTGAGCTAAGCTATAGCATTTAATGTTATCATTTCTGTTCAAGAGAAGTGTGACTTAAATCAATTACCGAAAATTACATGTAATTCACTTTTGTTCTCCAAATTGTGCATTTAAGTATACTGGAAAATCAATAACAAACCATCCATCGGCGTCAGATAAATAATGTAGGAAACATTCAAGACGATTTGTCAATTGGTGTTCCGCTTTCATAAATTAAATATGAAATAACTCAGGGCTTTGTGCCAGAAACATGATGACAGATTTTTAATAGCAAACAGCGATGCACTCAGAAGGAGTGCAATAAAAAATGAATTATGTTTTTATTATGTTTTTCATTATGTCAGAATTGAACAAGATTAGTTAAAAATACGATATTTGCAAATCTGTCTGAAAATAATCTCTCTCTCTCTGCATGTGCGATCACAAAATGCATGGAATATTGTAACATTTTAAACTCATTTCTGTATGGGTGGTCATTGCTCCTGGTAAATGAAGGACAATTTAAAAAGTCTTTCTACCGGGTAATATAGGAGCCATTGAACTAAAATAATATATATTTTGGAAGTGCACTGCATTAAACATGTATCAAGAAAAAATAAATTCTTGTACAGTACAATGCACACATGCGTTAAATAACTACAAGGTTTCTTCAAAGTTGGGTTCAATAATCCCCCAGCACTAACGGCAGCAGAATAATTAAATTTGTAGAGGAAACATGGCTGTTGCCCGTGAAGAGTGTCATTTTGATGTTGATATGGCTTTAGGCTTGACCACGTGGATGGATTTAAACATTGTTTCACTTTAAAGAGCTTGTCGTGCCTACCTAGGTCTTGCCCAACGTCTAATAAGCACAGAGTTCAAAATTAGTTTGCAAATTTATTTTTGTTTCCACAGCTGTTTCATCCTGCAACATTGTGTCCAATTTCTTTGTGCTAAGGAAGAGCTTGCAGTCTACGCGCATGTTCTACAGCAGCATGTTGGCACCGTGCATTTGATATGATCGCAAAATAGTGAAGTGCTTTGGTTTCTAATATATTTAATTAAATAAACTTTAAAGTTGATTTAAACAGTTTGTTACCAAGATAATGCCTTCAAAGTAATGTATACAATTTCAAAACATGGATCATATTGAAAAAAGGAACTTCCAAAAGTATCGGCAACATATTTTTATAATGTATGCATGTATAGGGTGTCATACATTTGCTGTAGGAAGGTTTGCATGTGGGGTTTAAAGGGTCCAAAGGTGTAAATGCTGTTCTGTGCATAGGTAGTTAAATTAAGAGGGGCCATGTAACCTCATGTACAGGCTGTGTACTGGACAAGCTAACTGGAGGATGTTTTTATCTTACAATTTATATATATTCCTCTGTACATCTATCAGCATTTTTATGCTGGTCTTCAACACACTTTACATGACTGTTCCCCTCCAAATACGTTCCGACACACCCCTTAATTTCTGCTGATCTTCCCGAACATATCTTCAAGACCTCTCTTGTGTTATTCTATGGTTGAGTAATTTCGCAACTCACCACCTCAGTCTTAACCTCCGCATCCTCAAACACCTTTAAAAAAAAAACAAAAAACCTTCAAGCGTTTGTCTCAGCTGTACTCTTACCTCCCTTTACACAGCAATCCCACAAAGGTGTGGCCGTCAATACCTTTTTGTATTGCCCAATGTGAACTAAAACTATATATATATCATGCTTGGAATGGTAAATTATTCATTTTACAATGTTCCTTGCTGTATTATCTTACCACAACCCTGCACTCAAATGTTACAATTTACAAAATGTTAATTTATGAATTTTATGAGCAGATAAAACAATCTAATCAAACGGGCCATGGACTTGGTGATATTTGTTTTTTAAATGTATTGGTTATGAAAACATTTTAAAGTGGATCTGTCAATTTCAGTGGTCCTTGCATATGTTGTGGGTCCAATATCTGCAGGATACAGAGAAGGTGAGTTTTACTCAAGTCAGGCTGTCCCTTGTGGTCACCACCACATTTATGCCGCTGGTCCTCTTTGGCTCCTGGCGCATCAGTTGCCAGGATCCACGTCAGAACAACACTGAGGACTATGGAGGATCCTGCAAAAACTCCGTACTCTTCATTGACAAAGCCTGAATCACACAGTTGTCATTTGTGACGGCTGCTGGGATTTGAAACAATATCTCAACGGAGCTCCACGTTTGGTCAACTTTGCGTCAGCCTTAGGCTTTAGCACAAGACATAGTCATTTCTACGTTGTTTTATGGTATCTTTGGTTTGCTTTTGAATTTCAGTGAAATTCCAACACAGTCTTATATATCAGACCATTTAGGTGTGGTGTTTCTCTGTAACGTTATTCTGTAGGCTGGAAAAAATGAAAATGTATCAGGGCTAGACTTTGTTCTAATATTTTCAATATTTACAACTTTAAATAGACAACGTGTGTTTTTAGCAGACATGTAAACACAAAACGAACCCATTAAATCCCCTTCTATTCAATTAGTCATTCGTTTAACCTCTTCTAAAAAAGAATACAATTTTAGGCATGAGCCAATCTTTTGTGGACTACTGCTGCTAGTGCCTATAACCAATCAGGCTGTTTGAAAGATGGGCGTATGCTGTGTCCACCCCTGTAAGAGACCTGCCACATTGAACATGTTTACAGTAATCTACAATGTCAAAATTCAGCTTGTTTCAGTTTGACTCTACTTGAAAGACTAAAGCTGCGCAGGACGAATTACGTCTTTTATAGCGCTTTTAAAAAGGTGCAAATAGATTGACACCCATTTCATAGAATTATTGGGTTTTTTTGTTTTTTATATATAATTTATTTTTATTACATTTTGTTTCTTTTTATAATTAAGTGAAACAATGCAGTTTAATAATAGGAACACTTAGGAACGCTGGCGCCTTCTTGATCGGGTTTAATCCAAGCACTGTTCTTTTCAAAGCAGGGAGGTATTGAATCTGAGTGACATTTTGTAATATGGGATTGTGAGGTTTCCTTGCGTTCTGCCTCTCCGCTAGTAAAAAATACAGAATTTGCTAAGTTAACCGAAGTAATCCGGCTAGTGTCACATTCCGCAATCTAATCTTCATGCATCTTTTTCACAGACATAACATCCTGCCAAAAAAACAAAATGTTACAATTTCAAATTGATCCCAAAGTGAGGAATTACTCAAAGCTTTAGACAATCTCCACCAGTTCAGGACACGGATACTACCAATCCAACAACCCTCTAAACGTTGACTTATTCTCATGCTGATTGTTGCCGTGCCCCGTAGCTTCCTTGTATCCCTCTTAGAATAGCCATTAATAGATGCATTTGTGAGCTATGTGACTAAATGCTTAGTTTATGGATGCTGGAGGGCAAAGTTCAAGTAGTTGTATTGATTCTGTAGACATATAGACTTATTGCGGGCTGAGGTATCATTTAATAGAACATCAGGGACTGATTTATAAAAGCACTGGAGCAGACACAGTTGCTTTTGTAAATCTGTTGTTTTTTTTAAAAAAAATAATAATAATTTTACTGTTTTTAACTAGGATTTAAAAGCTCTTTATAAATTATTTTATTTAAATAATTTTTGTTTCTTACAATAAAATGTATCCTATAAATATACCATGTGTAGAGATTACCACAGATAGTCTGTTAGTTCACAAAGTGATACGTATAAGTGGTTTCTTGGGATTGTGCGTGTTTATACATGTATAATACATGCATCCTTAAAATGTCTCTCTCTCTCTCCCTCCCCAGCCAACACGTAATGTCGCCTGTTCCCAGCTATTAATGCCATACAACTTGTCATCGTCTCAAACAATAATTTAATGTATCCACTCCACGCAGACACCACTCTAGCCATAAACTCCTTGTCTCTTCTCCACGATCCCCTGAGAAAGGAATACATTGGTATCACCATACTATCAAGGCTATTTTGCTTTGTTAGTTTTTTTTCTACAGTGAAAGCAAATTTCCAATGACGACACAATAACATATAGATGGTAGTAAATGGCAGAGTTGTCTTTGACATTGAGGCAGGAACATGGAAAAAGCTGGAATGTAGGGAAATTATAGCTCTCTGGGCCAAAATTTACCTCTGCAGGCAGAAGACAAAGGTCCAACTTGGTTTCCTCCTACAGTGGTTAGGAAAAAAAGGTAGGAGAGTGCTAGAAATTGGCTACATTCATGTTTTGGCAGGTTAAGCACAGTACTGACTAAATTATTATTTTTCATTAACGGAACACTTAAGGAATACAAAGCTGTAAAAGGTTGTGTTTTTTTTTTTTTGTTGTTTTTTTTTTTTAGACAACCTGTTTCCACCACCGAGGTCTTTGGCCACCATTTCCACGTCCGAGCATGAGGGTGAACATAATGCACATGCGTAGCGTGCGCCACATACACATTAGGCTTTCCTATAAGAATATGCAAGACGCTGGATGTCCTAATGCACAGCGTAAGGATGACCAGTTTCATTTTATGGCGTTAAACTCAGTGAAACTGCCGTATGCTCCTCTAATGGCTGTCTTAACACTGCAATATAAACATTGCCATTTATCTAAATGAAATAAGGGAAATATTTTTAGCTTCATGCCATTGGAGGTACTGCAGGCCAACTTGGAAAGTGTAGCCTTAACAAACTGGAAAAGATGTAATATTGCCACTATAGACCACCTAATAGAAAATACTAAAATAAAATCCTTTTCGGATTTAACAATAGAGTTTAATCTCCCTTCATCTGAGCTTTTTAACTACCTAAGAGTAAAGCATACATTGAATCAACATTTAAGGTTTACTAAAACAGGAATAAATGAGGATTTGCTTAGCATTTTTAACCAAAATAAAGTTTATAAAATTCTCTCAAAAGCATTGAGTATGATCAAAATGAATAAAAAATGAGGATCAATTTTACCACATGACAGGAGGCTTCATATTTGCATATCTTTCTTTACTGAAAACTCCAGCAGCATAGAAACAGTAACAACCAATCAGAGAAAAGATATGCTCCCCATAAAAGGGTCTGTCTATGACATCATTTCCTCTTTCTTTGCTGCTCCAGCCATCAACAGGTCAGAGTAATTTTACCTCTCTGGTTTATGTATATTATTGTCTATTTTATTATATATTGGCTTTTTTATTATACATTGTCTATATTATTGTCTATATTATATTGTCTTTTATTGTATTATTGCTGTTTTTTCTTATTTTGTTATTGTAGTATTACTGTCTTTTTGCTTATTGTTATTATTGTATTATTTCTGGTTTTTTCTTATTCACCCCTATCTACCTATACCTGTCCCCCTCCTGTTTTTCTCTTACTCAGTCGCCCTGTTACTTTGCTTTTTCGGGCTGACAGTCCGCGGGCGTCACGGCTGTTCGTGCCACGTTCGCCGCGCGGACCTGCCCTTATCGACACAGGGGGCTGGGTGGGGACGGGTGGAGGGTAGCCGGGGTTAGAATTTTGTTTGCCGCCTTTTTTCCCTCCCCGCTCGCAGCCGCGAGCGGGTAACTTTCACTCACGCGGCCGGCGGCCATCTTGGTTCTCGCGGCTCGCGAGACCCGCGACGGCCGCCTCTCCTTACACTCGGCGGTTCGGGAATCACCCGATCGCCGCAACGTAATTGGGGGACCCCCCCCTCAGGGACCCCCCCTCTTCTTAGTCGCAGCAGGGATGGTTTAGGTGACATGCTGTTTGCCTGCAAGCAAACAGAGCTATTTTAGCTATATGCAACTTCGAACCCCATTAGGGGCACACATGAAATACTCAATGGTTTTAATTAGAAGGCTTAAATGGGATTAAGTGAAACTATTTTTTAGATGCATCACCTGTTTCCCATAACCATCAAGGTCTTTTACAGGCAATATAGCAGGATACATATATAAGGACCTTTTTATCAAATATTTGTATATAACATTCATTATGTATGTTAAAATGTAATCAATTAGTTTAATAAGGTGTCCTATTTTACCTATATTCCAGTTTATAAGGTACATATTTAAGTTTGGGGCAGGCACAATTGAGTTTCTTTGGTATGAAGGCTGTACTATATATATATATACATACCTTAACTGACATACTGCCTCGCTGGTCCCTGCAGGGACAGATGCAACGTTATTTCCCCTCAGGGGATCACATCCTGCTATACCCTTCAAAGGGAATATTATACTGATTACCCGGCACAGGGTTATATTACATTACTGTACCCAAGGGTGCAATCTTTATGTGGGTGTCCTCTGGGTACTTTTTCATGGCACACCACCTGGGGTGACCCCCCAGATATGCATGCAAGGGCGCTGACGGCCCATTTCAATTGATGTGGTTGTCCTCTGATTGCCACGGCACACCACCCGGGGTGAACCCCGTTGTTGTGCACAAGGGCCTGTATTTTTCAAGAGATAAACACATACAGCCCTGATTTCACTGACTACGTGCATATACAGCCCTCTCACTGCCTCTCAGTTTACTTTAAAGCAACAGTACCATGCTGGATGCGGTTTGACGGCAGGATCACTAAGGAAACTGAATGTACTGCGTAGCACCCTTCACAGGGAGACATATATGTATATTTACGGTGCCTAGTGTACATATTGAACGTGGGTGTCCTCTGGGTTATTTTTTACATGGCACACCACCTGGGGTGACCCCCAGATATGCATGCAATACTTGCAAGGTACCAATAATTATGATGTGGGTGTCCTCTGGGTACTTTTTCATGGCACACCACCTGGGGTGACCCCCCAGATATGCATGCGAGGTCACTGACAGACCATTACCTTGATGTGGGTGTCCTCTGGGTTACCATGGCACACCACCTGGGATGAACCCAACCGAACAGACGTGGGTCCTGCGGTTGCAGACCTTATGGAAACGGGCCCCACGCGCCTCTATAATCAGCCTGTATACTTTAATACCGTACATACAGCTCTGGCGTACATTTGTGGTGGACCCGGCTAACCCAAACACCACTACCAGTCAGTAGCGCCTGCCCCGCGGCTCTCAGGAGCCAGATTAAACTAATAGAGGTAAACCCTCTACCCGTGGCACAGGTATTCATACTCTCAAACCATTTTACCCGGGTGATGCCCAGTTCTACCAGGAGTCTAGCACCCCTACGTGCGGATCCTCAAACACTACTCCCACTGACTACCACTGTCTCCAAACAGGACGGGAATGAGCCATGGTGGACACTCGACCTTCCCAAGATTTCTAGACAATGACAAACGCCGCTGTAGCGGCCTCAGTGGAGAAGGTTCTGTTATGGGCTCTGCCCCACATCGCTTGATGGAGGACACTTCCTCGAAGTACGTTAAGGAAATCTGACTCTGTGACAGCGGCCGAGGCAGAGATAGCTATAGTGGCACTACACCAGAGTGGCCAAAGACGGACCGTTCCTGGATGAACACTATTGGCTGCGCAACCTTCTGGGGATGGAGGTATGCGCACGCTTCAAGGCCAAATACCCCAGACCACTGCTACCAGACAAAGTGGTAGTTGCGCCCGAGCTCAATAGATGACGTACTATGCGGCGACAGACACAATTCTGTTCTGGTGCGCGTCAACAACGCAGTATGGGACTTAGGAACGACAAGAATTCGGCCCAAAAGCACAAGGCCTACTATTTGGCGTATTGTTCATGGCAGAACTCAAGGAGCACATAAATCTATTCAAGTCTTCCCTACGGGGAAATAGGTTTTTGGGAGGACTGGTCGGTAGCGGAACCGAACCGCCAGCCGCTTCTGGGCGACAGGTTCCAGATCGTATACACAGTCCTCATATATTTTCTTACTCGCTTCTCTCTAGTGAGTCGACCTACGTAGCTAACTGTTTCCAATTTTACGACCGACAGCCTCTCTCTATTTTACGGAATTGGGAGACGATTACCAAAGTCACCGGGGTTCTCCAGACACTACAAGGCTATGTCAAAGAATTTGTTTATCACAGCCGTTCAGGTCGCCCTTTCGCCCCCATTACACATGCTGGCGGAACTGGAACGCCTCGTGGACCTAGAAATCCATGACCTTTTTTCAAGAAGGACGCACTCCAATATGCACCGGAGGGGAAGGCTTCCTCAGCTAATGTTTTCCTGGTCAAGCAGAAGCCAGGAGGCTACATCAATGGAACTCCTGCGTGGTATACAAACACTTCAAGATGGGGGATATTCATCTTCTACAAGACCTCCTAAGCGATAACTACTGGTTTACACATTGGGTAGTACACAAACAAAGATCGCTTCTCCATCTGAGTTGGGCAAATTCCTCGGTTTCGACATCGGCTTGGAGAACCACGTTCCGCGTCGGTCTAGGGCAAAGATCGCCTCTATAATGATAGAGGTCAGACTCACTCTAAGGTTGGATACGATTCCTCTCGGGATACTCGCCGGATTGAGGGATTCCTCTCCTCCTTCATACAAGCGATATTCCCTGGCCCACTACACTACAGGCCATGCAACGGCTGATGGCAAGATACGTACGCACCGGCCACTCTTACGATCACTGGATCTCACTGTCAGCAGAAATGAGGATGGAATTTCGATGGTGATTATTTCACATACAAACTTGAATTGGCTGAACGGTCCTTGACTCTTCCTCCGGATGCGAAGCGGTGGATGTACCCTACAAACGTGTCCCAGCCGTTCTCCACAATAGCAAGGATGCTTCGATACACACGTACCCACAAGACATCGCTCCTGCTCATCGCGGTTCCCGGATCGCCTGGGGATGTCTCGCGAAGACCATCTACTACTCCCTGACTTTCCTCTTCTTCCGACGGGACCGCGAGGGGAAGCTCACTCCCTTGTCAGGGAAGGACAACTAGCACTAGTGGCCTGGACGGTTTCAGGGGCTCCTGGCCAGTCCACGACCTATTGCATCAACTGAATCCTATGGGGCTCGTAGGCTCCCGACTCCAGGAAATGCTATATTTCTGCCTGGTCGGCCTGGAGTGATTGATGGGTGGAAAGGGATTCCGACCCCTTTACCGCACCTGTCACGCTGATCCTTACTATCTGTCACTCCTGGTCTCGTGGGGCAGTCATATGATCCCTCAACGTGATCGGATCCGCCATATCGGTGGCGCACGTTCCGGTACAGGGCGGACCAGTAGGTCAAGATCCACGGGGTTGTCGACTACTACGGGGTGCCGAATTATCGAGACCCGGCACCCAAGTATTCACACCTCTGGCAGGTGGACGTGGTGCTGTGATTCCTTGAGGGAATAACAGGACAATCCTTACTTGTCACGGAAACAACTTTCAGCCAAACTAGCTCTCTTGTTATGCCTCGTCTTATTTAGACGGGTGACGGACGTTAGGGCTTTCGATATGAATGGTTTTTCTCTATGGCACCTGAGGGGATTACCTTTACCATATCGAGACGAACTAAGTCCAGTTCATCTTCGGTGTCATACCCATACTTTGTGTCAGACACCAAACTAGGTGTGGTCGGAACGCTAATGGAGTATACCGAAATCATTCCCCCTTCGTATTCATGCAACGGGTCTACTCCTGACTTCTTACGTGGAACCTCATGGAGAGGTGCCTACCGCTACACTGGCCAGATGGAGCCGCTGGCTATTGCACCTGGCGGGCGTCGAACCTTTTTTCGGAGCCCACTCGGTCAAGGGAGCGGTGGCCCCACAAGTCCTTTTTCGGCCGACGCTTCCCTAACCGACACTACACGATGCGCAGTTTGAGCGCGAGAGGATACGTTTAGAACGCTCTGTTTCAGCAAACATCTCATACTTCCTTCACACTGGTCAATTCTAAGCTTTAAAAATGCAAATATGAAGCCTCCTGTCATGTGGTAAAATTGAAGATTATACTAGCTTTAGTGTACTAATAATCTTAATTTTAGTAATGACAGGAGGCGAATATTTCCCGCCCTAGGGTTTTTTTTTTTTTTTTTTTTTTTTTTTTTCTTTCCCCCCCCAGATTACTTTGTTTTTCTTCAGGTTTAAGTCCTAGTGTTCAGGTAAGCATGCAGGTTATTACCGTATATGTTAGCATATGTTTTGTTTGCTTTGTTCATTGCTATGCATGGATTATATATATTATCAGTTTTTCCTTTGATTTAATGGTTATGCTTCTCACGTTCCGTTTGATGACCTAGGTTTAAGTATAATACTTTGGTGTCTTAGGTTTAAGTTTTCACATCTTAATTTACATTATGGCTCAATTATACATTTGGTTATGATATGCGGACACGTTGCCACGTCAGAAACCTTTCACCTTTTTCTTTTTCTTTCAGCGTGAATATCCAATTTATGGGACGAAGAATCGTCTTCCACTCCGTCACTTCATGGATCTACCAAAGTTCTTTATCGTTATATATTGTTGAATTGTTATCCGTATTGATATTTTATGTATTGACTGTTACCTTTTTTCGCCTCAAAGAAAGAGGAAATGATGTCATAGACAGACCCTTTTATGGGGAGCATATCTTTTCTCTGATTGGTTGTTACTGTTTCTATGCTGCTGGAGTTTTCAGTAAAGAAAGATATGCAAATATTCGCCTCCTGTCATTACTAAAATTAAGATTATTAGTACACTAAAGCTAGTATAATCTTCAATTTAATGCTTAAGTAAAATGGGAAAATGAATTAAATATTCAAATTACAAATATAGAATGGTATAAATCAATACAGACAAGGAAAGCTATCCATTGTATAAGCTTTCAGGAGACTCAATATAAACTTATCAATAGGGATGTGCATGGGGGAAAATTTCGCTTTGGTTCGGCATTCCGATATTCGGAACTTTGGGAAATTCGGCACTTCTGCATTTCGGGACTTTTCTTGCAACCACTAAGTAGATCACTCCCTAATTCACACAGTATTAGGGAGCTATCTACCCCCTGAGTGGTGGGTGGGGACACTAAATAAAAATTTACTCCCCCCAGGTGACTACGCGTCCCCAAACCCCTAGTCACCCCCTCCCAAAACAAAATAACCCCTATCTACACCCCTCAACCTAAAAATAATGAAGGGGGACCCTTATCTAAATACCTGTAAAAATACAAATATATAAACTTACCATTTGATGTCTTCTTTCTTCTAAACTTTTTTTTTTTCAGCCCCAAAAAAGGCCAAATAAAAATCCATAATAACCGGCGCACTTTAAAAAAAAAAAAATGTAAAAAAGAATCCATCTTCACCCATGGAGGGATCCGCGCAGACTGAGCTCTACAGGGCGGGGGAAGGCTTATAAAGCCTTGCCCCTCCCTGCAATTAGGCTCAGAGCACTCTGATTGGTGGGTTTAAGCCATCCAATCAGAGTGCTCGGACAGGTAAATGAAGAGACTGACAGGCAAGTCTCTAAATTTACCTGTCACAGCACTCTGGTTACCTTGAAATCCACCAATCAGAGTGCTCTGTGTCATTTTACACAGCGTGGGAAAGTTCTTTGGAATTTTCCCACGCTGTGTAATTTGACTCATAACTCTCTGATTGGTTAACTTAATCCACCAATCAGAGAGTTATGAGTCAAATTACACAGGTGGGAAAATTCCAAAGAACTTTCCCACGCTGTGCGGTAGAGCGAGTAGGGGCATAATTTACTAATACTAAGTAATCTTTACTTAGTATTAGTAAATTTGTCTGAAAGACCAATTTAGGTCTTTCAGCCTTTTAGTAGATAGCTCCCTAATACCGTGGGAATTAGTTATGTTTGTATACTTTTTATTTAAAATTGTATACAGTGTAACATTCTTCATTCTTCCACTGGGTAAGTATATTAGTACTTAGGTAATACTGTGCATCGGAACTTCGGCACTTTGGGACTTCAGGAATTCGGCACTTCGGCAATTCAGCTATTCGGAAGTACCCAAATGTCCAAATTGCCCGAAATTCATTCAAACGAATTGTACATGTCTACTTATCAACAAGTGGTATATGGTACCTTCAAGGCTAGCTAGAATGTTTACTTTGTCAAGTGATTTCTGCTGGAGGTGTGAAAAGAGTAGAGATTCATACATACATACATATCTGGTGGAGCTGTACTGAAATAAAGAAGCAATGGAAAAAGATTTTTGTTCTTATATATAAAATGATAGAATATAGACTTAGGGTTGTGCCGGAGGTAGCCTTATTACATTTGAGATGGCCTAAGTTAAAAAAGATGGAAATACATTTCATTATACATTGTTTTTTAGCTTTTAAAATTCTAACAGCCAGAAACTGGAAAACTAAAAAGTCCCAATATGTCCCAAAAATATAATAAATCAATTATTATTTCAATTATGAATTGAGCTGGCAATTAATGAACACTCAAATATTAATGAACAAGACAATGTAGAGATGAAAGATCGGATTAAGAAATTAATATCACTGGACTCCCCTGTACAAGAAATTGATACCGTTTAGATAGAGTAAAGGATAAAATCCATTAGAACCCGCTGATCCACTGTGAGACACACTCACTGCGATATATGTTTGTACTTGTATGTCTGATATATGTTTAACTTATAGACGTAGTCTAATTCAAATGAACTGAATTGTATGTTATTTGTACATGTCATATAAAGAAAACAATTGAATGAAAATAATTTTTTTTTTTAAAGAAATTGGTGCTAAAATAGCTGTATATTAAAGCTCACAATACACCTTATGACATACTGTGTGGTGTTTACTTTCACATATATTATGCATTTATGGGGTAATGTTAACTGTTAAATACTGTATAATGCCCTAAAATGTGACATTGGCCAGTCAAATTCATCAATAAAAATTCCTATTGTAAATACTGAAATAGTCAGGTCTCATAAATGGAACTCTAACCACAGGCACAAACTAGTATCAAGATTGGGTAACCCACACACACAGAGTATAGGAAAACAGTAACCAGAATGAATGAATAAAAAGAGAGAAGGTACCCATACCGGACCTAAGAATGGCCGGGTTAACGTGTATCCTAGATAGGCGAAAAATACAGAGTCAAAATAGGAAGCCAAGGTCAAGGAAACCAGAGATACTCAATAACGAAGTAACAAGCCGAAGTCAGGGAACCAGAAAATCAGAAACGTCAAATACAAAGCCGGGTCAGTAACGGGAAAACCAAAACTACTTCACAGTAAGCACTCTCGGGCAGAATAAACCACAAAAGGGCAATGATCTCCAGAAAGAGGGAAGTTTAAAGGGACTCTCCAGTGCCAGGAAAACAATCCGTTTTCCTGGCGCTGCAGGTCCCCTCTGCCTCCCACCTCCCATCCCATGTTGCTGAAGGGGTTAAAACCACTTCAGTGACTCACCTTTATCCAGCGCCGATGTCCCTCGGCGCTGGGTCAGGGTCCGCCCACGAGACCTAATGTGCATGCGCTTTCAATATGGTTTGCGCTTTCCTATGGGGATTTTAGCGATGCTGGAAGCCCTCACATAGCGTGAGGACGTCCAGCAATGCTATAACACAGAATCTGTGCTATAATCCAGGAAGTGCCCTCTAGTAGAGGAGGAGTTCACCCTGCAAGGTAAATATTGCTGTTTATGAAAACTGCAATAATTACACTTGCAGGGTTTAGGGTAGTAGGAGTTGGCACCCAGACCACTCCAATGGGCAGAAGTGGTCTGGGTGCCTGGAGTGTCCCTTTAAATAGGGAGAACAAAAATCTTATTGGACAGCATCATCACCCTGCACCAAATCACACAAAGGGGTGTGACCTGTGAAGGGCAGATGTGTCCCAATAATATGAGACAAAAATAGAAGAAGGTCCAGGCACTCCAGAATACAATAAAGGCAACTTTTATTGAGCCCACTGCCACTCACAACATTTCGACCTTAGCGGTCTTTGTCAAGCTTGACAAAGACCGTTCAGGTCGAAACGTTGTGAGTGGCGGTGGGTTCAATAAACGTTGCCTTTATTGTATTCTGGAGTGCCTGAACCTTCTTCTATTTTTGTTTTTATCAAGTATCTGGTTCCTGGTACTGGGACCGGCCTGGTTGCACCCAGATACATATTGCATAGGGACTGAGTGCATTCCCACACCCCTGTTTCTTGGTTGTGTCCCACTAATATGACCTGTCACTTGAATGCTATAAAAAGCGTGCACCTACAGGTTCCTGTAATTTCCAAGGACTCCTGTAGGTTGCGCAAGGCTGCCAAAAAGATCAGGAAGTCTTGCCAGGAGACAGATCATGCAGGGGCTGCTCTGCACGTGGTGCAACCAAACACCACATGGTGTTTACTGTGGCCAGGATTGCGTGGGACCGGACACTTCGTGGTTGCTGCACCCCCTGGAAATCGCATGTGCCACACAGCATACTGAGGTATGACTACTAGGAGTTACTGATTTGTTCAGAATATTTTGATGAGCATAATTCAGTGGGGGGTTGATCAGTGGCACATATCAGATCACAGAATTGGCTAGTTAAATTGCAATGCATAAGTAAAAAAAAAAAAAAATTAAAACTAAATTTGACGTAAAGTGGTGAAACCATGGTAGCACACGAAGGCACAATATAGACCATAAGGGATACTCTTGTGTGTCTACTTTTACAAATGATAAGCCTTTTTGAGGTAATTTGAACAATGACGCTACTATTACAAATTGTACTTTAGAATCACAAGATTGTGACAAAGGCATGCAATGAGGGTATCATTGTACTCCGTAGATGTAGCTGAACACAATATGGGGTACTGTACATGAGTAACACACATTAGGTTAATGAAATACCTATTTATTTATTTTTTATTTATTTTAAACTTGTGTGTATGTTGAAAATTTAAAAGAAAACAAAATGTTTCACAATATTTATGAGAGACTGGCAGTTAAATTGCTATATATGGAGGGTCAAAACACCCTTCAGTAAATAGTCTGTGATTTATTTGTTCAATAAATATATACTTTTCTGTGGCGGTTTCATTTTCTGTGATGGCAATTAAACTTACAAGACAAACATACCAAATTCTAAAATGGCTCCATATTAAATTTTATTTTACACCTTGTATTTATTGACCTGTAACTACCAAAAATAAACCAAAATCCTAGTCTAGTATGCACTCTGTATATCGGAACAAATTAATTTATCTTGAATTACTTTCCTTAACCCCTTAAGGACACATGACATGTGTGACATGTCATGATTCCCTTTTATTTCAGAAGTTTGGTCCTTAAGGGGTTAAGCTGCACTAATTATTCACATGTTATTATTGCCAAAACTGTGAAAACCATTTGGTTTTGTTTTTTCATTTCTTGTTACATTTTTGTGTATCTATTTTTTGTTTATAACAAATGAGAATTTGATATGTCACATCAAATTATAGCCCTTTTTTGTCCTTAAAAAAACAGTATATAATATATATTGGTACAATAAATAAGAAAAGTGGAAATTGCGGTTGAACACAGCGCAAAAATGCAAAATTTATTTTGGTCCTTAAGGGAAAAACACACTAAGCTTGGTCCTTCAGGGGTTACGCTTTGGACATGTGCCTGTATCAGATTTATGTCTCATATATTTTCCGTTGAAAGCTTTATATATGAGTAATTCTAGATTTTAACAGTCCAATTCATCTACAGAACGTCCGTCGCAGAAAAGGAGATATTGAGGCAGAGATACTGCTTTTAGTTATGTATAAAACTATCCATTGATTCTGGGAGATAGTCTCATTATTTTTTATTAAGCACTGAATTTTATTATATATAAATCAGCAGAGCAACATGACAATAAGCTGTACATGTGAAATATTAGCTTTTATAATGCCACAAATGTATATTTAGAGAATTATTGCTTTTTCCCCTGAACATTCTGCAGGGAGTAAAAGGAAATATATTGCAGCAAAGTAAGATTTATTTGTAGTTTAACCCGTTAACGCCGTTACGGCGTTCCATGCCGTCCCCATTATAATGGGCTTTAAAGCCGTTGCGGCGGCATGGAACGCCGTAACGGCTTTGAGCCCCAGGAGGTAAGTTATACTTACCTCCGCCGCGATCCTCTTCTGGGGGGCTGCCTGACAGCCCAGGCAGCCCTCCCACGGCAAATGAGGCCCCCGGGGGCCATGTGATCGCTCTCAAAGAGCGATCACATGGCCCCCTATAGCTGGCTATGGATCTGCCTGCAGGGGGACTGTTTGAAATATCAGACAGTCCCCCTGCTGGTAAGAAAGTATAAAAAAAGAAATTAAACATGTTAAAAAATAAATTGAAAATATTTTTATATATATAATATGTATATATATTATATATATATAATATATATACATATTATATATATGTAACGTCATACAAAGTGTATTTTAATACTAATATAAGTACATATATTAGCATTAAAATACACTTAGAATGATGTTACATATATATAATATGTATATATATTATATATATAATAGATGTACATATATATATATTATATATATACGTATAATTAAAATAATAAATAAATAAAATAATAAAATAAATAAATAAAATATTGAAACAAAATTTAATATAAATTATATATTCATATGTAATTTCATTCTAACTGTATTTTGTTATTAATATATATATATTGGTAACAAAATACACTTAGAATGGCATTCTATATATATCTATCTATATATAAAATACAAATAACCGCAAATATATATATATAGCTAAATACATATAATTACATAAAAAATTACATTAGTATACACGTAGAATTTAAATACATATATATGTATATATATTAAAATTCTACATGTATATTTAAATAATCTTTTAACATAATTATGTGATTTGATTAATTAAAATTTGATTGACATGCCTGACAACACAGGGAGAAAGTGCAGAGAATTTAATTTGCAAGCACTATATTTGACCCTGTAATACTCCACGACACCATAAAACCTGTACATAGGGGGTACTGTTTTACTCGGGAGACTTCGCTGAACTCAAATATTAGTGTTTCAAACTGGTAAATTGTATTACAACGATGATATTTTAAGTAAAAGTGACGTTTTTTGCATTTTTTACAAACAAACGGCACTTTTATGGACTATATTATTGTTGTAATATGTTTTACCGTTTTAAAACACTAATATTTGTGTTTAGTGAAGTCTCCCGAGAATAACAGTACCCCCCATGTACAGGTTTTATGGTGTTTTGGAAAGTTAGAGAGTCACATATAAGGCTTGCGTTTCATTTTTTTCACATTGAAATTTGCTAGATTGGTTATGTTGCCTTTGAGAGCGTATGGTAGCCCAGGAATGAGAATTACCCCCATGATGGCATACCATTTGCAAAAGTAGACAACCCGAGGTATTGCAAGTGGGGTATGTCCAGTCTTTCTTAGTAGCCACTTAGTCACAAACACTGGCCAAATATTCGTTTTTTGCTTTTTTCACACAAAAACAAATACGAACGCTAACATTGGCCAGTGTTTGTGACTAAGTGGCTACTAACAAAGACTAAACATACCCCACTTTCAATACCTTGGCTTGTCTACTTTTTCAAATGGTATGCCATTATGGGGGTAATTCTCATTCCTGGGCTACCACACCGTCTCAAAGGTAACATTACTAATCTGGCAAATTTCAATTTGAAAATGGAACGTTCTATATTTGACCCTGTAACTTTCCAAAACAACATAAAACCTGTTAATGGGGGGTACTGTTGTACTCGTGAGACATCGCTGATTACAAATATGTGCATTTTGTTGCAGTAAAACCTAACAGTATTATGACATTTACAGCTAAAATGTGAGGCGGAACTACACATTTTTAAAAAATAAATAAATTTCTCACAGTTTTTTTTATTTTATTCATAATAAATTATATTCCATATATGAATAGTTAATGGTAAATTAAAGCCCTGTTTCTCCTGAACAAAATGATATATAATAAGTGTGGGTGCATATAATATGAAAGAGGGGAACTACGGGTGAACAGACATATAGCGCAAATTCCAGTTTTTGTTTACGTTTTGTTTTGATCAGAACGTGCACTATTGACTCCGTCCTGAAGGGGTTAAAGAGATCTTGTCGCCATATTTAAGAGCTTTGCTTCCCGTGTTTGACTAGTTTGAAGGCTTTCAGTATTATCGTTTAAGTGATGTATAGAACACAGTGACAAAATTATCCTGCTCATATTGTAGAGAAAAGGACTGATTTGTTTGTGTTTTAAATGGTTTTGTGCTGTTTATCATCAAAGTATATTTAGACATTATGTGATTAATAACTATGATAGGCAGGGATTTACTGTGAATTGGGAAAATGTTGACGAATCCCATTTTGGTGAATTTTCCTTTGTGATGATTGATTTGCTCTGTTTCTAAACCTCTAACGAAAAAATGTGTGAGCCTTCAACTCTTTGATTAAAAGTCTCAGTCTTCTTTGGCCCAATATATCTCTTACTAATCAGTATTTTGGAGGGACTACAATTCTTCTCCCATATTGCTATGGTGTTGTCCCCTTTTAAAGAGCTCACAAATTTCAGAATGCATAAATAGAAACCTACAGTAGCTTGTCAGATAAAAAAAACAAGTGCCTCAACTACAATTGTTCAACAGGAGTCCTTTTTGTCCTCCGGGAGGCATAACCACCTAGCAAAGCTAGTGGGTATGCGGCAGCCTCCCGGAGTCAAATGCCAGAGCTGAAAAGGCTTGCGCTGTGCATCTGCACAGCAACAGCCTTTCAGCCAATCAGGTAATCAGGAGAGCCGTGCTAAGCGCGGGAATCCTGATTACCTCAGATTTTTAAAATGGCATCATTGATGGAGGACTCTATTTCTGTCTGCCACAGATTTAGTGGATGCCTCTCTTAAAGGCAGCCCCATCAATGTTAGAAAGCTCCATAAGAGAGCTTTCCTTGCCAGGGAGCTATCCTCTTCATCATCTGAGGAGGATTTGGTCCCAGTTTTAAATAAAAAGCATAAAGGAAGAATGCTGGTCTCTTTCGCCAGTTCCTCGTCTGAGGAAAACTTCTCCGCTTCTCCTTCCCCTCATACTCGTTTGAGTAAGCAAAACTTTAAGGGGACAGGACCCCAAAAAAGGAATAGTGTGTTTCCCTCGTTTGAGCACCAGAAACACCTTCCAGAGGAAAAGGGCAAATCTCGTTGGAGGTTAGATAGTCCCTCTCCTTCCTCTTCTAGAGCGTTCGCTCACTCTTCCTCCCAAAGCCCTCCCAATTCCAGATACGGCTCTCCAGAAATAGACTGGGAATCCGAGGAAGTGGTTCGTTCAGCAGCTTCCACTGAGCGAGGGAAGCTAAGCAATGTTCAGATGGCCAGAGTAAGTCTCCTAGGAAAGACTCTCCCATCAAAATTATTTCACTCCAGATGGGCTTTGGAGTACGATTCTGAGGTTAGAGATTTTGCTAAACTAGCCTTCAGATCCCCCTTGGTTAAGGAAGATGACCTTCTTCTCCTCAGGAACCACATTGGTATCCCGGACATTCAGGCTTTAATGGCCCCAGAGGTAGACCCTGTGCTGTTATCCATCACAGGGAGCAGCGTATCCTCTGATCCCACAGACCAGACTTTTCGCAATATACAGTTTAAAATTGCTGATACTGTGGGCCCACTATTACTGATGCTGGATAAGGCAGAAAAAGAAGGCAATGTCCAGAAACCTTCCACTTCATCTCTGCTAGCATCTAAGATGGCCCTTTTAAAAGCGTCTGGCAGGGCAGTGCTAATTATTGGCCAATCCTTTAATTATATATCAAACATCCGCAGATCCCGCTGGCTCCATGCAGCTGGTCTGTCCGACCTAGCCCCCAAATCGCATGAGTTCCCAAATTTGGAGGATTCTTACCTATTCGGTCCCTCGTTCATTCAGGAGGTTAAAGGCCGTTACAAGGCAAGGAGATCCTTTTCAGAACTCAAGAAGACTGTCCCTGGCTACTAAAAGCCCTTTCGGACAGAGGGTCGCCCCTATAGGGCTGCAGGAGCGTCCCGAGAAGCCTCTCACCAGGCCCAGTACCGCCACTACAGTGGAAGACATAAGCTCCCAGGCGGTGGCAGAGGAGCGCATTCCAGAGGCGGTTCAGCTTCCAAAAGAAAACCCATGCATTCAAGTAAGTGTGCCTCCTCATATGCCACTAAATTGGAAGGATATTTCCTCAGACAAATGGGTTCTAAAGATTTTTCAAAGGGGTTTACAACTCCCCCTTTTAAGGTTCCCAGTCCAGAAATTTGCACCCCACAGAGAGGTGAAACCAGTGCTAGATGCCTCCCTTTCCTTAGCTTTAAGTCAAAGGAAAATAGAGTTGGCAGACACGTCTATTACAGGATGGGTCAGCCCATTGTTCCCAATCACAAAGTCAGACGGTTCCTGGAGACCGGTCCTAAACGTGAGGCCTCTGAACGCTTTCATCAAAAGGAAAAGGTTCAGGATGGAGGGTTTATCAGATCTTCCAGGCTTAGTACAGAAAGCCTTTTTCTGCATGAAGTTAGACCTAAAAGATGCCTTCCATTCAGTCCCCATAGCCAAGAAACACAGGCGTTTTCTCAGGTTTCAGTGGAAAGGAAAAGTGTGGCAATGGACCGTTATGGTGTTTGGCCTATCCAATGCACCATACACATTCTCCAGAATTATCAAATCAGTGATAGCTCATGTCAGACTAAAAGGTTTCATGTGTCTATACTATCTAGACGACATCCTGCTCATGCATCCAGATGGGGAAACCCTTGCTTCTCAAAGGGATTACCTTGCTTCCCTTTTACAAGACCTAGGATTTGTAGTAAACCTACAAAAATCAGTCCTAATTCCAACTCAAAGCATCCTCTTTCTGGGTTTCATACTGAACACCAGGACTATGTCTCTTGGAATCCCTCAAGACAAATGGGACAAATTACTGGTACATCTGAACTCCTCTCTCAAGCACCAGAGTTGGTCCTTGAGAGACCTAGCAAAGATTATCGGGAAATTAATAGCTTTAACACCAGCATACAACAATTCCCCCTTACTTTGCAGAAGAAGTCAGTTGTTTTTAGGGAACCGACTAAGACAGGGTGGCCATTGGGAATCAAAATTTGTTCTCCCCAAGAAGGTCAGAGAAGAACTGAAGTCCATTCTGGAGTTAGAAATTCCACTTCCTCGTCCACTGTTAGAGCAGCCTGCGACAGTCACTTTGACGTCAGATGCCTCAAGTCATGGTTGGGGTGCGTTTACAACCCAGAACGCCATAAGAGGAATCTGGTCAGACCAAGAGAGTCACCTCCATATAAACATTTTGGAGTTACGAGCTATAAAATTAGCTCTCAAGGGCCTCGTTCCTCTAAACCAGTCACCGACGTTGGTAAAAGTCCATTCGGACAACAGGACAGCGGTGGCTTATATAAACCACAGAGGGGGTACAAGATCAAGGGGTCTTTGTTTAGAGGCTCTAGATCTTTGGTCCTGGGCCTTAGCAAGCAATGTTCAGGTCTTCGCAGAATATGTTCCGGGAGAGGCGAACGAGCTTGCAGACTCTTTCTCTCGCCAAAGTCTGTCCCTGGCAACGATTCAATTAAAGATTGCTCTTTTCCAGCGGATAGAAAGCAATTTTGGCCAGAGACAGGTAGACCTGTTTACATCCCAAACATCTGCTCAAACTCCCAGGTTCATCTCCCGGACCTGGACAAAGGGAGCTTGGAAAATGGATGCAATGTCTTTCCAATGGACGGATGTTCCAGCCCCTTATGCTTTCCCCCCTCCATCTTTACTGATGAAAGTGCTGGAGAAGATCCGCAGGGACAGGGTGCAGAGCTTAGTTCTCGTTTACCCAGTATGGACCTCCAGACCCTGGTATCCCTTGATCCATCAGTTAGTCAAGGGAACCAAGATCCCATTAGGCATGACAGTGGACTGCTTTCAGGGAACCAGCGATCTTCTGCTCAAGCTCCCGCAGCTAATGTGGATCGCAGCCCTGGTAGGCTGTTAAGACATCCCCTTTTATCGGATCAGGTCTTGGATATTATTAACTCATCTTTAAGACGTAGAACTAGGGTAAGATATAGAAAGATGATCGAGGAATTCAAAGAATGGGAGGTTTCTTTCCTGTCTAACACACAAGGATCTGATACCATTCCTTTGACGTTAGAATTTCTTACCCTTAAGTTCCACTCTGGTTTATCTGTCAGTTCAATCAAGACCTACGGATCTGCCTTAAACTTCCTGATCCCCAACCTTACTCAGGATGCCCTGTATTTGAGATTACTAAAAGGGTTAGCCGTCTGCCGCCCATATACCCCACGCTACACATCTACTTGGGATGTAGATGTCTTACTAAATTTCCTAAAGTCTTTGGATAATGCTAAAATTGATTTAAGATGGACTGCTATTAAGTTGGCTTCTCTGCTGTCCTTGGCCCTGGCAGCTAGAGGAGCAGAGTTAACTCAAATCCATATTTCAGAACCTTGGTTGTCCAGGACCCCGGGAGGTTTCCATATTATTCTAAAAGGCAGATCAAAAACATCCCATTTTTCTCCTGGTCCGGTAGAATTGGACTTGGTCCAAGATTCTTCCGAACCAGGCTTATGTTTAGTCAGTTTGTTACAATCGTACCTTCAACTTTCTGCTGTATTTAGAAATGATATCAGTTAATTATTCATTACATCAAGGAATCCCTTTCGTCCAGCCAAGGTTAATACAATTAGAGGCTGGATACTTTCCGCCATGTCTACGGCTGGAATTGATGTTTCAGTGTTCAAAAGCCATTCAATTAGGGGAGCCTCGGCTACTAAAGCAGCAGGAAAGGGCCTTCCTCTCCCTACTATCTTAAAAGCTGCAAGATGGTTGTCCAGTAAAACCTTTGTTAGATTTTACTGGAGGCCATCAGAAGTTGAACGCCTTCAGTTTCTTAGGACCACCACCAGGTGTGTGCTATTCTACCCACTAGCTTTGCTAGGTGGTTATGCCTCCCGGAGGACAAATCAGAGTTTGCAGGAATCTATGATCTGCAAACTTTCTTTGTCTTAGGGATGAGCATAACCACCTAGCAATAGCGCCTGTCCCACCCTCCTCCAAGTTAAGGGTTTTGCCTGCTGGTGGTAGTTTGTTTTTCTAAAACATAAGGTTATCTGGTGCTTATTCAACCTTTGATAACAGTTCTCTGTTTTGTTTTTTACAGACTATAGCCGTACTCCAAGACAGGACCAACAAACCAAAGATCCACCTAAGTAGGAGAAGTGGATGCAAGTAGTCTCGTCGGTTTAATATTCGCATGGACTCCCTGCATAAAGAATGTTTGCTGGGACTTGTTTCAACATTTCTCTTCTCTTTTATTGAACTCATTTTGTTGCAATTTATGTTGAATGTTTCCACTGTTCATTTGTTACTTTCCTTTGGCATACATTGTTGCCTTGTTTTTCCGTTCAGCTGTTTTATACAAAGTTTCAAGTCTATCTTGTATGTCTTCATGATTTATTAAATATTTTCTTGTTCCCCTGTACTATTGGCATCTTGAACTGTTTTTTATTTGTGTTTAGACGTTTAAATATATTCCCGTACACTGTCGGAAATATTTATCCTTAGTATTTCGTGGGATGTGCTAACCATCCGCAGTTTCCCAATTTTAAAAATCTGAGGTAATCAGGAATCCCGCGCTCAGCACGGCTCTCCTGATTACCTGATTGGCTGAAAGGCTGTTGCTGTGCAGATGCACAGCGCAAGCCTTTTCAGCTCTGGCATTTGACTCCGGGAGGCTGCCACAATACCCACTAGCTTTGCTAGGTGGTTATGCTCATCCCTAAGACAAAGAAAGTTTGCAGATCATAGATTCCTGCAAACTCTGATATGGTATCCCAAGCTATCTTGGACATATGTCTGTGGGGTTCTACAAGAACTTAGTTCCTATAATTATCTTGAAACGGGAAGTTCACAAATTGATCAGTAAGCATGTATTCCAGCATGTCCCCAGGGGCATTTAACGTTAGAATCACAGTCCATATATAAGCAAATAGTCCTGCGGTTTGTTTAAACCTACCTACTATGTTTGTTTGTATTTTTTAACCAGCAGAAAGCAAGTTAGAAATAGAACGATTAAAAATAAAAGTACAATGTACATTTTTTTTGTATTTAGCCACATTTATCATTGGTATAATACGTTTCAAGAACTCATGGGGCTGAATTTGTTAAGATCAACAGGTTTGTACAAACTGTTTAAATACGTGGATGTCTTTTTTAAGACCAACTTGGCATTGTTACAGGATAAACATTGTTGAAATACAGTGTCTTTTCATTGTCACGGAATTTTAAAAAGATATGTTGTGCTTTTCCAAATGTGTCTGTTTGTATCCAGAGTTGAGACAGACATGCCCATTAGTGTTTAATCCTTTAAATTGGTCCATTATGCGCCCAACCTATTTGCCTTGAGGCTCACGGTAGTGTGATAAGTACGCTGTGCTCACTAAAGGGAAAAAAAGGAAAGCTGCATCTCTTGTTTAAACGTGCCTTCTCATGCTAATAAATGACTAAGATATCATTCGTCTGCTTCTGATGTGTTGTCTGTATTTAAAAGAAAAAAAATATCCCACGTGGCTACACAAACTGAAAGTCACTTATTTGACATCCACGGTTCATAGCTGAGACACAATTACATAATATGCCCCATCATTTAAAGTGCACCTGTCATACAAATGTGACATGTCTTAGCTCCATAGGCAATAACATTGTATCATGTTTTTGGTTTTACATTGCCATATACAGCCATGAACAGGGCCAATACGGGCCATTCTACTGCACTGGGCCAATACCCATTTTGACGGCCCCTCATAACTGTAATTCTATTTGGGAGGAAGGGGGGAGGGGGTTGACTCATAAAATTGGGACCAGTTTGTGATATAAAACTGTACCCAGTTTGAGATATGTGTGTCGTAATATAAATAAATAAAATATAAGGAAATATATAAGGAAATCTGGCACTCTACCTTTAAGAATTTGGTGAAATGGGCCCCGGTGCTGCACAGCGTGGATAGATATGCAAGACGATGAAGAGAGCACTCCAGAGGATTTGTTCAACAGATTTTATATAGGTTCAAAGTGATCAACGTTTCGACCCAGGAGGTCTTTGTCAAGACGTGAATACAAGTAAATAAATTGTATATATAGGGCATGGATTGTTATAAAATAATCACTTACCCAGTGCAGGTGTGAGCCCCAGATCCCTAAGTGAACGCTGTGCTGGGTCCTGATGATCGCGCGTAATATAAATAAATATATAAAGTCATACATAATACAACATACTCACTCATTCACTAAACACTAGCTTAAAACTCACAGAATTTTAATAAACACCTCACCAAGGCACAAAAATAATGGGGGCTTAGTTACAGTATATGATCCTGCATTGCATAAGCCTGCCACAACGTCCATGCACCCCATTCTTGTCAGGTCCTACTCTAGCAGCCTAATGCCTGTCCTGAGGGGGATCTCTGCAGGCAGGGCCGGCCTTAGGCATTTAGACGCCCTGTGCGAAAAATCTTCACAGCGCCCCCCCCCCGTCATCCATGTATGCTGTAATGTTTGTGTTGTCTGTGTATGTGATAGTAGGTGTGATGACTGTGTGTGATATGTATGCTATGTGTGATATTTGTAATGGGTGTATTAACAGTGTGTGATATGCGTGTATTGGTTGTATGTGACACACACAGAGTCAGACGGCCATACACACACACACACACACAGACACACAAAGGCAGACAGTCTCACACACACACACACAGACAGACAGTCTCACACACACACAGACACACACAGGCAGACAGTCAGTCATACACACAGACACAGACAGTAATACACACAGATACACACAGAGGCAGTCAGTCATACAGACAGTAATACACACAGACATACACAGAGGCAGACAGTAATACACACAGACACACACAGTCATACACACAGACACACACAGAGGCAGACAGTCATACACACACACACACACACGCAGACAGTCATACACACAGACACACACAGGCAGACATAGGCGTGCGCAGCCTATTGCATTAGGGTGTGCACCCTAAAGCACAAACACACGCCGCGTGTATATGTATGTGTGTATTTATATATATATATATATATATATTTATTTATACACACACACACACTGCTGTGTGTGTGTGTGTGTGTGTGTGCGCGCGCGCGCGTGTAAGGGCGCTGTGTGTGTGTGCTGTATGTGTGTGGGTGTGGGTGCTGTGTGTGTGTAGGTGCTGTGTGGGTGCTGTGTGTGTGTGGGTGCTGTATGTGTGTGTGCTGTATGTGTGTAGGTGCTGTATGTGTGTAGGTGCTGTATGTGTGTAGGTGCTGTATGTGTGTGTTTGCGCTGTGTGAGGGTGCTGTATGTGTGTGGGTGCTGTATGTGTGTGGGTGCTGTATGTGTGTGGGTGCTGTGTGTGTGGGTGCTGTATGTGTATAGGTGCTGTGTGTGTGGGTGCTGTATGTGTGTAGGTCCTGTGTGTGCTGTGTGTGTGGGTGCTGTATGTGTGTGCTGTATGTGTGAAGGTGCTGTATGTGTGTGTGTGCTGTGTGAGGGTGCTGTATGTGTGAAGGTGCTGTATGTGTGTGTGTGCTGTGTGAGGGTGCTGTATGTGTGTAGGTGCTGTATGTGTGTGGGTGATTGTGGGGGGTGGAGGTGGGGGTACATGACTCAATATCCCCCCTCCCTTCTTACCTTATGTAGGGAGGGGGGATTCTTGTTCCTGCTGCCTTCCCTGGTGGTCCAGTGGAGGTGAGGTGAGGTGCCGTTTAGTTAATATCCCCCCTTCCTTGTTACCTTATGTAGGGAGGGGGGACCATGCTACCGCCATCCCTGGTGGTCCAGTGGAGAGTGAACTCTACCCTGCGGGGCTAGAGTTCACTCTCGCGAGATTTGAGCGTTGCTGCGGCAACGCTCAAATCTCGCGAGAGGAACCCGGCGGAGCTGCTGGCAAGAGCTCCGCCGGTCCTCTCCTGCCTCCCTCCCTGCCTGTGGGTCGGTGGGGAGGGAGGCTGAGAGCAGAGCCGGCGCTCGGACAGCGCCGGCTCTGCATGAGCCGACAGCGGAGATCCTGAGATCTCCCCTGCCGGTCTCAATACATAGGCGTGCTGCGGGGATTAGGGTGTGCCCAGGCACACCCGGCACACCCCGTGCGCACGCCTATGCAGGCAGACAGTCATACACACAGACACACAGAGGCAGACAGTCATACACACACACACAGACAGTAATACACACACAGAGGCAGACAGTCATACACACAGACACACACAGGCAGACAGTCATACACACAGGCAGACAGTCATACACAGACACACAGAGGCAGACAGTCATACACACACACACAGACACACACAGGCAGACAGTCATACACACACACAGAGGCAGACAGTCATACACACACACACAGACAGTAATACACACACAGAGGCAGACAGTCATACACACACACACACACACACACACAGACAGTAATACACACAGGCAGAGAGTCACACTCACCTGACAATCACAGTTACCTGTGGAGGCAGTGCAGCTCCTGGTGACTGTTTGGTGGGGAAGCAGGGACTCCTTCCTGCTTCCCCTGCATCAGTTTTCCGGCGCTTTTAGCTCCGCCCCCGCCGCACGTTAAGCTCCGCCCCCGCAGCAAATTTAAAAAAAAAAAAAAAAAAAAATTTTTTTTTTTTTTTTTAAATCCCGGCCGGCTGTGCGGCCGCACGGCGCCCCCTGCTCCATGGCGCCCTGTGCGGCCGCACAGCTCGCACACCCCTAAGGCCGGCCCTGTCTGCAGGGTAAAGTTAAAGGGACACTATAGTCACAAAAACAGCGTTAGCTTAATGCAACAGTTTTTGTGGATAGATCATGCCCCTGTAGTCTCACTACTTAATTCTCTGCTATTTAGGAGTTACATCACTTTGTTTATGTACCCTTGTCCCACCTCCCTGCATGTGACTTGCACAGCCTTTCTAAACACTTCCTGTAAAGAGTCATCTAATGTTTATACTTCCTTTATTGCAAATCCTGTATAATTTAGAATTTCTTTTCTTTTGCACTGTTAATAGTTTGCAGGAGCCTCCTGTGTGTCATTAAAGTTTTAAAGTTAGAGCGCAGGACATAAAAACTGTTAAAGTAAGTTACATGTGACTGAAAGTAAAACCATTTTTTTCATGCAGGCTGTGCATAAACGAAAACAAAAGTGATTTATCTCTTAAATGGCAGTGGATTGAGTACTGAAACTTCATAGGCATGATCTATAGACCAAAACTGCTTAATTAGGCTAAAGTTGTTTTGGTGACTATAGTGTCCCTTTAACTAGGACACTGGAATGACGCACCTGTGACAGGGATGGGTGCAAAGCCGGGAACTTGGCCTGGACTCCCAAATATATAAAACCAAAGGGCTCCATTTAGCTGAATATGCATACATTATAAGGTACAATATAAAAGTTCCAGCGCCCTCCCTAAACACCAGCTTCAAAGCTCACAGAATGTAATAGTTTTAAAAAGACCTGTATAGATGGATATATAATTGGTATGGCAAGAAATATATAGCTTAGAGATATGTCTTGGATAGGAGTCTTTGATTCCAGATGGTTGGAATGTCCAATGCAGCCTCATTCAGAATAAGGACAAGTATATATATCATATTTTATAATCAGGACACTAGTATAGTAAATACTGCTCTCAGGAAAAGGTAATCCCATCTTCCAGGACACGCAGGATGGCGGCCAGTTCAGTCATCCTGGACATTTAGAGATTGTCACCAGGGGAATTAAAGATTCATTAGACCCCCTCCATCAGTGCCCTCCAAGGATGTACTGGACCTACCTTGCAGTTAACAGTGGTAACTACCATCTAATTCTCAATTATGAGATGATTCCTGGACTTACTGAGCCAAGGTGACTTGATGTGTAGCAAGAAAAACTCCAGATGTTGTAGACTACATCTCCCACAATGCCCTTACAGCTATAATGCTGGCAAAGCATCATGGGAGATATAGTCCACAACATCAGGAGTTAGGAAAGTTGCCTCTCTCTGGTTTAAACCATCACCCATCCCCGTAATAATGACATATAGTATGATGTCTGTCTTTAGGTGTCCTGCAATATTTACAATGGCAATATCCTTTTTTACTAAATGGCCAAATAGTGATATATTTTTATTGGGTGTCCTTTAATTGACTGGATAATGGCTACAATCCCCCAATTTTCTTTTTTTTCAGAAACCATGAGTATATAAAAAAACCAATAACACACTCACACAGTCGTAGAGGTGCAATAACGCTGATGTGAGCAAGTTTGCTTTGTGAAACACGGAGACTTCGATAAAGAATCCCGAGGCTATGTTTAACATTACATTTCACGAACAGGTGATTTTTGTGAAAGGCCCTGACCACAGCAATTTCAGTCTCTCATGTTAAGGTAAGTAACGAGGTTGTATAAAAAAGAGAGTATAGCATCTCGTTCAAAAAATATAATTCCCAAAAATGATGATCTCTCTGTCGTACTTCTAATTGTTTTGTCCAGTTTTTATTTTCTTGTCATTGATAGAGTTTGAGTCAATAAGTCATCCTTTGATGCATACAGTAGACTGAGAACACACTGCGCTATTCGAAGTTCTATCATATACAGCTAGTATGCTACCATTCCTCTATTCTTTCTAACTCAAGTATTGACCATTTCATGTTTACTAAATTAATTGACACAAAATTGATGTTTTATAGATGAGTCCTACTAGGTAAAGAGAGCTCGGTATCAATAGGCAACTCAGACATATTCTCACTACATTAGGTCAGGGGAAATAAATATTAATCAAGAGTTTTCAGTTTATGTAGCTCACGGAAAATGGGCCACAGTGGTCATGGTGCTTGAAGCAATTCTCTAAAAGTATATTGTACATTAAATAGGTTGAACCCCTAAATTATTAATTTAAGTGTTTGTTTGTTTTTTAAAGAAAAAAAGAAACCACTCTGTTTTAAAATCAGGGATTATTTTTTTAATTGACCAGAAAATTGACTGATTTATGCTAGGTCCTGCTGGGATCATAGCAAAAAAATGTCTCTACAATACAAGTGTCCGTTACATCAGTTTATCTTTAGTGCACGTTTTGTTGTATTTTAATATTGTATTTAAATGCTATGTGACTACATCATCTGCACGCACCCAATGGTTTAAAGATACAAACTAGAGTCTTTGCACAGAACAGTTTTTGTGAGTATTTGTTCATTTATTTTATTACTCGACTGCAGAGTTGGGGTGCACAAAAAACCTAAAATACACTCTTATTTCACACTATAAGCCTTTGTCCTCTACCTACAACAACCCCATATGAACAAACATTAGCAATGAACTCATGTTAAACTTGCAGGTAATGACATTCCCCAATAACTATGGTTATAAAAAGAGAGGCCCCAGCTAGCCAAGAGGACTACACCCACAAAAGGAGCCGTGTTGGGATTTTGTTTTTTTACTGCTCTGATGTCTGAGTGGAATTTGGCAGAATTATTTTTTTTTTTTTAAGTTACGTATTGTATATATTCCAGTATTATGTTTGAGTCTTTTAACGGAGTTAACTTTCTCTTATTAAGGGTCCGATCTGGTCTTCAAAATGTCTGAAATAAATTAAACATTTTACATCTATACCGAAGGCTTAAACACAGGCCTTTGTTTCTTAATTGCTCATTTATCTTACTGGATGAGTTTTGGTATTTAAAAATTACTGATCACTTCATGTGGAAATGCAAACAAAAGATGGATCTATTGCCTAGAGCAAGAGTTGAAGTTTCAAATCTGCCTTTTTATCACATAACAAATCTGATGAAAACAAATTGGATTTTAAAATCATAAAGATTGCAAATTTTGATAAGCTCATAAATGTTTCATTTCCCAAACTATTGGCTTTAGGTCCTGCCATAAACAAATGTAAGCATTCTCTGAAGTTTGCTTAAATTGATGTACTACATCACTGTTGCTGTAATGCAATAATATATTGGGTGTATGTGCTATGCGATCCGATGAGGCTGTCAAGGGCTTGATAAATGACTGCCAAGACTATCTATACTTAGTACGTGATTAAAAACATTGTGATTTATTGTAGTTAATCTGTGGTTCCTATTTGTGTTACGGTGGCTGAACCATTCTTAGTTTAGCGTCTCATCTAAATATTGATCATTTTATATTTTTTATATTTTGATTTTTTTTGTAACCTAGTTAACGTTAATCCTCTGAAGAATCAATAGTTTATGCTGACACCATAATCTGGTGTTGAAAGACCTACTACCAGCAAAACAAAATCCTATTTTCTGTAAAACGCCAAGCTGTGCAGGATTTGCAGTGAGCACTTATCAAACCAGGGCAATAGGGCATTCCTGATGTTGACTACATTTTATATAGCAGTATTAAGTATACAGTGGTTTATGTATATAACACTGGATTATGGGAGATGTCAAGAGTCATGACATCATATCGTCAGTATCTTTAAATCACAAAAAGTGAATGCAACAGGATGGAAGGGGGCAGAACTAAATTGTATTTGTACTATTATCACAAATGGCAATGTGAAGGTGGCTGACGTGGCCCTTTAATGAGCTGGACATTCCAAATTGGAAGAGGATCTTGAAAGATCAGATTGTTATGATAACATAAAGAGTCATCGGGCCTTTAGGGCTTCACAGGAGAACATTGTCAATATCTATAATACGCTGTGTTTTGACTTCTCTCTCGTGATTTATTGATTTGTAGAAACCTCTAATTCAGGGATTGTCAAACGCCAGACTGGTGGCACCTGAATACCACATCTATATCTGCAAAGAGCTGTCACCAGCTGGAAAATATAACATAACTTGGCAGAAAAAAACCTGCAGTTACTGAATTGTTACTTTCTCTTTTCAATGACACTACAGTGCCCTAAAGTGGTTATGGTACCAGGAGTGCCCTAGCGCTATCCAATGTAAGTATCCAAACTGTTTAGTAACGGTTTGACGAATTATCTGGGGTACAATGGAAACCGCTTCACCTCTATTCTCTGCCAGAAGCACTCTGCATTGAGCTCGACCTAATAGTGCAGGTCATAGATCATTGACTGAGAGCAATCAGTTGACTCCTTCCAGCAGAGAGTACATGTGGAGCGGGGTCCAGCAGATTCCAGGTAAGCAGTCAATCCATTCTTACTTTGGGGGTCACCAAAGACTCCTCACAACAGCGGTCATGGTACCCAGAGAATTTATTTTTACACCCAAAACATTCCCCCCAAAATCTGTCTTATCAAACGTGCTAAACTTTTAACTTGCAGAAATTGTATTCATAAAAGGAGTTTACATGTTTCCCTGACCCTCACAATACAGGCTCACTATTAAGCACTGTCTCCACCTTTTCACTGCTGATCAAAACACAGCTACCAGCTGTCAGACAAATCACTCATGTGACAGGAATTAACTGTGTGCTTTTTTATGGTTTAAAATATAATTCTTCATCTCCTGGTTCTCTGGCTGAGTAACCCTGGTCTGTGTGACTGACGGCAAGTGCACCTTTCAGAACCTCCTGGCACGTATGGGTAAATCTCACGGCACAGAGCTTTATTGAGAATCTGCGGAAAGCCCTACTCAACCGCAATGGGCCGACCGAGATGTTTCTAGTACCTGCTAACATTCTGGTGCATCCCGATCTGATCCTCTGTGACCAGAATCCTTGTCCTTTATAACACAGATAGTCGGGTAATAATCCATCTTCTCGTGGCCTTAGATTGAGGGAACTCCTTTCCTATATCGAGAGCTTTGATGGCCCCTTTGTATGCACTTGTTCCCTCTCCACTTAGCCATTCATTCAGTTTAGCCTAGTTATAATGGCACCAGAGTGGGCAAGTGTCCAGCACTCTGGTTCCTACTGTGTCACTGCAGACTCCCACCAGGTCCTCACACTGGTTTACATATTTGGTCTGCCTTTATGTAACACCTTATGTACTATATAAACACACTGTCTAATGTTCAATAAACCAGGATGGTCTTGTCCATGCACTCAGTCTTGTCTTCTGTATGAGGTGGGAAGATCTTGTTGTGTTTGATGGTTATATATCACATCACTGAAGAAGCTCAGGCTGCTAGGCGAGTAGACATAAGGTACCAGGTTGTTACATTAACTCCTAGAGGTCCTTGGTGACCTATAGAAAGGATGGACACCAGTGAGGTTCCAGGTTTTGATTTAAAGACAGGGACCAAGCAACCTGTTCCATTACAGCACCAAACACATTATAATGCATTAAAGGATCATTCTCTGATATTAAAAATAAATACATGTATTTTAATCATTACAGTACTGTAATTCTTTTTTTTTAATTATTATTATTTTTATTTTAGATTTAGGCCTCTTGAAAAAAAAATATAAATTAGCCACAAAGGAAAACCTTCTCCGCTCTAATGTCCAACTGCCTGATCCACACACAATGACATCATCAATCATAATCATTCCTGATATAATCATATGTTTCTCATTGAGGGGTATTATGGACCAAACTCCCTACACCTTGCCAATAAAATGCTTCCCAGAGAAGCATAAAATCCTTGAGAAGCATCAGCTGCACCCGATATCCTGCTGTGTTATGATACCAAGCATAAAGATTTTTGGAAAAAAAATTGAAGGAGGAATCGCCTCTAGTGACTGTCTGACCGCCACTAGAGGCATATTTTGGCCAAATGTAAACCTTTCTATTTTTCAAAAACGATGTCTTACATTGTTCGAGAAAAGAAACTTCATCCATGCATCAACATCACTACATTAAGGTGTTTTAACGTGTCCTTTTAATTGCAAGACCATTTCCAGATAACCAGAAGAGTCTCTGCTTTCTTCTCTTGTGTTTCTCTGTGCCGGCTTCCGTGTCACTACCTCTTCTAATAATCTTTGTGTCTCCCTCCACTTCTCTGCCTTTCCTTATCCTCTGTTTCACTCCCCTGTCTCTTCTCTTCTCCCCTTCTCACTACCTCCCCCCACACCCATTTCATTGCTGTTTTATCCTCTTATTTGATATTCTCTCATATCAGTTTACCTTGACTTAGATTGGTATTAAAAAAAATATATACATTTTAAAAAAATAAAATATTGTCATTAACATCAGCAATATTACTTTTCCTAAAAATGTATGACAATCCACATGTTTTATAATCCTACCCAAATAGTTCTCTGTAACTTTTTCGCCCTCTGCTGGAAGAGCAAGGACATATGCTTTACCAATAAGAATACATTGAGATCTGTCTTGTTTTCAACCCATGTGGGCAACCCATACAGACAATACACAAAAAGAAATGGTTATAACTAATTGTGGCAGCTTTTGGAATCTGGAGACAGACGTCACTGTTAGATTTTCCAGTTCTCTAGCTCAGTATAAGCGATTTCATTAAACTTGCATAAATTATTCTGTTCACGTTATTAACCCTTTAAGTCCCCAATCATTTCTAAGATGGTGAGTCTGTATGTTTCTTTAAAGAGTTAATAGATAATCTGCCGTTCCAAAGAATATTACATCTCCTGACCTTTAATTTGCAATTGCCTTTGCTTCTAAAGCTCTCCACTGGCATTTAAATAAAAAGCTGACACTTCTCCTGACATTTCATTGCAGTCTTGTCACAGTAGGTGACACTGACACTTATAGTAAATGAATATGATAGCTTGAGGTCACTCAATCACAATCAATGGCCACATGTACGGCTTAATGTATTGGTTACACACATTAAATAACACAACAATTGGGTTCTTCGGTGATCCCCCTTCTCGATGATTCTCCCAGGGGTAATAACGAGACAAAAGCCTCCATCTTCTCAGTAGAGTTCAATAAGAAAATGAATACGGCTGAATAAACTGGAGTCAATTCAGGCCAGATCTCGAAAACGCTCTACAGTAGCAGAGTTCACGTTGACAGAACAGACATGCCTTGGACATATGCCATCTGCTGGTGTGTGCTTTAAATTGTCTTCCAGATTCTTAATCCTTTAAGAACCAGTTATGTTCTATAACCTCCTCATTCACAAGCCCAGCCTTGGAGATCACACGCTTAGAGATCACATAAATACCTGCTTGTTTATTCTGCAGCACCAGTCTGACATTAATTCAGCAAGTCATTTTATGCAAGAAGGGGTTAACAGTGAGATATCCCTATGAGGATTAACCTTTTCTGTACCAGAGGTCAGGGTATTAAGTCATGGCAGTAGCAACAAACGGCATTGCCTATATCTAAAAGAAGAAATGGAGAGACCACAGCTTTGCAAGTCGTGATGCATGTGACATGAATTCAGGGCAGCGTTGTGAGTGTCTTATGTCAGCGATCTCATTGTGGTCAGAAGATGACGCACACAGACCGACAATAGCGATTCCTGAACACACATATGGTTTGCAATGTATCTACGTGTTTTCATGGGAACTACGGTTTGCCTTAAGCCACAATAGGGAGGTTGCATCAAATGGGCCATTAAATGCCTGTCTGTCCATTCTGGAAGAGGCCGTGTCCAAAAAGAGAAAACAAAAACACAGTATTAGGCCCTGCGCTTAAACTTCCACTATGCCTGGCCGGCAGCAATGGTTACAGTATCCATCAGCCCCGACACACTAACAATTCACCCAGCTGTTTCAGCTGTGAGGCAAAATTAGTTTTTTGTACTATGTCTAAGAAAATACCTTTAACTTCCATGCACCCAATGTGACAACACGATATTCTGGATCATTCTGGAACTACAACTTTTAAGAGTGGATGTCTTACTCTAAAAGGCAGGTTTTAAAGATAAAAAGTTTATCATCATAAAAAGTTTATCATCATGCACGTGAGAATATGTCAAGCTCTGTAAGAATGGCAATAAAAAAAACAGAAGAAAGGAAAAACTGGTTGAAATAAAAGGTAGCCACCAAGCGTTATACCGAGGCTCATACTTGTTTAACCCCTTAAGGACCAAACTTCTGGAATAAAAGGGAATCATGACATGTCACACACGTCATGTGTCCTTAAGGGGTTAAAGAGTGAATCCGGGCTGCAATCCTTATCGGTCTAGGAAGATCTTCGATAGCTGTTTGGACATGCTTTGAAATTGGGATATTTTTGACATTTTAGAGTTTATTTACGAACCACCAAATTGAAATTTATTGAAAAAACGAATTGCAAACCTGAGGCCAATATTTTAAATGAAATACTTTTTCCAGTAGACTATTAATCTGCAGTTTTTGCAATCTGATTTTCAATTCCGAGCAGTTTATTATTTAATTAATGAATCCTTTGGCCTGGCTACAGATGTATGGAATATACAGGATGCCGTATATTCCCCTAGTCTTCACTCTCTGAATAACCGATCAGTAAACCTGCTCGAGATCTCAGATTTGATGGAGTTTTTCAAGAGAGAAGCATGTTCTTGTGGTTCTAAGGTGGTCTTTAAAGGAACATTTCCCAGATATTATTACAGAATACGAAAATCATATTGGCTACCTATGTACAGACATGAGCAAAGTTGTTAGAGATCCATCAGGGATATTACGTATTTGATGCCAAAGAAGCCGATTTAGAAATTCCCCATCTCATCTCAGTTTAACTGTTAATTTGAAAGTCATTGGTCAATCCTCCACAATTCCCAGTTTAGTGAACAACCGGAAATGATCACTTAGAACAAACTGTTCCGTGTCCGGAATCTCCATATATTTTAGATTGGGTACTCTAGAGAGGACCAACCTTTTGTTTTGTTTGAGTGCCCTCTAGTGCCTATATCCTGTCAGTGTTAAATGTAATTAATTTCAGGTCTTATTGCTGATATACGTAATATGTGTATGTCAGATACATATTGCAGCTTTAATAAAATAATACATTTTAATACTGCTTCAATCTGTATATATTTATATATAATGTGTGTGTGTGTATATATGCGGATTGTATGCACAAATCAAACAAAAATGTGAAGCGCCCGATATTTCAATAAACGTTTGAACAAAAACTTATCAAGCCCAAGAAACATTTGGAATATCATAAGTGACATACAAGACCTTCCAATCTACTCCCATCCAAGATGAACAACAAAACCCTGCAACGTCCCCTAGATGTAGCAAATGCCTTTAATAATTATTTTGTCGGATGTGCCGCCACTCTGATTGCTAAGCTAACAAATGACACGTATACATTACAAGTGTGTATCAGGCCCTGCTAAAGACCCCATATAGAGAAATTCAGTTTTAGACCTTTGCCTGGTGGGAAGTTCCGCCACAAGACTCTTACAAGCACGAGTTACGTCTGAAAGAACTGAAACGAAAAGGTAATGCATTCGGCATTCGCCCTTTCGTTTCGTATATCGTTTGTCTGTAGGATTTTTGTTTGTTATAGTAAACGAATACAAAAAGTCCGAAAATTTGGATGAAATCCTATTCGTCCGATAACAAATGCACATGTCTGAAGCTCACCTTTTACTTAGCTGATGGGGGGACAGGCACTTAAAATGTGTTTTCATAACTATAGTGACAGGAATACATGTTTGTATTTTTGTCAGTATAGTGTTCCTTTAAACAGTCACATAATCTTAATGAGTGCTGTGTATAGGTATGAAAGACCATGAACAAGTACAATGCTTCTTAAACCAACCCATAAGATTATCAACATACTTTATCATTGCCTTTACTAACCTTATACCGCATTCTTTCATATAACTGTACTATGTTATGCCATGTGTATATTCAGTGGCAGAACTAATGTAGAGCGGGCCCTGGAGCAAGAAAGTTTTTTTGAGAACCCCCTAGTGCAAGAATGGTGAAGGTGTAGCTCACATGTGTTTAGTGTTTGCATTTTAATGGAGGGGTGAGTTTGTATGTAGTGTTGGCTTTTAAATGCAGGTGTGCTCTTCTGTGTAGTGTTGGTGTTTGATTGAAGGGGTGCTTGTGTATTTTAATATTTTTAATACAGGGGTGTGTTTGTATGTAATGTTTTTGTTTGGTTGTAGGGTTGTGTTTTTATGTAATGTAGGCTTTTAAATGCAGGTGTACATTTGTATAGTATTGAAGTTTGAGTGAAGGGATGTGTTTGTATTTAATTTTGTTGGTGTTTGATTGCTTGAATGTACGCACATGCAATGCCCCATGCATACATACTTATACAAATATACATACACATTAAAAGACAGATACACACACACAAACACACTGACATACACACAAATTCATATACACACTGACGCACATACACACACTGACACACACACAGAGACACACACATAAACTGATGCGCACACTGACATATACACACACTGACCCATGCACACACACTGAAATGTACACATACAGATGCAAACACAGATACACCCACACACACACACTGACTCATGCACATACATTGACAAATACACATACAGATGGACACACATACACAGATGCACAACCTGACACACAGATATACACAGTGACATTTACACATCTTGACCCACAGAAGCGCACACACACACATACACACAGTCAGATACACACACTAACATGCACAACTTAACAGATATACACACATGCAATGTGATACACATAAATGTCATATTTCTTATATTTGTAGCCACCCCCAGCAACTGCAGCGGTGGTAGTTCTGCCACTGTGTACATATATATTTATAATGTAAATTGATGGCATCAATCCATATTCTGTTTAGATACATTTCACTTCATTGTTATTAAACCCTACTTGTTTTAAACAATGTTTGATGAAGAAGTTGCCTTTTCATTTCATTTCCCCATATAGATGTGATGTCCAGGAATTTCGGATTTATTTATTAGGATGTGAACCTTTGATTACCTAGTTATAACAGAACCGAACTGAAACCGTATTTAACTTGTTTGTTACCTTCTCAATCTATATAAACTAGACATCTGCTATTCGTTTTGTTCCGAATGTACATTCGTATAAATTTCATGCCATTCGGATGCTTACGAATGTCCGAGGTTCCGAAGTGACGTAGTTCGGAAGTGCTGAAGTGATATGAATTTCTGAAAAATGGCAAAACAAGAGAGAGGGAGGGAAAATTACGTGAATGATGACCGGAATCTTGACCAATAAGCTAATTCCTTTTGTGCAATGTAATGCTTGCCGCCCAATCCAGTTTCCCTATTCCCTATCCAATTAAATGAGCACATTTTTGTGATTGATGTTAGAGGACAGCCGGATAATGGTGATTTTGTCACTGACACTTGGCCAATGAAGGCACACAGAGTCATTGAGGTGGGATAGTATATAAATCAGTCTGTCAGAGTGTTGGCTTGCATTCATGTGACCAGACTAGTTGTGATAGCACAAGAGACTGAGATAGATAAATTATGTTATGTTTATTGTACTTTACTTGTTGCAAACTTGGGAGTCGCATTGTTTTGAAGTGTGTGTTCCTGGGAGAGAGTTTTGCCTTTTTTTTCTTCCGCGTTTGGTTTCTTTTTTGAAAGGGGGGGAGAGGGGTAAGAGAGTATGTGGCTGTGCATGCAAGGTAGTATGATTGCCAGGGTGTCTGTCTGCAGCACTGTGACTTTGCTACAGTGATTAATTTTGTGTTTTTTAGTTTTCTGTGATTTAATTTAAATAAAAATGTAATAAATCAAAAGAAACCATTATGGATTGTCCACGTCCTCCTCACATTCTCCCCACGAGCAAAGTGACTGAGGAAACTGGTAGCCGTCATGTCGCTGCTGGTAGTACCACGACTAGCTCCTCCACCAGTACTAGTGTCAAGAGGCAGAGCACAGGTAGTGGTACACTTGGGGGGACCCTACACTGCTCTCCCTACAAGCCTTCACTTGCTCTCACTTTGCGCTCTCTCTCTCTCACACACTCTCAAATTGCTTACTCTCTGCTCTCCCTCTCTGCTACTAAACTCTCCACAAAGATGGTTTTACAGGGGTGGGATTATATAGTGTGCTGAAGTGTTGCATGCTGGTAGTGCTCTCTGATTGGCTGCACTATCTGTGCAGTGAAAATATCATTTTGTAAATTGTGTATATATACTAAACTAACACTACTAATTATTAACTAAACCCAGACCGCTTCTTTAAGATTAAGTGGTCTGGGTGCTGCTGTGGTCCACTATGCAATGTAAAATATTGCGGTTTAAGAAAGAAAAACACACACATGTTTATTTTTTTTAAAAAATGACATTCCGAACTGCCGAATGCCTGAAACGAATGACATTCCGAACTGCCGAATGCCTGGAACGAATGACATTCCGAACTGCCGAATGCCTGAAACGAATGACATTCCGAACTGCCGAATGCCTGAAATGAATGACATTCCGAACTGCTGAATGCCTGAAATGAATGACATTTTGAACTGCCGAATACCTGAAACGAATGACGAACTGCCAAATGCCTGAAACGAATGACGAACTGCCAAATGCCTGAAATGAATGACATGCTGAACTGATGAATGCCCGAACCAAATGCCATTCGGCAGTTCCGAAGTGCCAAAACGAATGACATTGGTCTAAATTGTCGAAACAGACACATTTTTTTTACTTACCCGAATTTCCGAACCAAACCAAATCATTTTGAAACAAAGTAGTGTTACAGATCCATATGGTGGACAGATCTAAATGCACAGTGTGGCATTAAAGTGTGCCTTTACCTACATGCCAGATTCGGATTTCCCAGAGTTACTTTTAAGTTTATTTTATACATCATACAGTGCAACAGGAATGTATGTGTTACACAGTTAATCACTCAGGAGCAGCTCCACACATCATATAGTATGAGGGAAGCTGCTTTATAACATAAGAGAGTCATGCTGTGGAATATGTAAGTGGACACGTTTATTTTTTATTTCTTATTCTGGTCTTGTAATACAGATGACATGATATTTTATAATTTCTTCATACTTTGAAAAATGAAAGGTTCATAAAAGAGAGACAAGCATTTTATACAGAGCTTGTATTGGTAATTTAATGTATAAACATACATCCTCAGACACATTTGTAAAATACTCGGTGTTGCCTTTTTGATTTCTGATTATTTATAGCTCTCGGCAATAAAATATTGTGCACCTGAAGGCTTTTTAATAGTGTTTATTGTATGATTGTTCTTTTTCAAACGTGTTTAAAATATAACTTTAATATTTATTCAATGGGGAAAAAAAAAAACATAACGAGAAAAATCTTTCGTAACGACCCAAGGTATATGTATAAATATGTTATCGAAACAAATAGCTCAATGTAAATAATCTCTCATTAACTATGCATGAATACATTAATCTTTCTGAATACTAATGGAGAAATAATGTGTGCTAATTAGATGTGAGTGCTTTTGTAACTGGCTGATAGATGGTTAGATTTCCAAGTTATTGCTATTAATTTATAATTGTCTACAATCAGGGATTGTTTTATGCCATTGTTTAGAATGGATGAAGTTATAAAATCAGAAAACAAAATTACAGTTTAGGGAGAGCATTATCAAACTGAAATAAAATAGAAAATAGATCTAGATACTCGTACCCCAAAGTTATACGAAGAGAGGTGTCTTGTAGGATAAACCTCTATCACTTCTCTGTATGGAGCGAGTATATATTTAGCAACCCATTCACAGTATACGTAGATTATCTAAAATATAACCTTTAATAAATCATTAAAATTAGTATTGAGAAATGTAGCTCTAGTAGAAAAAATATATATATGCACAACAAAAACGAAAAAGGCTAAAAACAAGGCTGTAACGGCTAGCCTTTATTACTGTAAGGGCTAAATAGCCTCAGTCTGTTTGCAGCGGTGGTGGTAGAGGAAAACAATATATAATAGTAATAGTATAGAGGTAGTTAGATTGTCAAAGTTTTTAACCCCTTCCTCCTACCAAAAAATCTCGCCACCCTTGGGGTAAACAAACCCAAGTAAATCCAGATTTGTCCCCCCTCTTGTTTGCTGCAAAAATAGTCACAGCAGCTGGAACACTTAAATAGTGATCAGCGTAACACACAGGGCTGAATGGTGACCAGAAGTAAAACCCTGGTCTCAACCTTCAAATTACTACTCTCTAGCAGAGAGAGTGGTTAGGCTAAGTGTCCCTGCCGCCGGATACACAGAAACAACTAACTGTTTCAATTTCAGTTATTCTAAGGGTTCTCAGGAGGGTAAAGGAAACATTCTATCGGTCCCTAATTCCAAGCTCCATAAAGATTACAATAATAGGTAAACAGGTGTCCCTGCGCTAGAGAATTAACTGGAAAATATTTATAAGAAAACTTCTATCTGTCCCTTGTTTTCAAGCTCCATCTTTAGCTAGTGTTTAGTCTAAAATAAACAGGCGTCCCGACGCGCGTTTCGCCAATACTTGGCTCGTCCAGGGGATAATCTACGTATACTGTGAATGGGTTGCTAAATATATACTCGCTCCATACAGAGAAGTGATAGAGGTTTATCCTACAAGACACCTCTCTTCGTATAACTTTGGGGTACGAGTATCTAGATCTATTTTCTATTTTATTTACGTTTCATAGGGGTTACCCCCCAATTATCACTAGCAACCTGACACTGTCTCTCTACCTGAGTCTCTTTTCTATTGCATTATCAAACTGCAATCAGAGGCCGGGTTAAGCTGTCAATTCTGTTCATATCCTTATAGCAGAATTTACCGTTTACAAGTAATATGTGATCAAGTACAAGAGATGATATGCAAGGGTAAGAGGTCTACAAAACGAGGCAGAATATGCTTGAGATAAAGGCACGTCCCAGGGTGGAGATGACCTACCCACATTATTTTAAAATACAATAGCGATAATCTAATAAATAAATGGGAAAACAATGGAAAATAAATGAAAACTATTTAAACCTATATTTCCTGCAATTCAACATGGTTTGGAGAAATCTGGGATATGGCTGAAATGTCTTGGCCAATCCTTGTGCTCTGAAATACAGTTTGGGTATTCATTGATAAATAAAAGCTCAATTAATGAAACTTAAAGAAACAATTCATGTTATTTCAAGACTGCACATGCACAGTCCAGCTATACAGAATATCTAATAGAAAGCTACAAGAGAGCCTGTAGAAGTCTTTTGGTAGTGAGTGCATGCCATGTGGACACCTGCTAGGGGAAAAGGTGCATTCATGATGTCAGGGTGGGCAGATATCTAGCCAAAGCCAGGTTACGCATATGGCACCCAGAGTAGAATTATGATCCCAAAGGGCCCTAGGCAGATTAAGGTCCCCCGACCCTTCATTCTTCACATAGGGATGGTGAATGGAGCCATGCAAATTTATGGATCCAGGGACCCTTTCAAACTCCTGGGCCCTAGGCAGCTGCCTACAGTCACTTTATGGTTAACCCTGCTCTGAAGGTACCAGGAGCTCAGATGCTGGTGGGCATAGCCAGAGCTTCCAGGACATTTATACTGTATAAGGTAAAGTCTGGCTCGGGTCCCTTTTCACTCCAATGTTGTACCCGAAGTGTTTTTCATACTGCCTTTTACTAAATTGTAAGCTTAAAAGACCAGTGCCCTCCATCCTTCTGTACCAATGCATAGCTAAATGTATTTTATACTACATTTTTATGTCATGTCTGTTACATATAATCTATATATTATATAATATCATATATTATAATAGTGCAGTAATTTCTGCTCTATACATAAAATATACTTTCTCACCCCTTGGGTGGTATTTTGAGTATACTTCATTATGGTGTCCAGTACCAGAGTCCTGGCAGTCTGAGGGTTCTACACAGTATCGTAGCTGTACCTAGAACTGCATTCTTCTGGACAGCGATCTCAGATGTTCCACCTGGAATCTGCTGAAGCCGCTCTGCTGTTTGAAGCAATACTACCAACATATTATAGTTAGCATTTTATCAATACGTGTGGAAATGATCCACTGGAGATATGTCAGTTCTTTCAAACTCCCCATGACTGTTACTTTATTACGAAGCTACCTGGCATATGATTTCAGTTATCAGGTAAGCTGGAAAATGTTAATCACCTGTTATGGGTTGGCAAAGAACTGGCTGGACTCTGCCAAATGTTTGTGTGTTCTGTCATTAGGAAATTTAGGAGAGCTCTGCTCTCCTATGTTCCACTTCTATTGACCATTCAGGGATGAAGTCTTCATCTAGTGTTTTCAGTGAACAGAGAGTAATTTGTATCAAATCAGAAGAAAGAGATCAGTATCAGAAATACAGATCTTCTAATCCAGAGCGATCAGGTCCTTTGGGTTCAACTAAAACTACTATCTTGAAGTTATATGTCCACCATTGCCAGGTACAGCTCCTGTAAGACTGTCTAAATCCACTTTTATTTCTAGCACAGTACCATTTAATAGCAATAGAGAATTGTCACAGAAGGATCAGCCCTGAATAAGGTCACAAAAAAAAGTAATATATTGTAAGGCAGCACACCTCAAGGTGGGATGGGGTTCCCTCTTGATACCCCACAATTTGCAGTAAAAGAAAGGGAAAGAAAACAAGGTTGCACCTGATAGAAATTGGAATATACCAGAATTATGAAGATAACAGGAATAAAATATCCAACAAAACAAATACAATTCAAATAGAATGGTATAAAAGTCTTGAAGGGAACAGCCAAACTGGATAAAATCAAAAGTTCTTGTAATTCCAGAAGTACACGTAAGACATAAGAGAGATTACTCTGATGGTATATAGTGAGATATATATACTTCTGGAATTGTAAGAACCCAACCTCCAAGAACGTTTGATTTTATCCAGTTTGGCTGTTCCCTTCAAGACTGTTATCCTCTCTTTTATACCATTCTATTTGATTTTTATTTGTTTTATTGGATATTTTATTCCTGTTATCTTCATAATTCTGGTATATTCTAATTTCTATCAGGCGCAACCTCGTTCTCTTTCCCTTTCTTTTACTGCAAATTGTGGGGTATCAAGAGGGAACCCCTTCCCACCTTGAGGTGTGCTGCCTTACAATATATTACTAGTAGAAGCATAAAAACAAAGTCTCCTTTTATAGTTATCTGCTAGTCTATAAATATACATGTGCATTTGTTACCGAAACAGACTTATGGCATCGGGAAAATGTGATAAAGTAACATATAAACAGCAATAAAGAAATAAAGAAATGGAAGATCAAGGTGTCTCCTTTCAGACAGCACCATATAGAATTATTTGATAGAATACACCAGCTCTCTCGAATGCTGTGCTTGTGACAATATACTCTATCATGCCACCATTTATAGTTCTGCACATAGAGAATGTGTGTGTGTGTGTGTGTATATATATATATATATATATATATATATATATATACACATAATTAATACAATGTTAAACAACAATCTGCACACCAGTCAAGCCATAAGACTTGCTTTTCCCACAGAAATCTCAAATTTGCAGTGATGTTACTACTGCAAAGGATTCTGGGTGGGCATATGCCAATTAGTTTAACAAAGAATCACATTTTTGCCTCATTCCATTTTAAACATGGATTCTGTGTTTGTTGTATACAACAGCTTTGAAACACAACTTGGGAAAATATGCAAAACCAGTGAACTACTCTTGGACAGCTGTTTCATTGTTAATGCAAATCATCACATGAGGTTGGTTACTGGCTTGCTATTGAGGCTTGGTAGTCCTTTTTTGTTCTGCTTCCCAAGCACTACCAAGCCTCAATAGCAAACCAGTTTTTTCCCCACCATAACCTTTTTGATTTTTTGTATATATATATATATATATATATATATCTTACAATAGACTTTTAGTAATATATTTGTATCCAATTATACATTCCCTGCTTAAAATGGTGGCATATCCTCTCAAGATGGTGTTAGTGGTTGGAATGTAGTGATTTCTCATTGGTAACAGATTATACCACTATATAATGACACACAGCAAGCCAGTAACAGCTAAACTTGGCATAATCATTCCCATAATGCCAGTCAAGATTATCCATTTCTGTAATATACTGCGGTTAGTAATACCTGAGAACACTCTAGAATACACTCCGAGATAAAGTACAAATCAGATTAGCAGCCGAGGAGAACCCCACTTATCACCATTATTTACGGTGACAAGGAATGCAAATTACTCACCACAGTCCCCCATTATATAAGCAGGAGTGCAAAACAGAGTATTAAAACACTTAATAAGTAACGGGCTTGTTGTGTAATGGAGAAACCATTGTTGAGGTGACCAGGCAACCCCTCTAAAAAGGGCACCTTAAGAAAAATGTCTGCAGCACATTTTAATTACAAAAAAAAGGTTTTGATCTTCCATGATGTATCTTTTAACACCACCCACCGTTATTTATTCACAATAACCTTAATGTTGCTGGGCTCAGGAGTTTACTAGACACAATAGTAAATCCAGTCTATAGGGTCAGCAGCCATTTTGTATGTATATCACAATGGAACGTTAAACAGTTTTTTGAAAAGGCTGCTGGGTAAGAAAATGAAATAGCAGCAAAATGGTCTCTCCTGTATCAATAAGATTGAAGTCATAAATGAGACCTGGAAGCCATTTACAGATTCTGCCATACTCTTCCTCCCCCCCCCCCCTCCCAAAAAAGAAAACACATGTGCACGTCTCGTAAAAGCAGATAAAGGTCAAATTTTGTACTACTTATTTTTCACATATACTGTGAAAATAATATTCTGAATTGTCTCCGCGGAGTGTACTGACTGATTGTGAAGGTTAAAGTCCTTTGTTGAAGTATACAACTTGTGTGCCAGGGTTCTTCTCGAGAATCTGGGCACGGACCTCAGGTTCCAGACGTGATACGCTCATTGAGCTGCGGAGAATAATAATAACGGTGTGAGTAGTCTGATAGCACTGCTTGGTAGTCTCACTAATGTTATTTATAAACACATATATTCCATATTCATTCATAAAATCTTAGAGGGGAATGATAATTTACACGAATCTGTAAATTTTATGATAGCTTATTTCTATTTTTAACAAATGTGTATTTGTGAAGTTGAAAAATTAAATGAAATATCGAAAATTGCACCTTCTATCCTACAACTAGGCACCTCCATCTTGGCTATCTGTCAATCATTGTTTTAAACCGGGCTTGGTAGTGAAAAGTTAAAGGAACTTGGTGCCATCTGAACATTGTATCAATATTTAGGGCTGGTATTGTATTTACAATCCATGTATTGTTCAAGCAGAACTTCAAAGAAAGGCATGAATCAAGAGAAAGTATTTTAAAATTATCACCTGTTTTGCAACTCCCTCATTTGATCTTACACATATCCCAAACCTTGCACCGTTCTCAACATATGTCATACATTTGTAAATTAAGCCAACATTAACCTCCCTCTCCTGACCACTAGGGCACCTGACCGCAAGATTTTGTGTATTTTAAGTAAAAAAATTAAAAAAAGTCTGAAACTATTTCACAATGTTCCGTGCACCTAAAAAACATTGTTTTTGCAAAACAAATGACTCCCCAATTCCTACTGGCATTTGTAAATAATCTTTATATCAAGCCAATGTAAATTGTCTTCTCACATACCTTTTCTGTGGGAAGAGTGCGCAGCACAGCGGAGTGGCAAATACCAAACTGAAATAATAAAATAATAAAAACATTTTATAAATATATATATTTTCCAGCGTTCGTTAGAAATGAGTAGTTGCTGCTCTCTGTTCTAACTCTCCATTTAAAATAGTCCCAGATCTATGTAATTATTGTACTTTAATAAACACAAAATGGGTTTTCACTAAACCCTAAATTACAGAAAAAGAAATTCCAATGTAATTCTAGTGTTATTGGGTCATTTATAGTTAATTTCTGATTGCCTAAAATGTGCAATTTGGGTTTCAATTCCCAACAATACAATGCAATCACATGAACCATACGGAGATGGTGAAAGCGGGGTTTCACAGTTAGTCACAGTGGGGTAGACCGGAATTTCTGTGGAATGTGAAGGACACACAAAAAACTGAAAGTATTTTATAGAAATGAATTATTTTTAGGTCTCTGATTCCGGAGTGCCTTTCAGAACATAACGGACGTTGAGCTCTGAATTCAGAGTCCGACTGCACGTGATCATACACCACAAACCTGTTACACCCTTTTTAGGGCTCATAGATTTTCTTTCTGTCACCTTGGGTCAACAGTAGTGATAGTGGAGGGGATGTGTGATAAGTTGAATTACATGTATTTAACATTTTCTTTTTTCAAGCGGGCTCGGCCAAATTGCCTAAAAAGCACGGACTATGACCGAATCTTTACAGAGAGCGAGCGTGGTGAGCGGGTCAGTTGTCTTGCTGTTGGTCTCTGTTCTATATCTATACATCTATTGCTCTATAGAAAGTCTATTATATTCAAATACAGAAGATTCATAATTTGCCGCTAGGGTACAGTACCAAGAGATCTGCTTTAGACCCTCACCTTGGGATAGGAATAAAATAATAAAGACTGCTTCATGTCCCCTTGTCTGATGGATAAATGGACAGTGACCTACATGCTGGCACTGTTAATATGTCTATATTATTTCCTTCCGATTTTATAGAAAGTTTAAGCAGTGTCTCTGCACAAGCTACATAATACTCAGAAAGCTGCGTGTTGTGGCCCCCACATTCAGAGTAGACAGACTGGCTAGATAAACGATCATGGGTTCTAAATTAAACTACATTTTAAAGTGTAAACACTCATATGTAGAGTTATTATTATTGTTACCAACCAATGAACATCACTTGATAATTAAATGGGTCCTCCCAAATCCCAGTGTTTCTCTACCTCTAGATTGATTGAAAGGCAAATTAGAAGACTTGGCTCTCCAGTCTCCCTGCAGAGTGTGAGGGGAATTCTATTCCAACATCAGCAGGAGGGCCAAGGTTGGTCACCCCTGGGTGGAAAGAGAAACTCCAAATATTTGGAAGGAATTTGGTTTTAAATGCATCTATAATTAGTGACATGAGTATTTGTTGATTTACTCTATATAATGTGGATGGAGCCTTTAGAATCTTTAAAACAAATTAAATCTTGCTGATATCAGTGTTAAATGAATGTCAATTTCAGGCTGCATTTTATATATATATATATATATATATATATATATATATATATATGTATGTATGTTTCTTACCAAAATCCAACCAGCCCGACCTGAAGAGGAGCATTCATAATTGGGTAACGCTGTGAGAGATAACAAAAAACAAAAAGTCTGACACGGTGCATTGAAAATAAACAATCTATATCCGGATACAAACATGATCATCCCTTTACATGACATAGAGAGGATTACAAATATCATATCTCACAAAAACATACAAATAGCACATAAAAATGTCCCACAATTGTGGAACGACCTCCTGCACACTTTCAAATCTTCTCCAAGCCTAAAGTCCTTTAAGAGATCCCTCTCTACATATCTCAAATCAGAATGCACATGTCATGGTTGATTATATATTTCCTACCTGTTCTATGTTAAAGGGACACTATAGTCACCTGAACAACTTTAGCTTAATGAAGCAGTTTTGGTGTATAGAACATGCCCCTGTAGCCTCACTGCTCAATCCTCTGCCATTTAGGAGTTAAATCCCTTTGTTTATGAACCCTAGTCACACCTCCCTGCATGTGACTTGCACAGCCTTCCATAAACACTTCCTGTAAACAGAGCCCTATTTAGGCTTTCTTTATTGCAAGTTCTGTTTAATTAAGATTTTCTTATCCCCTGCTATGTTAATAGCTTGCTAGACCCGGCAAGAGCCTCCTGTATGTGATTAAAGTTCATCTGTTTGAAATTACATCTGTTTGAAAGTGAAACCAGTTTTTTTTTTCATGCAGGCTCTGTCAATCATAGCCAGGGGAGGTGTGGCTAGGGCTGCATAAACAGAAACAAAGTGATTTAACTCCTAAATGACAGTGAATTGAGCAGTGAGATTGCAGGGGAATGATCTGTACACTAAAACTGCTTTATTTAGCTAAAGTAATTTAGGTGACTATAGTGTTCCTTTAAATTTTGTATATATTGTGTATTGATATTGTTTTTGTATTTTATTGTACCATAATGTATCAATGCAATGTTTTGTGGACCCAGGACATAGTTAAAAACGAGAGAAATCTCAATGTATCTTTCCTGGTAAAATATTTTATAAACCAATAAATAAATAATTAGAGATTTTGAGCTCTGTTTACTGCAACACATTTAATTTCTTTTAGAGATTAATTCTTATTTTGCATGTTTGGCTTCTTGATAGTTAGATATACAAATCTAAAACAATATGAAAGGAAACTCTTACCTTCAGAAATGCTCTCTTCTCCAGCGCATTCATTATCAATGGGGGGATTGCTAAATAAAATAAATAAAATTACACTCTGTATAAAGTTACAATCCTGTATTAATATGGCAAATGATTAAGCTTTCTGTAAACACTTTTTACGTCTAATTCATGAACATATTAAGGTACAATGATATGAAAGAACTGTCGATCAGGGCCACCATCAAGGGGTTAGAGGCAGTAATCTTCTAAGTGGCTGGCATGAGGCCCTGTAACACTTATTGGTCTGGTTGTGTCTGTTTGACTGTATGTGTACTTGGCTGTGTGTCTGTTTGACAAAGTGTGCATGAGTCTCTGACTGTGTGTGCATGACAGTGTGAGATTGCATTTGACTGTGTGTACATGTTAAACTGTGTGTCTGTTTGATGATATTTGTGTGTGCGTCTGTGTGTGGCAGTTATGTCTTACTAAAATCACAGAAATAAAGGCAAGGAGGAAATATGAAATCTCAGTACTACGCTAAGAAATGTTGTATTCAGTCTAGGAGGAGTACAAAAGCAGTAAAGAAATAATAAACAATATCCAGGTTGAACACCGAGCCTGGTCTGTAGACAGGAACTCTGGATCAACTTGAAGTAAGGGGAAAAGCCTGGTTTGGCCTGTGTCTGTATATATGAGTTGGGGCCCAGACTGGTGAGTGTATTTGTATTTAGCAATGTAATAACTATCCACTTACTTCAGGTGGAAGGGGTTTTCATCCACATTTTTTTTCCCCACCACAACTGTTTTGGTATGAGTTAGGGCCCTTAATACGCAATGTGATTGACAATGTGCTCCTATTGCAGTCCGACTAATGACAACTTGGGAAGTTAATGCAGCTACATCGCTTTTGGATTGAAGTTCCTGATTTGATGCAGAGGCGTCCATATGGTCACCACAGCCCCGTAACAGTAGTTGAATTGGTGCAGTTGTCATTGTAGGTTTTCTAACAAGTTATTAATGAAGTGCCAGCATAGCTTGGTACATTGATCCTAAACTTGGCTTTGGACAATGTCTCCAATAATTACCAGAGGATGACTGCACAGTTATGGGGTACAAAATAAATTTCTAGAATGACATCATTTCTCATTTGTATCTGAAGTGGTGCTGATACAAAATTATTTGTTAGTTCACTTGTTTACATAGTGACATTCTCCATTCACTACTGGGATGACCATCATACATTCGTAAATCTAGCTAAGATGTTATCTCGCAGAGAATTGAGGAACATCTGGTCCTACCATAAATGGAGGTACAAGGTCCCTCACTAATGAAAGGTATTGTTTAGTTAAACAAGTGGTGAGAGTTAAACTCTATCATAGCACAAACAAATCGTTGACTAACTTTAGTCACAGACAGATGCATTATTGGTGTTCTGGGGACAAAGGATGTTATATCGATGTGGACCTCATCTTTTACTAAATTTATCTTATTGAGGAAATACTTATGTAATTCTGTGATATGAAGTAAAAATGGCTTCAGAATGCGGTCTACAAAACAATTTTTAATCAGAAATACCATTCTGGTAAGATGTTTAACACAATGCTTTCAATACCGGCTTTACCACAGAGTCAAAGAAATGAACCGTAATTACATTGTACCCTGTTAAATGTCAAACATTCAGCTCCAGAATGGGATTAGGAAAAATGGCATTCTGTAAGGTCATGGTTGATATTTCCAGCAGAATCGGGCAAATGTCATGAATTCCTTTCCATCAACAAGATTACAGTTTAAGAACTCTCCATGGTGCACATAAATGGCCAGACAATATAAAATATAACCTTTTATCTACTACTCAAAAATTAGTTCAGCTGAATCACTTCATCCAAAAATATAATTTAGTCCAAGTGGTCTGATAGCCATTCATTTGGCAGATTGGCTCATCCAAATATCGTCCTTGCAAAATATTTGGGAAAACTATGAAAGGTGATAAAACATGGCTCTGCTCCTCTTCCTGAGTTGTGTTTCAAAGCTGTTGTATACAGCAAACACAGACTCCAAGGAATCCATGTTTAAAATGGAATAATGAGGCAAAGGGGTGATTCATTATTGAACTAACTTGCATATGCCCACCAGAATCCCTGTGGGAAAAGCAAGTATTATGGCTTGACTGGTGTGCAGATCTGTGTTTAACAACGTATTGACTTTATATATAATTTTACAGGATTCGAAATGTAAGTAACTGTACATGAAACCTAATGTACCATAAAGGGAATAACTGTAGACAATAAGGGTATCCATTTATTCTATGGGTAGCCATTTCTTTGGGTGCAAGTGATCAGAACTTTTATTCTAGTGATATCACAAATCTATTTCTGTGGGTATTTGATGAAATGTATACTTTTTAGTTGTAATCAGAAAAAGATGTGTTTTGTAGATTACGGTGTGTAACCAAACGATAACTGCATTTACTTTTATAGAATATATATTTTTTTCTGAAAACAATTTGTGTGTACATCAGTTCTGTGTAAGCGAGATTGTAAATTATCAATCTCTTACAGCAGGCCGCGTTTAACGCAGGACAGAGAAGTAATATATTTTCATAGTTTTTAATTTACCAGTAAACTAAAAAAAAAAAAAAAAAAAATAGGTTTGTGGATTTATAATCAGCAGTTAACATATTTCTTTTCATAAAGTCATACTGTAACTCTTATATGAGATCACAATCTGCAGCCTTGCGTAAATGCTAATTTAAGGTGAAAAGAGCCAAACTGGAAAAAAGTCAGCGATGCTTTTAACTCAGCCACTCTGTCTTTAAAGTTTAAATTCACTTTGAATTCTATCTTTAGTAAATAACCCAGTAAGAATCCGAGGTGGAGATTGGTTGATCCTTAGCGCGCATGTTCAGATTCTCTAGCAGAGATACAATCAGTTGGGTTTATTATGCATAGATAGGGAGTGGTGGGGTTGGCACAAAAATCAATCTGTTTAGGCTGCCATCAGCTCTTATTCCTGCTTGCACTTACCCATAGCTGGTGCTGCCATGCCAATCCGAGATACCACCACCTGGGCGATAGCCTGCTGGGCGGCCTTCGTAGACTCTCCAAGTCGATTTCCATTTTCATCTGTAATGGGGATTCCATGTTTCAACTCTCTAATTAAAGTAAATGTGTGTTAAACGTAGCATTGATTTTAATGTTATTTGCCCTAAATGCAGACAATTTGACCTGTTCTAACAATTTTTTTATTTTTTTATTTATTTTTTTTGCCTCCTTTTCTTTTTTTTTAATGCAGATAAAGGATATTTCGATATAGGGTATCAAAAGAAGGCCCTGTCTCACCTCTAAGTGAACCCACACATATTATATATTATACAAATGGCAAAAGTGTCAAGAAAGTCCTTGGTCACAAATGCGTCGCATCTCAAAAAATCTTTTGTTCTTAAGGGGCTATATTGCTGGTGTGTGTAAAATATTGTATATGCCCTCTTATTATTGTTATATAGAATCTTTCCAGAAACGTTTGGGTTATTACTACTTACTATCCTGGTAGATCTCTGGAAGTATGATATTAATATTTATAGAAGCAATCTACTTACCTTTGTCTCATTAATGGGATGTTGATGCAGTTGGCAGCTGCAACAGCGGCAAATGGTACAAATCTGCCGATCAGGGCAGGTAAACGCTAGAAAGACACAGTATTCATATAATCAAATAGCAGAAATCAGAGTAAATACAAAATGTCTCAGGAACGGAACGTTGCACTCAAATACTCAAATGTTGTCTGTGTTCTGTGTCACAGGGATAAGTAAATTAATATGTTTATCATTCCAGTTACACAGAACATGTTACATGGGAATCACCAACTAACAATTCCAATTCTGAATATTTAAATTAACTCTGACTTTACCCCAATATGTTATCTATATAAAATAGTGTGACAGATTTATCACATGTGTGCAAAGTGAATTACGGCATGTTATCCTCCCTACGGTCAGTGCTGGTATATGAACAGCTAATATTTATATTTTAGCAAATAGACAAAAGTGGAAACCACCCAGAATACGTATAATGAATAAAATACAAAAAGACAACCTGATATAGGTCAAATTTCCTTGAATGGAATCTGTGTAAAAATTGAAAACACTTTCATAGCGTAAAAAAGTAAATATAAGTAGTGTTTAAAGTGAGATTAGAAATGCACTCACAAACAAACGATTATTCAGGCCTTTCACCCTCTCAGGGGTAGTGTGATGAGTAAAGATGTCCTCCGACACGATATATGTGGATGTAAAAAATGCAATATAGTGAAGTATGTTTAGAAATATATAAATTCACATTTATTCATTGCACTTACAAATTAGCAGCATAAAAAAGGCATCTCTCCATAAACATATGGAACTCCTGGTGGTGATAGTTGAGTATCCACAATCCAGAGTCAGGGAGAAGATACAGCATTCAAATAAAAGTAAATAAAAACAAATATAAGTACATAAGAAGTAGAATAATATCCAACGCGTTTCGTCCTATTGGATGTCGGACTTCTTCAGGGATAATTGTGGATCCACTTCTGAGGGTTTTTATACCTTTCAACATCATCTTCTTGATCCGGTACACATGCAATCAAACATGCGTTTCACTGTGAACCGCAGAAATCCGGCGCGGAATACAAGGAGCTTTAGAGTTTTAGAGGATGCCCAGATTGAGTTTCTGGTGAGCTGTATCCAATTCGTACTCGCCAAAAACTTCTTCTGGTTTAATGGTCAGTTTTTTCTTCAGCGGTGCGGCGTCGCCATGGGAACAAAATTCGCCCCCAGTTTTGCCAACTTGTATGTGTCCCATTGGGAGCGCCAGCACATCAAGTTGGCGAACCATGGTGGGGGTGGTTTGGTCCTATGGCGGCGCTTCATCGACGATGTCCTGATCATCTGGGATGGTTCTACAGAGGACCTTGATTTATTTTTGGGTCAAGTTAACGACAATGAATATAATTTAAAATTCACTTCGATATCCAGTAACTCCACTATAAATTTCTTGGATTTAACTATATATGTAGAACAAAATAAACTAAAAACCAAGACGTATTTTAAGCCCACAGACTGTAACACAGCCATCGAGAACTCCAGTACTCATTATCCTCCATGGCTCTCCAACATTCCTAAGAGCCAATTTACCCGGCTCAGAAGGAACTGTACAGATAACCACATGTTCCTAGAACAGTCTAAGATTGTACAACAAAGATATACTGACAAAGGGTATAATGTGAAAAAAATGGAGACATCTAAATCTGAAATATTAAATTCTGACAGATCATTGTTGCTAACTAACAAAAATGAAGAGGGTCTGGAACTATTAACAGCTGAGCAAAAAATAAAAAATAGATTCAGATGGAAAAATAAAAATAAGGAGAAAAGTGACAATACAGATAGAGGAAAAAATAATAGCAATATAAAAAATACTAATAACAAATTTGAATTCGCGTTTGTCACACAATACAATTCCCAAGCTAGACAGGTAGAAAAAATCCTTAAAAAGCATTGGTACATCTTAAAGAGAGATGAGATCTTAAAAGATGTATTACCAGATTTGCCTACAGTAATCTACAAAAAATCCAGCAATCTAAAGAACAAATTGGCACCCAGTCTATTACCTAGCACTCCTTCTTGTAACAACTTTTTAAAGACCCAAGTACAAGGGTTTTACAGCTGTGGCCATTGTTCTACCTGTACACACCTCAAAAGGAAAATCCAAGATTTCACTGGTACATACACGAAAAAAACATATAAAATAAAAAACTATATTCAGTGTTCTTCTACTTTTGTAATCTATTTGTTGCAATGCGGCTGTGGTGCCCAATATGTCGGACGCACATCCAGAAAGTTACACATCAGAATATTGGAACACCACAACAACATACGCAAAAATAAAATTGACCATAGTGTACCAAGACACTGCAATTCTTGTCCCTCATTCTCTTGGAACACTCTGCAAGTTTATGGAATAGACTCGGTTCAACTAGGATGGAGAGGTGGAGACAAACTACAGGAACTAATTAGGAAGGAGGCTTGGTGGATTTTTAATCTAAAAACCTTGAATATGGGACTCAACCAAGAAATAGATTTACAGGGTCTCATCTAATCATTTCCTCAAAGGTTCTCTTCGTTGTCGAAGTCTCTTCAATAAGATGCCATGGTTTTTCTTTGTTTATATGTATATATTGACCTATATGTAAATATGTGGAATATATTTTTTATATATTTTTTATATATTTTTAATATATTTTTCATACCTATTTTTTATGTTTATCCCTTGCTATAGTTTAATCTCCTGATTTACTTATAGGAAGCTCTATAATCAATTTAATCTACACCCATAATTCCTTGCACATCAATAACACATGATGGGTATACATGACCCTTTAATTGAGCCCAATTCTCTGTTTCACATATGAGAACCCTATAATTAAATTTGCATCCAGTAATCTTGCACACCAATAGCTTATTATGGGGCTACATGTCCCTTTAATTTGGTCCATATTAATTGGATTTTAAATCCATCCTTATCTATAAACTTATATTTACATATGGTTGTGTATATATATATAATTTATATTATGCAGTTAATTTTGTGCTCATGTTCGTAAATGTGTATATATATTGAGATGTAGAGATATATCTAGAATATATGCTGTAACATTATTGGCAATTCTACCACTCTATTAGAATTTGTAGCAATATGTGCTCGGTTTTGTTCTCAGGCGTCTTTTCGCCTTTCTATGCCTTTTGTCCCCTACAGGCAACGGTCTTTTCAGTTGACGCATGCGCGGTCATTACGCGCATGCGCACTATTACCCGGAACTGTTTGAGAAGCTCCTTGTATTCCGCGCCGGATTTCTGCGGTTCACAGTGAAACGCATGTTTGATTGCATGTGTACCGGATCAAGAAGATGATGTTGAAGGGTATAAAAACCCTCAGAAGTGGATCCACAATTATCCCTGAAGAAGTCCGACATCCAATAGGACGAAACGCGTTTGATATTATTCTACTTCTATGTACTTATATTTGTTTTTATTTACTTTTATTTGAATGCTGTATCTTCTCCCTGACTCTGGATTGTGGATACTCAACTATCACCACCAGGAGTTCCATATGTTTATGGAGAGATGCCTTTTTTATGCTGCTAATTTGTAAGTGCAATGAATAAATGTGAATTTATATATTTCCAAACATACTTCACTATATTGCATTTTTTACATCCACATATATCGTGTCGGAGGACATCTTTACTCCTCACACTACCCCTGAGAGGGTGAAAGGCCTGAATAATCGTTTGTTTGTGAGTGCATTTCTAATCTCACTTTAAACACTACTTATATTTACTTTTTTACGCTATGAAAGTGTTTTCAATTTTTACACAGATTCCATTCAAGGAAATTTGACCTATATCAGGTTGTCTTTTTGTATTTTATTCATTATACGTATTCTGGGTGGTTTCCACTTTTGTCTATTTGCTATATATTTCCACAGGTGGTTGTGAAGTTCACCTGGAACTATCTCAGTATACGTGTATTCTCTTAGTGTATATACTTTATTCCTTTGTTTCAATATTTATATTTTATTTTGTTTTTCAAAATTCTCAGCATAACATTTAACACACTGGATGCATAGTTATCATATCGTAAAACAATAATTTGGACTATCGAGTGCCGTTTAGAAAAGCAAAAAAAATTCAAATGTATGTACACTTTAAAAAAATAAAATAATGTATGGACATATTGAGGTAATAAAACACTTTAAACAAGATTTAGCATCTCTTATCTTTTACAATATTTTACATGATATTTCATGTGATCTAAATTAGCCAATGGGAAATGAGAGATGCCATTTACTCCTCTCCCTGACTGTGCGAATGGAGTAATTTTCGAACTTTCCTTTACTGTTGCCCATTTGAAGACATTAAATGTCTGGAATGGATTACTGGCAAAGAAAATCTTTCTATCGTAGAGTTGGAGAATTTCCCCAAGTCAGCAAATCTGTTTTTCCAATTCAGATGTCAATTTACTTCAATTTGGTGTTTAGTACGGTGCTAATTTTGTCGACTAACCATTTTAGTCGACTAATATTTTTTATATTTAACCAAATGAAACTAAACTATTCAGATGACTAGAATACAACTAAAACTAAAATGGCTTTTTAGTCAAAAGACTATGACAAAAACTAAATTGAAATTTGCTGCCGAAATTAACCCTGGTTTAGTAGATGAGCCTGGTTATACATAATCTTGTTTTTTTCCATCATTCAAACATCACTTTTAAAATAAATTAAGTTTAACAATAAATTATTTACCTTTGTCAATGATTTAAGACCTAGAGCTGTAACGACGGCACCTGTTGTTGCACTGACGTAGGCTGTACCCAGTTGGCTGTAAAAAAAAAAAATATATATATATATATATATATATAGTATCCAATTGTACCCAGCACACACACTCAAAGGTTGTCAAAAAATGCCGGGTGCATTTAAGCCATAGCCAAAAACATATAAAATAATCTCAAAAATAAAGGCTTGCACTCACGGTCTGTTGTTAGGATTAAAACATTTCTTCTTTATTCCATATTGTTAAAATATAGTTGCTGTCAGCTTTGTCTTTGACAAAGATGACAGCAACTATATTTTAACAATATGGAATAAAGAAGAAATGTTTTAATCCTAACAACAGACCGTGAGTGCAAGCCTTTATTTTTGAGATTATTTTATATATATATATATATATAAATATATGTGGAGTTACATTCTCTAGAATAGGGTGTGAACAATGTAACCTCTATAATGCTTGGTAAACAGAAATCCTGGATAGACACATTGGTCCGTGCTCCTCTAAAAATAGATCTAATATATGGTCTCATTTTTTTTTTTTTTTTTTACGTTTACATTTTGTTTGATGTATTGATATTTTTTTGATAAATATGTTTTGATAATTCAGCATGTTGGAAAAAGTCATTTGAAAAGTTTTTTCAAAAATATTGAATCATTTGGAAATTTTAACCAACCATATTAAATCCAGGTCATAGTGCTCAAATGCGCACATCGAGGGAGTCCATTTGGAAAGTGCTCTAAACTCGTATTCGTTAAATCTTAGCCCGAATGTTTTTATAGGGATTCCATTTTGCTGCTGTTAGTAGTTTTGTGAATAACTTTTCAAGTAATCTGTTATACACAAAACTCCAAACTGCAGGGAAATGCAAGCCAAACGGTGACAATGTGGTGACAATACTTGAATTGAACAATTTCTCCAAACACGCTTTTCACTTACACTTTGCTGTTTGCATTTCACGTTACTGTAATTCAGAGTTTAATGAATAATCCTGTAGATCTGCTTAAATAGATCTCACAAATGTCTAGTAGCAATAGTAGGTATCAACTGGAAGTATAATACTATCCAGGAATATCTACTATTTCTCCGGAATTCTCACATGACTACACTCAAATAAGCCAGGAAGCTAGCCAGGAATTTGCTTGGTTTCAATGGAATTGTATTTCTTTTTTACAAAAAGTAGATGTTAAAGCATAGCTAAATGTGTGTGTGTGTGTGTGTAATATATATATATATATATATATATATATATATATACACATAAAGGCACAGCAATTATTTTAAAGGAACACTATAGTCACCAAAACAACTTTAGCTTAATGAAGCAGTTTTAGTGTACAGATCATGCCCCTGCAGTCTCACTGCTCAATTCTCTGTAATTTAGGAGTTAAATCACTTTATGAACCCTAGTCACACCTCCCTGTTTGTGACTTGCACAACCTTCCATAAACACTTCCTGTAAAGATTCATCTAAAGTTTATCCTTTCTTTATTGCAAGTTCTGTTTAATAGCTTGCTAGATCCTGCAAGAGCCTCCTGTATGTGATTAAAGTTCAATTTACAGAGCAAGAGATAAGATTGTTCAAGATAAATTACATCTGATTAAACCATCTGTGAAACCAGTGTTTTTTTTCATGCAGTCTGTGTCAATCAGAGCCAGGGGAGGTGTGACAAGGGTTGCATAAACAGAAACAAAGTGATTTAACTCCTAAATGACAGTGAATTGAGCAGTGAAACCTGAGAGGCATGATCTATACACTAAAACTGCTTCATTAAAGGGACACTCCAGGCACCCAGACCACTTCTGCCCATTGGAGTGGTCTGGGTGCCAACTCCCACTACTCCTAACCCTGCAAGTGTAATTATTGCAGTGTTTTATAACTTCCTGCTTCATAGCACAGGAAACCTGTGCTAGAGCATCGCTGGACGTCCTCACGCTGTGAGGATCGTTTTCCTGGCACTGGAGTTTCCCTTTAAGCTAAAGTTGTTTAGGTGACTATAGTGTTCCTTTAATTATTATTGAATTATGCATGTGTGACATTAATTGTGATTTGTCCACACACACAAAGTTATTATGAACATTGTTTGCCTTTACAACATTATTGTTACAGAGAAAACTACAAGAATGATTTATACCAGGAATTAACACTTATTGGAGTGTGTGCTCTCTGTGCCTACATGGAGTTGCAGTCCACATAAACAGGTTTGTTAATGGTAGGTCGCTCGTGGGTAAAGCACACAAAGTAAATCGGTATATTTAATATTTCTCACCTGGTTGTAATGGGTGCATCTCCACTTCTATTGGTATAGTTTACAATGGCGTTAAAAGACTGATTCACCCACTGCCAAAACAGCACAGCCGGAGTAGTCCTGTAGACAAACAGTTAATGCAAAATGTGAAACTATGCTGGATGCATTATGAAATGACTTATAAATGACCACCTACGTTTGTACACTCATTGCTGTACTTCTTTAAATCCTGGTTAGAATGCAATACAAGGAATGTACCCAGTTTATTAGAACAGGGGTTATAGATAGCCCTCCATCTGTTAAGAAAATACAACTCCCAATATCTCTTGCCAGCCATCAGACAGGCAAAGTAACGTGGGGATTGTAGTTCTGTAACTTGTGAAGAGTTGCCTCTTGCCACCCTGCATTAGAGGATTTGTGGGTAGATCTCTTTAACAGCTTTACTGTAGTGCAGGATGTGTAAAAAAACATCCTTAAGAATCATTTTAAATAGAACTGTGCAATTCGTTTTGTTCCAAATGTACATTCGGACGTTTGGATGCTTACGAATGCCCGAAGTTCGGTAGTTCGGAAGTGCCGAACCAAACTGAAGGACTTAGGTCCGAATTGCCGAAGTGCTTCGGATTTCTGTAAAGTGGCAAAATGAGGGAGGGAGGGAAAATTACATGAATGATGACAGGAAACTAGACCAATAAGCTCCTAGCACTGGGAGCCCTATAGAAGTGTAAGTGGTTGTGGTGGCAATCCTGGCACTGGGAGCCTTACAGATGTACAGTGCCCGGACTGCCACCACAACCACTTACACATCTGTAGGCCTCCCAGTGCCTGGACTGCCACCACAACCATGTGCAATTTGTTTCATGCAATTCGGACATTCGGATGCTTACAAATGTCCGAAGTTCCAAATTGCCATTATTGGGATCCTGTTTGCCATTATTGGGATCCAAATTGCCATTATTGGGATCCTGTTTTTTGAATCCTGTGCAGAGTTTTGTCCTTTCCTGTGCACTTCTTTGATTTAAAAAAGAGAAAATGAAATCTAGCTTATCTGGTGTTAGATACTTTAAATCACATCAATCCTGTGATTGTTGAACATGACTTAGATTGATAAAAAGCGCAGCATAGAAATATATTTCTATGAAAATTAAATGATGCATGTACTGTCTTCTGTAATCAGCTTTAGACATAATCACCGGGACTAAATCTCGGCTTCTAGAGATCTGATTGCTAAGAAAAAAATATAAAACAAATGTATGTGTTATATTAACATTCTTTAAAAGGTTGCACAGCTTGTTTTTCTTTTAAAGAACTTCATGTACAATTTATGCTTTATTTAATATTTTTCATTTTTTAGATTATAAAAATTATACATTTTTTATGTTTTGAGTGAGAAACTCAAATGATGAAAAAAAAACAACAAAAAAAAAAATCCTCACACATAAAATACCAACGTTTTACATGTTGACCACGATGGCCTCGTTCTATGGCCTCCTCAGTCCGGCCAGCTGTTGTGTTGTTGAGATATTTGATCTGTGAGTTTTGGATATTGAGGTGTTTAGTAAATGCCTTTTTGTTATCCTATACTTGGGATTTTTTTTTTCTCTTAACTAATTTCCATATTATGCACCTAAACATTAGCAACATCAAATGGGGGTGGGGTGAGTGTGCATAAAATACATATGGCATTAAAATTATATGCACTTTTGCATGTACTTGGATATATTAATCCTTGCGTTTGACACATGCCTGTAAAATGTCAGCATGCAGCCAGTGATGGTCATGTTCATGGGCACTTGCGCAGACATGCGTCCGATCAGCACCATTTTTTCTCCTGTATCTGGGTGGAAGGCAGAATCGTAGATATATTTTGCACGCCACAGTTGATCTTCAGTCAGTCCTGGTGTCGGTATTCCCATTCTGGTAACACAATAACAAGTTTATTACATTTGTACGATAAATCTTAAAATTGCTTATAAATTAAAACTGTATGTTCTCCAATCACAGAATGCTGTTTTTGAACAGTTTTTGGGCCGTTTTTGGGAGGGTTGCATTAATCTAGACTAGAGATTAGTTTCAGTTCGATCTGCAATTGGTACGATTCTGGGCCAAATTCCTTAAATACAAAATGTACCGGAATCACGAATCAAATGAACCACAAAAGAACATGTTTGTTTTGATTTATTATTCTGAATTCTGCCCAAGGTACCAAAAAAGAAAGAATTTATGGCTTGGGACAGTCATTAAATGATGATTATATTATACACATCAATGGGGGCTGTAAAAGAAAATATATATATACATATATATATAACATGATATAATGTAAAATGCATCTGCCAGGTGTAGGTCTAATCATAAAATAACTATTAAAAACCCTTCTCTTCTAAATAATTACATATAGCAAGTAACTTATATCACAGAAAAACCTCAATTCAATACAATAATGGGAGAAAATGAATAAAGGTCCAGTACTGGTGTCCCAAAGAAATGTGTTAAGCTGTCCACTCCATCACATAGATCCATATATATGTAAAAGATAGAAAAAAAGGGGTATCACTATACCATGTACTTTTCATTTACCACACTGAAGATTGATAGTTAAAAATCTATTTTATTCTAACGATATTTAAAAATATAGAAAAAAACTTTCCACATGTATGTATAATTGGTCTTTAAAAAAATTCACAGATTAAGCCATGAAAAAAGTCCAGACCTTATTTGAAAATATTCGGCGTCCTGAAACAGCGGAATATTGGTGCTGCAGATGTTTCAAACAATGGTCTTTACTGGAACAAAGATGATAGATGATGGCTGATAGTGATAGGATTCAGACTCCTCCAGACGCGTTTCTCCGCATTCGGCGGCTTTATCAATGGATGTGGTCTGTCTGCTTACTTTCGTTTATATAGCATCTGCCGGTTTCCTTTCACCCGGAGCACATTACAAATCATCAGTGTGTCTTACAATTGCAGTGTAACAACTATGTATCTGCGGATAGCTTTTATCACATAAACCTTAATTCACTCTAAATTATACATTCTTACTAGCCGTTCTCATCGGCACAATTTAACTTTTACTTTGTTTAGCTCCGTTGCTATAGTAACACCCGCTTGAATGGGTTTAAATGTAACTGCTGTTTATTGAACGATCTATTTAGACAGAGTAAGATAAAGGTAGAAAGAGAGGAAATGTTCTTCCACACGGTCCCTCCAGTACATAGATCACGTTAGTACTATGACATGTTATATGCTCTTTTATTTTAAAAGATTCTGTCGCCAAATACAAGCAAATGAAACTAGTATTTGAAGTCCTGAAAGGGAACTCTTAGAAGGCGACAGAATCTTTTAAAATAAAAGAGCATATAACATGTCATAGTACTAACGTGATCTATGTACTGGAGTGCCCGTGTGGGCTACAGTACGTTGGAAGAACCAAGAGGCAACTGTACGTTAGAGTCAGAGAACACATGCTGAACATAAGGAAAGGCTACATGCAACATTCAGCGTCAGCCCATTTCAAACAACATCACAATTCAGGTATGAGCCTCTTGAACTTTAAAGGAATATGTAAAGTAAATAAAAACTGGAGAGGAGGTGATCATAATAAACAATTGGGCATCACCGAGATGAAATGGATATACAATCTAGACACGCTGCAACCTAAGGGACTAAATGCCGATTCGAACTCTGCCATTTTTTGGGATGACCTCTCAATGTTTTAATACAACTTCTTTAAAGGTTGTGTCTGGCCCTTTAAGAAAATAAGAGACAAAAAAGAAGTATGCCTAATCTGACTTTGAGCTGGATTTTTATTTATAGTTTTCTCTTATTGGATACTTATTTTTATCTTATTCATCTTTACTTTTATTTTATCTTTTTCTATGTTTTTTTTTTATGTTTTATTTCTTCTGGAATTTTTAAGGAGAGTGTCCACTTATGATTGTATGGTCTTAATTTGATTCTACATATTAGTAATAGGCTATGCCCTTAGGAATGCATGGGGTCCCTTTTAGAGGAAGATCACTCACTTGTGATATGAAATGGTTAATCATTTTTATTTATTTTTTTCTCATTATATACTAGCTCACTCATAATAAGGAGTTAAGTAACCTTAGGGAACATACTCATTTAGATTGACTTATTTTAATGTTTTTAATAATTTGAACGTAATCATTTATCTCTTTGGTTGCAATTTAGGAACCATCATTTGTTTTAGCTATTTTATATTACAATAAGATTAATACAAGGTATTTGTCCATAACATTTCCTCTCTTTCTACCTTTATCTTACTCTGTCTAAATAGATCGTTCAATAAACAGCAGTTACATTTAAACCCATTCAAGCGGGTGTTACTATAGCAACGGAGCTAAACAAAGTAAAAGTTAAATTGTGCCGATAAGAACGGCTAGTAAGAATGTATAATTTAGAGTGAATTAAGGTTTATGTGATAAAAGCTGTCCGCAGATACATGGTTGTTACACTGCAATTGTAAGACACACTGATGATTTGTAATGTGCTCCGGGTGAAAGGAAACCGGCAGATGCTATATAAACGAAAGTAAGCAGACAGACCACATCCATTGATAAAGCCGCCGAATGCGGAGAAACGCGTCTGGAGGAGTCTGAATCCTATCACTATCAGCCATCATCTATCATCTTTGTTCCAGTAAAGACCATTGTTTGAAACTTCTGCAGCACCAATATTCCGATGTTTCGGGACGCCGAATATTTTCAAATAAGGTCTGGACTTTTTTCATGGCTTAATCTGTGATTTTTTTTAAAGACCAATTATACATTTTTTTCTATATTTTCTATATTTTTAAATATCGTTAAAATAAAACAGATTTTTAACTATCAATCTTCAGTGTGGTAAATGAAAAGTACATGGTATATTGATACCCCTTTTTTTCTATCTTTTACATATATATGGATCTATGTGATGGAGTGGACAGCTTAACACATTTCTTTGGGACACCAGTACTGGACTTTTATTCATTTTCTCCCATTATTGTATTGAATTTTCTGTATTTAGTTTAGTTTGTATAGTTTTTCTGTATTTTCTGTGATATAAGTTACTTTCTATATGTAATTATTTAGAAGAGAAGGGTTTTTAATAGTTATTTTGTGTATTATTGCATAGGTTGTTAGGTTTCCTATTTTTATACCCTATTCTCATCTACTTTTACAATCAGCGCTCCACTATCAGGACTTTTTCTGTATGTCTAATCATGCCACATTTATTGTTTTGCATTTACGTTTTTCAAGTCACCACGTAAGTGACTGGCTTAATGAGACTACCTCCCTTCTTAGAACAAGCACTCGCTCTACCGAACTTATCTTTAGCTTGGTCTGGCTGTTAGGGTACTCTTAGTGGCCATAGGTAGTTTTCTGCTTCTTGTGCTTATTTAGCGGTCCTGCAAGGCCAACTCCCATCCTCAACTATGGAGGTATTCACCCCTCGGGCCAAATCATAGTTACTGCCTCGCATTTCTGCCCTCTTGGAAAAGCAGTTAGGGCCTCACCTGTCACGGCCAACTTATTTTGAATCTCTTTAATCCTCACCCAGAGGCCAACACCCCGCCACAATGCTCAGTGGCAAACATACCCAACGGGCCAAATCCTAGGTAGAGCCTCTCGTCGCCACTTTGCAACTAGTTAGGTTCCCAGGTCACCAATTTAGCTTAATTGTTTCACCACCGGGCATAACATAGGTCAGCCAGTATCTTGGTGTTATACAGTATCTCCCACTAACCAATTATCTCTTTCAGGTAAATGCTGATAACGCGATAAATACTTACAATTTTACATCAACACATATTAACGTGTTAAACTATTAACTTTTTGCCATAATTTTAGAGCCAACCTGAACGTCTGCTTCAGCATACCACAACCGACCTGTACACCACGAGCATAACTCAGCATATTGTCTTCAACTACAAATGGAAGGCTGGGCCTGTGGGAGGAGATATTCCAGCCTATAAATGCACAGGCTGCCCTTCCTTTGGGCCGCTCCCTTTATCAAGCCATTTAGATTGGGGGGCCCTCTTTTTACAGGCCTACCCGAACGTCGCTTTCAGCACACCACAATCAACTTATGCACCACTAACATAACTCGGCTTATTGTTGTTCCCAACCACAAATATATATATATATATATTGTATACTTATTCGTTATAGAAATATAAATGGTTTATTGCTCCGTTAGTTTTTCCTCAGTTGGTCTTTTAGTCACTTGATCTGTGAACCAAATGTGAAAAAAATGTGACTGGGTGTACTGCAAAATATATACATAATAACATTATATTTATTATAATATTTTCCTATCCAGTCGGTCCTCTCACACCTCGCCCCTCTGCCAGTCCTTACATTGGCTCCCTGTATCCTATAGGAGTCAATTCAAAGTGCTAACCCATACATTTAAAGCACTGAACAATTCCAGCCCCTCTTATATCTCTTCACTGATCCAGAGGTATGCCCCTCCTCGTACCCTCCGCTCTGCCCGCGACCACCTCCTGACCGCTGCTCGCACCCGTACGGCCAACTCGCGCTTGCAGGACCTCTCACGGGCGGCTCCTCTCCTATGGAATAGCTTGCCTACTGCCATCAGACTCTCCCCTAGTCTTCAATCATTTAAGAAGGGCCTTAAATCCCATCTCTTCAGGAAAGCGTATGGCCTCCCAGAGTAATCTCTCCCTTACATACCTGTCTCTTGCTCTCCTATGGGATAGTGCTTTGCTCTCTCCTCCAGTTCTGCTTCACTCCTACTTGATATTTCCTATCCTAATGTTTCTAATACCCCACCTCCTATAGACTGTAAGCTCATTTGAGCAGGGTCCTCTTCAACCTATTGTTCCTGTAAGTTTTCTTGTAATTGTCCTATTTATTGTTACATCCCCCCTCTCAAAATATTGTAAAGCGCTACGGAATCTGTTGGCGCTATATAAATGGCAATAATAATAATAATAATAATTAGATGATACTATGTATATATTTTGCAGCACACTGATTGGTCCCTTTCAGGTTTTTCTGATTTGTTTACAAATCTGGTTTTCGGTTTCAAACTGAAATATGTCAGAAATTTGGGCATCCAGAAAAATGTTCTACTTTCTGGGAAATGGTACGGCCGAGTCAAACTTTCCCCCATCCACAAGTCTCCTTAACCTAGCATGCAAAGCCTATAAGTAAAACACTACCACTTATACATGGCTCCCATCTATTGCTTTTGCAGGTCTGGTACCAAATGTGGTACTCGGTGTATTCTAATCAGGATCTTCGAATCGGCCATATTTTTATATGCTTATAGGTTTTATTTAACAAACACAAGAGAAATAGAGAATTTATGTTGGTGATTTTTAAACTTTGTAAGAAGAGATTGCTGCTATTCCTATTCTTATCTGCATTGTTTGAATTGATCTTACATATTATTTTCTTCACTGCAAAGTAAGTGCAACATTTTATTCGAAGCCTATAGTTATTTTAGGCCTACATTTATTCGTGAAACAAAAACAGAGAATACGAGAGCTCTAAGAACGAGAAAAAAACTTAGAGAAACTCGGTAGCTTGCCCTTTGGTTAGTCCCCGCTCATGTCTCAAAAATGTTTCTTCTCACTTGTGCCAATGGGATCAGTCTGATGTGAAAATGTTATAGGTTTTCTCTCTAATGGCACAAGTGAACAAAACCATATTTGAGAGCTGAGCGTGGATTTACCGAAGGGCAAGCTACTGAGTACCTAAACGGGAAACTGTGCTGACTTGAGAACTGACTTTAAAAACTTAGACTAAAATATTCAAGTTGGGGGAAGGGGTTTCCATTACAACCCGCTGGGAGACGCTTTGCATTCAGAGGTGTCAGATGACCAGGAGTAGAGTAAATAGTAGAATGGAACAAGTCAATGAAATGCTGCTTTATAGACCTGTAATTTTGTACGATGGTCTTTGCTTCCTCTAGCACTTTAGGTCCGAGTAAAATATTCCTTGGATCTGTGACCATGAAGAAATGTCTAGCTCTCCCTTCGAAACTGCCCTGGTCCCATCGTGGCTCTTTGATGTTTATGTTGAATGGAATTTCTTGAGTCATTGTCTAAAAAGAAGAGGAGAACATTTCGAAGATGAATTTGGAAGTTTGGTGAAATCTAGACTGATATAATGTCTAAAACCCAAGTATAGTGACTATGGTAGTCTATGAGCACCACCCTACATCAAACCATTTGATACCAGTTTGACAACATCTGATATATCCATATCCTGACCTCCACAGCTGACTGCGAGCTGTGCCGAGGCCCATCGCTGCTTTATTCCAGATTGTGTTGCTATGGTAATATATAGGGGTAAAATGACATAGCGTTATAGCTAAGCAAAGCTGTGAAAATCCTCTTTGCTCGCAAAGCCTTATGTCTTCAAATTCACATTTCCTTTTATTATCCAATATTCTTACTCACAGGCCGCTTCCTCACATTTTCCAGAACTCTAAAATACGTCTCTTTCAGAGATTTGAACCAATGCCCAGACATTTTTACACAAAGTTTCCATTCGGCCTGCCTGTTTTCCTTGAAATAGGATCTGCTAAAATAGCCCTGCTCACAGCATATAGTACTTCTTCTATGTTCTTCAACGCTCCTAGAGGAGCTAATTAATATCGGGTATCGCTGTATATGTTAAGAATGCTGGCTAATAGAGCTTTAATGCAACGTATAACTAAATCGGAATGTTGTTTCTCTTAATATAGAATTGGAGGTCATGTAAGGAAATCTACTAAAAAATATTCCAAGATTTGACGGTTAGGGTTTGCAACAGAGTCTGCATTTCAGCTCCATTCATATCACAACTGTGCATATTTTCTGTTTCCATGGCAACCATAAACATTTCTTCCCCCATTTCTCATAGGGTGTATTTCATATGTAATAACATTGTTTCAACATGTATCTGGTGTAATGAGAATTACGTATTTAAGAAACAAAAAAAAATCTCAAGACAAATTTTGCTAAACAAAAAAAGTAAAATCTTTCATTCTAACAGTCGGTTTAGGTAATGCAGAACAAAAACTGTGAGAGTAAATGTTTTCTCATATCTCCGATCTGCAGTAGTATGTATCACATGCCAAGCGGTTCGGGTGGGGTTTTTTTTTTTTTTCCTCCCTTTCAGTTTGAATAATATGACTAAGCTGTCAAAACCGCTCCTGTTTTAGTTACTGCATTAAAAGTGCCCTGAAGCAAAAAAATATATTTGGCAAAGCCATGTTAAAAAATAAATAAAAATAAAATAAAATCAATTCTCTAACTGGTCTGCAAGTGTTTAACATGGCCTCACTATTCCAGCACTCAGAGGGTTAATACTACACAGCGCAGCAGATGGTGGCATGCACAGTCTTTTATACCGTACCCCAAAAACAGCCACACCTTTAACCCTTTCAATGCCATTAAAGTGCCACAGGTTAAAAGGGTCAACCTTTGCCCTGGGGGTGCAGTTGGTTAGAATTTCTTGTTGCCTCAGGGATCATTAATCTGCAGCTTAATCCTTTCATTGAGAAACCAGCTCAGCCGCATAAAGCGGTTCACAGTGAGTCGTTTTCCAAGAAAACCACATGCAATTAACCCCTTCATTCTCTACGGTCTTTTTAGCTGCTGCTATACCTACTGCCTGCTTATATGCTTGAACATTGACCTTGATTTAACCCATTCAGAACTAGAAGAAACTAGGCATTTCCCACCTCCCACCAAGCATTTATGATGTTTAGAAACATGTGCAATTAATGTGGCCTTAGCTTTCCTAATATGTATTTACCCACAGGCTTTTTTTCCCAGAAATGTAATTTTAGATCACACTTACGCTCCTATACGTCCTTGCTCAGAAGTCAAATGTTTTGAAGCATCCAGTGACAACAGCGACCTCTCTATGACATAAGCAGCTTGTACAGTAAATGGGAGGGGAGCAGCCTAACTTGTCAGTCCTCCCTGCTGCCCTGGCAGCCAATAAACTAGTCCAATGTCTCAGATAAACAGAAGGCAAGCCCATCAGTGGTGGAGCAGGTTTAACCCAGCATTGCGAGGGAGTGTGGGCCAGGACGCCATGTGGTTGGCTAAGAATAGATAGGATTTAGAAAGAGCTGGCTGAGGCCGGTCAATGCTTGGAGTCAGGCTGAGTGTATACATTGTATTCTCATTACTGCAAGAACAATGTAACCACACAGGAATGTACACAACCTTTTCTTAGCAAAGGTGAACGTTTATTAAATCTTCTGCAATAAAGGACATTTATATTTGTCAAAACTAAACACAAGCAGCCTTATTTTTTTGATACAGGGGTTAAAGCGATATGAGTGCAGATAAGACACAGGTCTGATAGAAAATAGACACCATTCTCGCAGAGGGTCTTAAATATCTGTTAAAGGATCGCAGACATAGAGCAAAACAAAACAATGCAGGAGGTGGTACTAGAAGGGGGAGAGTTACAAAAAAAAATATAATTACACAGATTGAGAATTCAAGTACCCACATCCTATTATCATCCAGAATCTGCATACACATACAATATACATATATATACATACATACAGATATATCCACACAAATACATATAAATACACTCAAATAGACAAATACACAGGCATGCACACTTATACTTACATACATACAGAAATCCGAATACACATACCTACATATGTACAAATGTGCACACATAGAAACTCGTATGTATGCATATGCCCATATAGGTATACAGTATACACACACATACATTTTCTCACAAAAGTGAGTACACCCCTCACATTTTTGTAAATATTTTATTATATCTTTTCATGTGACAACACTGAAAAAATGACACTGTATAACAGTGTAAATTTGCTGTCCCCTCAAACTAATGCAATGGAGTATGGAAAAGCCTATGTCTATACATAATGCTATATATATATATAAACAGGAATAATAATGGTAATAATAAACCTGTAATTAGAATGCATCTTATCATGTGGCTACATATACGATAATAAAGGGGGGGGGGGTCATGTAAAACTTTGGCACTGGGACAGGAAACCCAAATTAACAGTTAGTGCTCTATTCTTGCTATTAACCCCTTAAGGACACAACTTCTGGAATAAAAGGGAATCATGACGGAATATATCCGTCATCTGTCCTTAAGGGGTTAACCAATTTAATCATTTTGACTTCAAAGTTTTCTTCCGTTTGAGCGCTTTGATTGTTGGGTCCTTGATTGAATGCTCGGGCTGAGTAAAATGGCTCCCACAGGAGCAAAGTAAGATTCTTCTTGTGATGTTTGCCACCTTGAGCACAATGATTGTATATGACATCACATCAAACCTACCCCACATTATGATGGAATCTGCAGAGTTTCAAGGTTCTAGAGCGATACACAAAAGAGAGGCAAATATCAGAGCATAACTTCAGACTGTAATAACAACCGATATCATCCTTTAAATACATCTTTTTTTCTTGTTCTGTTGATGATTTAGGAAATACATTCTCCCAAATCATTTTCTTATAAACAACCTGGATTTCAGTATTTTGAGAATGTATGCTCTTGTATCCAGCGTGATTCCTAAATATAAACGTCATAATTCTGTGCAAATAATTCTGAGACAAGGTTTGCTGTACAAACACAAACTATTTACATCCATCTCCCTCAATGTTAGCAACTGATGGCCAAATACAAAGATCATTCTTAGATAAATAGATCTGATTTTTTTCATTCTGTCATTAAACAGATATTTACACAATCTATTGCTTTTTCCTAATAACAGGTTTTAGTTACACATCCCATGTTACTAATAATTTGTCCAACTTGCGTACACTATACAAATAAGGGTAATAAGGTAAAGAATTCAGCTCCTGGGTAAATTGTGTAATGTTTGTTTAGACTGCTAGAATATTGTCTGTGCTTTCTGCTACAAGCTTACTTCTTGCTTTATTGTCAAACAAAACATTTCTAGATAAATAAACCAAATATATATTTGCGAGTGTCTGGTTTTCACATCACTTAGCAGTTTGCCTCCAGATAACACGTGTAGTAAAAGGCAATGTCTGGATTTAGTTTCAATGGCTATTAAAGTGTAAGCTCAGCTGCCCAGCCAAGGCAAACCTCTTAGACGAGTCCTACACTAACAATTCTCCTTGCTGTCTTCAGCTAAATGGTAAAAATATTGAATGCGAAAGAAAGATGTACTAACATAGCTGTGTAATACAGAAGCAAATACAAACATACAAAATTAAAGGAACACTATAGTCACCTAAATTACTTTAGCTAAATAAAGCAGTTTTAGTGTATAGATCATTGCCCTGCAATTTCACTCCTCAATTCACTGTCATTTAGGAGTTAAATCACTTTGTTTCTGTTTATGCAGCCCTAGCCACACCTCCCCTGGCTATGATTGACAGAGCCTGCATGAAAAAAAAACTAGTTTCACTTTCAAACAGATGTAATTTACCTTAAATAATTGTATCTCAATCTCTAAATTGAACTTTAATCACATACAGGAGGCTCTTGCAGGGTCTAGCCAGCTATTAACATAGCAGGGGATAAGAAAATCTTAATTAAACAGAACTTGCAATAAAGAAAGCCTAAATAGGGCTCCCTTTACAGGAAGTGTTTATGGAAGGCTGTGCAAGTCACATGCAGGGAGGTGTGACTAGGGTTCATAAACAAAGGGATTTAACTCCTAAATGGCAGAGGATTGAGCAGTGAGGCTGCAGGGGCATGTTCTATACACCAAAACTGCTTCATTAAGCTAAAGTTGTTCAGGTGACTATAGTGTCCCTTTAAGCCATGCGCTCAAACTACCACTACTTCTGGGCAGCAGCTATTATGGTATTCATCAGCACTATCCCAAACCAATGCCAGAGGATTGCAACCTTAGGCCCTCTAAATGTTGTGGACTACTTCTTCCATAATGTTCTTGCAGCCGTAAAGCTGGCAAAGAATCAGGGGAGAAGTAGACCATAACTCCAGGAGATTTGAAGGTTTCCTATCCGTGTCCTAGGCATTGTTTGAGCACAGGGCTTGTTGTGTTTGTTTGTTATGTCTAGATATTCTCTGATTTTGTGGCAAAACATTGGGTTAGGCTCTCCCTAAGCTAAAAGTTTAATCCAGACATGGACTCCGTGCTCACTGTGCCTCAAGGGTATCGGCTACACATCGCTGATGAGGCCCAAAGAAGGACAAATTGATTGTTAAGGGTTTCTGAATCTCTTGTGCAGAGGGAACTTGCCAGCATTGTGGATCTTGACTGCCCTTATGGGTAGGATCCCTCTGATATGCAAATGGTAGAGATTCTCTCTGTAATGGCACAAGTGAGCAAAAACATTTTTGAGACCTGAGCAGAGATGTACCTACGGGTAAACTATTGAGGTTTGTCTGAGCTGGAGGAACCACGAGGCCCTTGCTGACGTGAGGAGGGAGATGGGAGCTGGGAACTTCACCTGGTGCTGGATTAAAGGTATGTTCTAACTCTTACTTTTAAAGTAAACTGTCAAAAATGGTTGGAGAAACCTTTAGGGATAAGCTGACACTAGTTAATTGTTCTCTGACATTGGAGAGTTATATAATAATTTCTGTGTTGATATAGTGTCATGGTTGTTTGTACCACTTGATGCAGCCATATTGCTGGCATCTGGTTTTAAATTGGTTTACTAATAAACCTGAACCCACTCTCCCCATACTTGGTGTAGTGGGGGTTAAGGGGCCGGCCTAATTGCATCACTGAATTCAGTCAAAAGTGGTGGTCCTCCCTGGAAAGGGGACGGGACTGGCCGGATTACTGGCTGGTCATCCCAGCATGAATGTACTACAGGCTACCTACCAATCAACAAGGCCAGTCCACTGAGGGTAGGACATGCAGGGAGCCCTGTTTCAGTGCTCTCTGCAGGGTCCTAGTGCTCTGAGTGCGTCTAATGATGTGCTCACGCTAAACTTGTAGGATGTAGTTACCTGTTGTGCCTAAAAGTGTGACACCCAGGATTAAAGTCGTAATGCAGGACTGAACCCAAAAATCAGGATTGTCCCTGGGATTGGGATGGTTAAGAGGTATGTATACCACTGAGGGCTCTTCACATTTTTGTGCTTCTAGTAAGCCTTTGATACATTTACGTGTTTATCTGATTATACTGTAAGAATTCATCTATTATTACATGTATTCTCCTTTCTGGTTTCCATGTCTCTGCATTTTCTCTCATGACTGTGATTAGGGATGTGCATGGGCAAAGAAAATTGGTTCGGCTCGGCATTCCAAAATTTGGCAATTCTGGACTTAGGCCATTCGGGGCTTCAGAACTTCTGTTCAGTTCGGCACTTCCGAAATTCGGGAATTCGGCACTTCAGCACTTCGGTTCGGCACTTCCGAAATTTAGGACTTCAGCACTTCAGGAATTCAGCACTTCAGGACTTTGGCAATTCACTAACCCTACCCCTAACCCTTATCCTACCCCTAAACATACCCTTAACCCTACCCTTAACCCTACCCTTAACCCTATCCTAACACTAACCCTACCCCTTAACCCTAACCTTAACCTAAACCCTAACTAAACCCCTACCCTTAACTCTAACCCTACCCCTAACCCTAACATTACCAGGGTTAGGGGTAGCATTAGGAGTAGGGCTAGGGCAAGGGTTAGGAGTAGTGTTAGATTCCTGTCGTCATTCCCTTAACCTCCCTCTCCTGTTTTGCCACTTTTCAGAAATCCGAAGCACTTCGTCACTTCGTAAATTCGGCAATTCGGTTCGGCACTTCCGAAATTCAGCAATTCGGGACTTCAGCAATTTGGTTCGGCACTTTGGAAATTCAATTCGGACATTCGGAAGCATTCGAATGTCCGAATTTCCAAAATTTGTCCTAATTTAAATTCAGACAGAAACGAATTGCACATGTCTAACTGTGATTTCTATTTGCTTAATCCCAACTTGCCCAGGTCATCATGTGTGCTCAACATACATGTGCTTTGTGTTTCCGTAGTTTTACTGTTTATTGTCCTTTTATATTTTAAAGCTATACACTGCTAAGTGCATTATGTTCATTCTTGACAAGACAATGTTGTTGCAGGAGTTAATTGTCAGAGATGTCTCTACATTATAGAATGCATCGTCTGTCCTACGGTCGTATTATGGGTCAATTGAATGTTAATGTGATATGGGATTGTATTTCTTGTTTGCCAGAATTGCTGCCATAAGTATATGTACACAGTCTTATTTCTGAGTCATGTTCTTTGCATATGTTTGTATTTTTGTGTTTTCTCTTGAAACATATTTTAAGAAAACAAAATAGAAAATTATTATTTTTTTTGCTTATTCGTCTTTAGTATTTTAAAATCACCAATGCATGTAAACATTGATTGCTCCAGCAGACCAATGCTAGGTCACTGAATGGATAGGATTTTATTCTCCTATTACACCTTTAAGGAAGGGCTTGATTTTCTAACCGCTCCTCCTCAAGAAAGTCTATATAAATGATATAACTTCATCAAGAACTCAGAAGGTCCAAGATTATTCCTAAGGTCCAAGGGAAAGTAAGAAGAAGAAAATGTAATAATTGGCAATCTGAATCTAAAGGCAACACAAGTAAGTCTAACATTAAATGCTCCTCTGCTCAACAGCAATGTATTCATAAAAAGATCCTTATTGCAGGATATTGATCATTCAGAGAGTTGGGATCAGACGCGAACTGAGCTACAACAACACAGGTTAAAAAACGTTTTGTTAAAAATGACATTAAGTTGCATATTATTTTCCTACTTTACTTTTATTTATTTATTAATTTACATTTTTACCTAATATTGCAAATCATTTTACAATTCAACAAAGCTTGTTATTTAGAGCTCTAATTATGGAATTAATATCTAAATCTGTAAAGGAATTCATGAAAGCATCATTCACTAATCTCCAAACAAATACATTGGAATTACAAATAATATTGGAATGGCAAGTTTTCAATAAAAAAAAAAAAAACATAAAAAAATAACTCCGATAAATCTTGGTTTAGCATCAGTTTTTCCATTTTTATTTGAATTCAATACAATTCAGAGATAATTGCATAACTCCTCTCAGATACTATCCTAAGTCCTTATTCCTGCTAGAAGTGTTATGTCTTCTGCACATATCTGTGTTTCTAGCATTTAAGCAGATATTCAATGCTAGCAATACATTATTGATTGAAATGATAGAAGTAACTTTTTTATTTGTATTTATTTTTATTCATCCTTTATCATATCATGGTTTATATGAAGTGGGTTTATGACCAATGGTTTTAGGAGGCATTAGAGGTGTGTACGAGGGTATACAAATTTTAGAATATTCTTTTATTAATTGTAAGAAAACGTTAAATGCATTGTTTGTTTTCTTATTATCTAGTACACTTGTATTTGCTATGACGCATGCATAAATATTTTTTTTTCTGAATTTCACATTTTAAAAATAAAAGCAGAAAAATCAAACCAGCAAAACAAATGGATTTAAAATCATATCAAATCCTATAAAAAGGTGAGCTTTGTAATATGCTACAGTTATTACAAACTCTGATTACAACTCCATTAAAAACCTCTTCCTTAATTATTATGTTATTATTTATATAGCGCTAACAAATTCTGCAGCGCTTTACAATGGGTGGACGAACAAACATGTAGTTGTAACCAGACAACCAGCATCCTTCTAGGCTAAGGGCTAGAGAGAGTCTTTCAGAATATTGTGGACTGACACTCTCAATAGTCTTAGGTGAATGCTCTTTGGGAGAGGTAGGAGATACAGTTTTATTGTTAAATCTCCCCTCTTATAATCTTTTTAAACTGCTACAGAATATGTTGGCACTATATAAATACCAGTAATAATAATACAGACCATAAAACAGCGAGTGCCAAGGGTCCCATTGTCCAGGTTTGTATTATGTGCTTGGGCAACTTTCTCCAGTTTCCAGGTTACTGTGGGGGGATTATGTACCCCATCTCCAGTGTCCAGGTTTGGGTTGAGGGCTATGCACCCTATCTCCGATGTCCAGTTTTGGGTTAGTGGATTGTGTTCACCATGTCCAATTTCAGGGTTATTTTGTTTCGTATCTCCACTGTGCACATTTAAGAATAAGAAGGGGTAAGGCTGTGAGATATGATCTCAGGGCACGCGGATATACTTCACACTCTACACCTATAAGTTTAGAGCTGTATCGATGCTGTCCGATCCTGAATGTGGTGCCCATGCTAAGTCACCATTTTAAGCGTGCTTCTAAAACTAAAATATTTTAGAGCAGTAAATTGAAGGGCATACATTTTTTTCTGCTTCTAGTTTAATTTGTATTTAGTGGTAAATTATTTAAGAATGTATAATCTATCTTTCATCAAAGAAATGTGTAAATTGGAAATATAATATTAAAATTCCCCATGTCATTTCATTTGAGCTATGCTTTTTCAGTAATGGATTTATTTAATATTCTAGGGGTCAGACAATTTTGGAAATTACCATTAATCATATACTAGAGATGATCACAAGAGAAACCTATCCTGCGTCAGTGGACTCTAGCGGAATGCATTCTTTCTGTGTTAATGATGTTACCACCAAAACCACTTGTTCTCAGGACTCCCTGTATTCGAGCAACAGTAGCAGCAGTTTGAAGAGTGAGGGGGAAAGATGGCTCCGCTTTACCAATCCAAGAACCACCAGTCTACTCTCTTTACTCTACCTAGCCCTGTTGACTTTTTTCGGCAGCGCAGTCTTGTTAGCAGAAATGAGACATCACAGTCAACAAACCCAGAATGTCCATGGCTCTCTCACCGTCCTAATGTTAACCTCTTCAGCGTGGATGTTGTGGTTTGGATGGAAATCTGCAAAAAATAAAAAAATTAAAATGTACCAAGATCATCAGGCTGGTGCCAGCTGGTTAAAAGGTATGTACGCTCGTTCTCTTCTTTTACCCCCCTGCATCTGAAATCACTCTGTACTGGATATGGGATCATGTCAACAGCACCTTAACCAGAAACATGTCTACTCTCCAACAAAACTAAGGACACAACAGACACTAACAAATAGAGATTGCATCTTCTAAATGCTATATTTCCCAGCAGGGTTCCATTTCCTAAAATGCTATCATAAAACTTTCACTAAAAGCATGCATTAATATGGAAAAGCAAGGTAATTATTGCAGTTTATTTAAAACTAGATTTACATGGCAGAACTAAGTGGGACTGGGACACTGCACCCTTAACACTTCAATGAGCTGAAGTGGTCTGGGTGACTATAGTGTCCCTTTAATTACTTGTTCTTTCCTGTGGTCCTAGTGGAACAACGGAATCTGTTGCTCCATTGCTGTAGCTCTCTCATTTCACTCCGGCCTGTGGTCAAGAACCCAGGGTGCTAACAGGCACTAATCTCCTTGATGTCCCTCTAGACCACCATGGATTGAAATCCCTCTCCTCCGCCACCTGACCTTAAACAGTAAAGGGAATAACGGAAGCAGGAGTTTAATCACTAATGGCACCCTAATTAGCAGCTTGAAGAACCTTTAAGGAAGCTACATTACTGTTAGTCTCACTATTAAAATGTTACAAATATTGCCATTATTATGGAGATACCCCGTGGCACTGGATGCAATATTATCGCGTGATATTTGTAGATGCTACAGTCTGGGAAATAGAGGTGGGTTTCTGCTGCTAATTGTAGACGTAAATCATTGAACCGCATGCACCCTGCAACTAGCTTCCTAACATGACAGAGACAGTTAAATGTTGTGATGGGAGTTACAGTCCCCAGGATTTTTAGTGCAGGTGTATCTCCAGCTAAAATGGGTTGTACATTAACCGTGAACGCTGCGGGTACAAGGTATCCTAACCCCCTAAGAACATCAGAGATGAATCCGTTTCCTTGTTTCCCGCAGGAGGTCTGTGTCTGTTTGCATTGGCTACTTTAGTTCTTGACTGCCTAACGTTGGGATACTACCATGAACTGCAGCAATGTACATCGGTTCTTGTCACATCATTTCCAATTGTTCAGGCTGTTTTCACAGTCATACAGGTAAGAAATCCCAAACAGCGAGACTCTGTTATGTTTCTTTTACGCAGTAAGGTCTGGTTTGTATTCAGCATATGGTACTCGAAGTGGATTTCATTATTATTTGATCTGTGCTTTCTGCCCAAACTGTGCTGAGGAAGTTCAATCAATACGTTATGAGTTGCCATTTAATTGATTACTGATTATTTATATATTACAGTAATGACACAAAATATCTGAATATTCTCTCAAATATATTACTAGATCATTAGATTGAGTGCAATGCCACTTTATCATATTAATAATGATAGCTGATGTGTGATTATATTTTACATCTGGCTCTATTTTTTTGTAATTGAATTATAATTAAATAAAACATTCAAAATTAGATCAGAAAACCACTGTAGAATTGGAGCTTTTAGTTGATCAGTAGTGATGTCCCGAACAGTTCGTGGGGAACCGTTCGTCGGCGAACATAGCGTGTTCGCAGTTGCGAACACGCGCAATGTTCGCCAGCGAATGGTTCCCGGCGAACTGTGCGGGACATCACTATTGATCAGTTAGTGAAGTGCCCAGGAGGGGGCAGTCTGACACACAGAATGATTGGGGAAAATAGAAAACTCGGATAGAGTTGGTAAGATATGTATTTGGGGGAAGTACATATTAAGATGTTCTCTTGTTTTCTAGTACGCCCTGTGGTAGATATTCTCCAATTTAGTGTTATTTGGTTTACTAGTAGTTTTAATGGGGAATTGTCACTTTTCTGCAAATTACAAAATTAAGATATTGGAAATTGCCTATAACTGGTTACCTTTTTCATGATATGTTATGTTCTTTAACTTATTTTAAAGCTGTAGCAAATGACATCATAATTCAGTTCAGACAAGGCAAATCCAGGGCACACAATGCAAACGAGGAGGAGAAATAGAAACATTGTTTTAATTTCTCCTCTTCTCTGTACGCTCCATGCTGACTGTGTGGTGTAAAGGACAGAGTTTGTAATAATGACTGATGGGGAGATAAGATGGAGGTGCCAAGTCACAGAATAAAAAGGTGTGAATTTCTACAAATTTATTTTCACAGTACACAAATCTGTGGCCAAGTAAACATAATATTTGGGTTGGTATATTAACCAAATAAGCCATCTCACTAGCAAAGGGTTTACTGACAAATTAATTACAACATTTAGATCAAAATGGAGGAGTTGGTATAATTTCCCATGTCTGTTGTTTCAACGTATTTTGGATTAAATGTTCCAATTCAGTAGCTAATTAATTGGACTTTAGTGTACTGAATAGGCCCTTGGGAGACATTTGGTCTTATTGCTTAAAAGGGACATTGGATCTCAAATTAAACGCTTAGTTTGCAAAGTACATTTTGGCTTTGTGAAACAGTACATTACATTTTTTTTCTTTTCAATCTTTTTTTCTTTTTTTTGTTATAAATGTAGGAACTTCATTTAAAATATTTCCAATTTTTGGTGTTTATAATAATATTACAATAGTTGGATTATTGAACAAAGTTCAATAATAATATGCAGACCAGGACAATAAATACAGTAGACATTTAAACATATAGACTACAATAGTCATAGGAGATCACTGTACATGATGCACATCATGATCATCAATACAAACCTATTAATCAATTTAATCTAAACCTATATTATTTATTGAAAGGACACTTTGTTTTCAACTATGTACTGAGGTGCACATCCGAACACAAATGCTCAGGAAATATGCTGGTTCCACATTTATTCAGTTTTTTTTGTGTTAAATTTTGGGTTTTTAACATTAAGAAGTGATATGATGTGATCTTATCATATGTCCTTCTAAGTTCAGAAGCTCAAGGCTCTCTGATGGTTTGGTGCCGCGCATTATAATTGACATGAAAATATTAATCCATAGTAATGTATTTAATTCCAGGTTTCTCTCCTCTCATTTTACGCTAAAGTTTGCATACAGGAGAAACAAACATTCAACAGGTGAGAATCATCATATTTATACAGTTTTGTCATTCTGAATATTATTTATTTAGTTATCCGGGGCTATAGTACATTATTGCTGCAGAACAAAACCCCAGGGATTTAACGATCTCTGTTTAGCACACAAACCATCACACCATCACACCGTCACCCATTATCTATACACCATCACCCATTACCTATACGCCAACACCCATTACCTATACACCATATCGACCATTCAATAAACAATGTTACAAGGCTGTTTGGTTTCCCGCGCAGGTTTGGCCTGATGCACACACTGGCTACAAATATATTAATGTGGATGAGTGTTGTCCTGGACGAGTCTATGAAACAACTGGAGGAGATCTACGATATCCAGAAGGAGAACCTGAATACATTGCAAAGTATGATAAGTACAACGGAGGCATCTCACTGGGCAGAAATATTAGCAGCAGTTTTTCTGTGACAGACGTGTGTTATCCCATCTTTGACCAAGAATGTCAAAAGCGCAACCTGTTCATTCTTCTGTTGTCTAGTCTCCACCTTACAGTGCCCCCATTGCACCCCTGAATTAGCACCTATTTCAGATGTGGGCAAATGTGGGCATCGCCACTCACCGTATTATCCCCAACACCATAATCAAGATATAAGGGAAATAAGGGGACTTTCTTTGTGGATCTCCCATGATTATTAGATGGTTAAATGTGGACCCTTTTTTCTATATTTGTAACTATTTATGTTTTATGTAGTCATTTACCTGCTGGTAGTGTCGGTCATCATTGCATAGGGAGAGGGGACCTGCAGTGCCAGGAAAACAGATTGTTTTCCTGGCACTGGAGTTTCCCTTTAAATACATTAAAGGATTACTCCAAACACCATTCACATTCACACATCCAAAGTTTAACCCTTCTGCTGTAACTTCACTTTACCTTTTGGTGTCATCAGCCAACCCCGAACTAATGTTCCAGACTGTCTAATGCCAATTTTATTGCACGGAATTACATTAATTGAGCTAGAGTTGTTAGCAGACGCTCTCAGCCAATTAATAAAGAATCCAGAAGAGTATCACCAAGCTATTAGGGAGCCTCAAAGCCAGAGGGGACCCTGTTAAGAGGGCAAACTATTACTAAATGGCTTGCCCCATTACCAGGGAACGAGGCCAGAATACGCCTAGCAGCGAGGTATAGTGGTTGCGATGCTGGGTGTAACCCTTTAATTGCACCTTATACACATTCTATTTTTTACTTTTTTTCTTTTATTTTGATTATATTTCTTTTTCCTATCCTTTTGCCCCAAATTAGTTTCCTATAGTCTCAGACTGGTATTACAGTCTATAAGACCAATGTAAAGTTGCATGTTTATGTAATTGTCTGGGACAAACTATCTGTTCCTAAATGAAGTGACATCTGTCTACCAGCTTCTAAATGAAAAGCATGAAAAGTAGATTGTTTTTAATAAAAAAAATGAATTACCAATAGTATTGAATTGACTCATCTTATGATCTTATTTTCTTTATTCAAGGTGAAACAACATACACCAATAGCTGTGTCTGCATTACCGAACTTTGCCATATTTTCTCAGAAGGAGCAGCCTACCTGCACCCATTTAATATTGAGTTCAGCCTGTTCTCTTCTACCATGCTGTATGTCATATGGAAAAACACTGGAAAAATGCCTTATTCCACGGTTATTGCTGGACACAGTAGCAGCACACTTCATATCAATGGGGCCTTCGTAGGTCTGATTTTGGGAGCTTTCTCCATTTCCGCCACATTTGGAGTAATGATTTCCTTTGGTGTTCTTGCCAAAACTCCTGAAACAGTCCAAGAGGCTCTACGTATCTACTATCTCTTTAACTCTGTGTTGCTATCAGCAATGTTCATTGTATCTGTAATTGGTATAATAACGTGTAGACTTCAGAAGGGTTCTTCATTTGATGATAAATCCAAAAGTGTAGTTAGAAATCTTGACATTACTCTACTCATGGGAAGCTCCTGTGGAACGTTGATGGTATCCATTTTTTCATTAGTTGCCATCTTTTTTCTGCACATGGAAGGGAATACCTACATCTTAGATCTTTGTTTCTCTATTTGTAAAACTGTCCAGGTTCTTGGCCAAAATCTCTTCATAACAGAGGCTCTTTATTCTGGACCTGTTAAAAATAGAAATGCTACGTCAAGAACTTGGATCTACTCCATATCTCAAGATCCAGCTAATGAAATGATGGAAGCTGGAGCCAGCAATAAAATGACTGAGTTTGATAGCAAAAGGACTTTTTCAGAGCACAAGACCAATGTAAAAACTGTATCAGATGGGGGCAGAGATGCTCCAAAGTGCTTATTAGTTGGCAGTAAACTTACAGATTTGTCTCAACAAAGGCACACCATAAAGGAAGAGGGAGAGCAGACATTTTTTAGAACCAGGAGAAAGATACTGCAAAATATCTCAATTCTCTTGATCTGCTACAATATATCGGTGAGTACACCATGAGGTTGTGGAGAACAGACTACCCAATAACCTGCTTATGTGATAAACCTGCATTTTAATGTGATGGACAGAGAGTCTGGGAGGAGTTAGGAGAGGGCTCGTAAAGACTGCAGACAAGAGACCCCAATGAGGGGGGGAGAGGGGGATATAATATTAATTGCATGCATGATTTCATTGGGTTTTTTTTTTTTTTTTTTGAATTCTTTATTTTTGCAGTGCATATGGTGATAACATTCAGGCACTCGGTACCCCAAAGGCAATCCGCGTGCTTAGATCAATACAATGAGTGATAACATGGAAAGCATTAGGGTATGTTAGGACAATGCACTATTTTTTATGTCTATGAACAGGTTTAAATCAAGATAGTTAGGCATGACATAGATTGTTTACGTAGTATGCAAAGGTAACTATGCGTATTCAGATTAAATCATACGTGTGATGAGAGAGGTTAAACAAGCTATATACTAAGTTAGTAATACATTTGTATAGTCATGCTGAGTAAATGTTGTTTAAATTGAGATTCTATGAGACAATAAGGAAGTATATAGGACGGTAGCTTAATGTTAGAATCATATGGTTGCAGGCAGGTAGTATGCTTAGGTTAGATGAGTACATGCTTAAGTATGAACAATGTAGTTAGGTATCAACTAAGTAATTTCACCTCTTACTCCCCTGTAGCCACTCGTGAATGGATGCAGGAGATCAGGGCCGAGAGCTATACAGTTAACCCCTAGCCGCTGTTGGTTATACAGGAATATAGACCATACAGGAATACACACATTACTGTAAGGCAGACATCATATTATTATATTTACACTAGGGAGGGTAAAGGCTATTCGGGTCATGCTGAAACGGTCCCTTAGTGTCCGAGAAATCTTGCCTTCTGTGAATTCGGTTAGGACTCCTTGTGGTCTGTTTTGCTCGCTTTGCGGTTGCTGTGGGCCGGCTATTCGTCGCTGCGTGGGGTGCTGTGTGACATCCGATGTTCTGGGTTTGGACCCCGGGATTTCCAAGGGGTGATATGTTGCAGAGTGAGGGCTGACATGATCTGCCGGTATGGTGGTAGCAGGCTTAATGCGTGATGCCCTGTTCCCCGCCGCTGGTTGTGGGTCCCTCTCCTTACCGGAGCTGAGATTCAGAGGAGGGTTCCATGTGGTAAGTGTCCCAGTAGGGCGCCCTGTTGTGAATGTGCAGTTGCAGTCCATGAGTAGTAGATCCTGCAGCGCTATGGGGCTATAACGGTTGCGGTGAATGTGGGGTGAGTCTCTCCCGCCCAGATCTATTAGTTAGGTGCGTGTTCGCCGCCATTTTAAGATCCGGCGGTATTGCAAGGCCTCCATCTCCTTCATGGCTGTCCGGGTGGCAGGGTTTCAGTGTGAGGACCGGGATCACCCCCCCGGTCCAGGGGGGGGGGGAACGGAGCCGGTTCCTCGAGGGTCCAGGTCCCCGGTCGGGTACCATTCGGCGGGATAGCTGGGCAGCGGCCGTCCGCCCCGCTCACCGCTGGAGTAGGCCTCAAGTTCGGCCTCGAAGATTCCCCTCCCAGGGGACTACAACTCCGCGAGCTAGCCTCTCCCTGGGTCCCGGGCTCTGTGCCCATCGAGGGCCGCCGCTGCCGGTCAGTATATTTAGCCCATATAGCATTTTTTGCTTAAATAAGTTGTCGTTTCGCCGGAGCTGGTCTGTCTTGCGACCGTCCAGCTCGGCGGTCCGGCCCCGCCCCTTCATTGGGTTTTTATCTACTAACCAGTTTGTTTTAATTATTTTTTATTTGGGCAGTGTAATCTCCCTTTCCAAGTCAATGAAGCAAATCTACGAGACGTATTAGCGTGTATAAACAGCACAGCTGATTCACCCCTTCAGGATGAAAATGATGAGAGCAATTTAAATGATTTGCTCGTCTTTCTCAGTACCAAACTTGCAATGATGGGCACTAGGCGGTTTGTTACTTGGTTGTAAATGTGTGTTCGGAACCTTCTACAAATCATTATCAGTCTAAATATAAATCCAATTTACCCATTCATATTCTGCTAAGCTGACATGCAAGTCAAACCAAATGTTTATGAAATCAATGAAAACCCCGTTCCCCTCTCGGCTGATGGATCGTAGATTAGCCAGAGTCCACTAGATCATTTCTTGTTATTCGGACTTACACGATCCATCTATATAATAGTTGAATAATATAAATATTTAGCTAGAAAGGGTGCATTGAGCTTTACCTCATCCTCGTACCCTGATATTACCCAGCTCAATGGCACTTGTATCAACCTTGGATGGCTGAAAGGAGTGGAACTTACCGGGAAAACATGAAGCAGCATTTTCATGATAGAAGCATGATATTTGATTAATCAATGGAATCCTGGTTTTGTTTTAATGTTTGCAAATTACAATGATGTCTCTCTTTATATTTTACAGGTATGGATCCTATATGCGTATGGAACTCGCCCACACTTGGTAAGCCAGATCGAGCAGTCTTTCTATGGCTTTACGCTCTGGGTGATCATTGTGAAAATCTCTCTACCCTTGGGAATATTTTACCGCATGCATTCTGTTGCCAGTTTATTTGAGGCATATTGTAACATATGTGAAGCAGCTGTTTGCTAACAGTCTGCTGACACCGTTATGCTAAAACTGTGACATTCAAGTTGCTGAACGCTACAGAAGAAAGTCTCTGTGCGGACAGGATCTCCAATTGTTTTCTTTTTATGTGTTGACCACTGTTGACATCAGTGAAAATATAGCCTTGTGGGAAAGAAATATCCTTGATTCCAGTAATTAACACCTTGTCCATCTGTGTATAAACATGCAGTAATTAGCACTTTGGTTTGAATCGAGATCATCTCACTTTTAAAACACTTTCGACATTGTCAAGGCATGTCAGCTCTCTGGCTCTCAGAGGGCTAAAGGGTGTCTACTTGTATTTATATTCTTGCTATATAGTATGAAGGATCCATAAATATTACAACACTGAGCACTGGGTAGAGAAAAATCATACATGTAAATTAAATCTGCTTAAATTTAATCATTCGAGATAAGAGACACGCTTAAGTGAGCCATCATAAAATGTTTGTTTTCCTGTAATTTTGTTAATATGTAGCATTTATAATATTATGAAGACCATCACTACTTCTATTCAATCTTATCTCCCACCCCCCTTTCCAAGCTGTCTTACCTCCCCTCACCATCTTATCTCTCCTTATTCAATGCCCTCTTTCCCCCCCATACTCTCCCTTGCTTAATCCATGCTCTCTCATCCCTATCTCCTCTACTTGTCTTCTTAAAATCCTCTATTCCATCACAGCTTGTGGCCTAGGGGCCGCCAGGAGGTTACATCACCCCTTGGCCACCATTTCTCCCTTAACTCATACCATGGAAATTGGTTGTCGCCTGCAATGTAGAGAGTAATGAAGGCTCATTCTGCTTCTTGCACAGTCTTGCTTTAATCCAGTTCTAATATACATTGATATCCTATTTCCATGTGCTCACACTTACATCACACTGTCTGAAAGAACTATTTAGGAAGCAGTCCATGAATCTATTACTCCCAAACATTAAATGAATTGCAGCCAGGAAGAAATATCACAAAAGCTACTGGGCCACTTGAGTAATTTCTCCAAAATGCTGTATTCTCTCTGGACCTGCCGTTTTCTAGGCTCCCACTAGGCTTGTTTCATTACTTGAGAGGCCGTGAACACTGGAGAGTATGTGGTGAATCATGCTAAACCCATAGGTCAACAGTCATTTCGTTGTTCTTCTGAATTCTCCTACAGCCCATTGACCACTGGCTCACATTAAAAGGGTTGAGCATTCAATATGTGCTTCGTACAAATATTTGTATGGTTAATAAGGAAGTGGAATTTGCTATGTTGATATTTCCAGCTGAAAGGCTGTGCTTGCGTGCCAGCATATCCTCTGTTATTTGTCACATAGTTTAAAAATGTTATGACAAACACCATAGGTACTGCATCCGTAGACGCCAGGCACCATAATCACTACAATAAGTTGTAGTGGTTATGGTGCTTTCCAAAGTCAAACAGATCCAACATATGGAGGATCTAACAGAGTTCCTTTTTAAAGAATTTTAACAATTTAAATACCAAACCGAATGTTAATGTATTGGTTTCTTGTTTAGCACATTAACAGCTGTGAAAGTACAAGGTTAATGCAATCTACATTTTTCTTACTACTACGATTAATGTTTTCTTTTGACACTTAATGTGTGGTGCGCATTGTGAATGTCTGAGAACGTAATCCACTTGAGATGTTCGTAGGATGGTCGTTATTTATTAATAAGGCCTGGGTCACTCACCCAAGACACTGTAATTCAGCTAATGGGTAGGGAGTCGGAGACACCGCACTTACATTACTTATATTTAAATTATGTTTTACATGTTAATTATATCCTACAGAATAACACATTGATTGGCATACAAGATGAACAATGGAATCATTCTATATATTTAGTAGGTCTGCACAAATGTCCTACAAATATATCGCCTTAACGGTTGAACGATTGGTTTCAGAAATTTGGTTCATTCATAATAAAGTCAGACAGTAACCCAGACACGGACAGGACTCTAATTTGGTTCGCTGGGGACTAACCTAATTTTTAGAATCAATTAGTTTGACATTGAGGCATTGTATTCACACAAATGCCTTAAAAAATGTATTGCACGTTTACCATTTAGAGATAGCGACTGATGTATGGGTGAAGAATAGAATATAATACCGTATATTTATACACATTCACTGGTATCATAGTAAAGAATGGAGATATCTTATAAATTGAGACAAATTTAATGGCATATAGGTGAAAAATGTAAATATCCGTTATATTTGATACATTTTGATTTTGATTGACATTGCCATCTAATATTCTATAATCTCATATATTGCACTCACTGATGGTGTAGGGGTGAACTATGCACTTGAAAACATCTCCATTTAACTACATTTTAATGTGTTATGGATTCCATTAACCTAAATATTTTTTTCTAAAATATTTATAATGTATATTTTAGAATACTTTAATTCATGGCCTGTATTAAAGTCTATTGACTTGCCTTTCAATCTTTTAAAACAAAGTAATGAATGCTTTTTGGACATTATTTTTTCTACCTCCCGTCTGATAATAGTTTCCTTTGTAATTCTGAGCTATAATAAAGATATGGAGAGAAGAACACTTGGATGGAAAAAGTTGACGTTCATCAATTATTAACCATGGATTGATGTCTCATAGTGATCCAACAGAACGAGTTTAACCCCTTAAGGACACATGACATGTCTGACATGTCATGATTCCCTTTTAATCCAGAAGTTTGGTCCTTAAGGGGTTAAAAGGCTAGGTTCAAAGAATTTTCCAGTTGTAATCGTGAAACAGTTTATATATAATAGAATGTGGTAGTGAAATGGCATGGTGAGTGATGATACAAGCAGTAAAAATAATCTGTTTATTTTTTTATACCCCCCCCGAACAATGACCACCCCTGGCTGTTAACCTCAAACAAGCAATTAAGTCAAGTGCTTTCCCTGGGTGGCCATTTTGTCCCCCGAACACAGGCAGCAGTACTTGGTCATCGAACACCTGAAACTTTTTTCGTCACAATTCCGCGAACCCGGGCAAAGATTTTTACCGCTGCCCAGGGGCGTATTAGCCGCGAGGCAAACAAGGCATTTGCCTTGGGCGGCATTTTCCAGGGGGCGGCAAAAAAAGCCGCCCCCAAATGCCCAAGGCAAATGTCTTGTTAGCCTTGCGGCTAACAGACCTGCTGGGCTGCTGCTGGGCGATCGGGCGGAACTGCCTGGCGGGCGGAACTGCCTGGCGGGCGGGTGGGCGGCCGGCGAGGGAGCACTTCCCCTGAGCTGTCTGCTCAGCTCCCTCGCCAGCCGCAGAGTGAGGCTGGGAGGCGGAGCCGGAATATGACGTCATATTCCGGCTCCCAGCCTCACTCTGAGGCGCGCGAGGGAGCTGAGCAGACAGCTCAGGGGAAGTGCTCCCTCGCCGGCCGCCCGCCCGCCAGGCAGTACCGCCCGATCGCCCAGCAGCCACTGGACCACCAGGGAGGAAGAGACACCCCCCCCTCCCCAGCATTCCCAAAGGTAAGGAGGCTGGGGGGGGGTGTTAAATAAAAAAAAAAAAAAATGTGTTAAAAATAAATTTTAAAAAAAAGTGTTACAAATAAATTTTAAAAAAAACGTGTTAAAAAAATAAATTAAAAAAAAGTGTTAAAAAAAATTAAAAAAAAAATTAAAACAAATGTGTTAAAAATAAATTTTAAAAAATGTGTTAATGTGGGTGGGTGAGTGTGTGTCTGTGTCTGTTTGTGTCTGTTAGTGTGTGTGTGTGTGTGTCAGTGTGTGTGTCTGTTAGTGTTTGTGTCTGTTAGTGTGTGTGTGTGTCTGTTAGTGTGTGTGTGTGTGTGTGTGTGTGTTAGTGTTTGTTTCTGTGTCTGTTAGTGTTTGTTTCTGTGTCTGTTAGTGTGTGTGTCTGTGTCTGTTAGTGTGTGTGTCAGTGTGTGTGTCTGTTAGTGTGTGTGTGTGTCTGTTAGTGTGTGTGTGTGTCTGTTAGTGTGTGACTGTGTGTGTCTGTTAGTGTGTGTTTGCCTGTGAGTGTGTGTGTATGTCAGTGAGTGTGTGTCTGCTAGTTTGTGTCTGCTAGTGAGTGAGTGTGTGTCTGTTAGTGAGTGTGTTTGTCAGTGAGTGTGAGTGTGTCTGTTAGTGTGTGTGTGTTTCTGTTAGCGAGTGTGTGTGTGTGTATTTAGAATGCGGGGCGGGGGGAAAGGTTGGCTGGGGGTGGCGCGGGGGGAAGGGGGGGGCGCCTGAGTTTTGTCCTGCCTAGGGCAGCACAAAACCAGGATACACCACTGCCGCTGCCCGTCCCACTTGCCGACCAACTAGACCAGGCAGAGGCAACCTTCAGCACTCCAGATGTTTTGGATTGCACCTCCCATGATGCTTTGCCAGCATTATGGTTGTAAGAGCATTATGGGGCATGTAGTCGACAACATTTGTACTCCCAGAACTGTGTGTCGTCCAGTTACTGGGGAGGGAGAGAGCTATTCACTTCACAGCACCTTGTTGCAGAGTTCCAGTTACTACGGATCCAGAGGAGGAAAAGTACGTATCAGGACTAACGTTCCGCTACATACAGTGAGTACATGTTGGCAGTGCATGCTCATGTAATTTCCAATGCAGAGAGCAAAAAAAATATTAAATAAAGCATTTACTTGGATCTAGGGGAAAATGATAAATGTTTCGTATATGTCTTTTCTTTCTTTAAAAAAAAAAAGAAAAAGAAAAAGAAAAAGAAAATGGACTGGATTTACAGTTTGTAACAGGAAATATCCAGAACCTTTCAAGATGGTAGATGCTGTCTGCCCTCTTAACCCCATGTAATCAGTATTATTTTGTATTTTTTTTTTTTATTAACAGTAATAATAATCTGGGGGGGGGGAATAAGATAGATGGAAAAAGTATGAAAAAATAAAAAAAAATACATAAAAAATATTTAATAGTTGCTAGGTTAATGCACAAAGTCAAATAAAATAATGCTATGCAAGAGGTATACTTAAATGAGCGTGATGGGAGTTGTAGTGCACACTAGGTTAGCAGCACCTCTATATGTTATAATATCATCCCAGCAGCTAAACAGTGGCAGACACCTGGCTTTAGATTGTCTTCTGACTGGCTGACACAGTTCACTAGAGACAATGCTAGGTTGTCCTGTCACATGCGTTGTACAAGCTGCTGATGTAACTGAGAAGTCACTGTTGTTTGAAGCGTTCACAGATCAGCATTAATCTACCTGGCAAAGCACAACACACATGCATGTAAGTAATATTTTTTATGTATTCTTTATCATGCTGAGGGAGATCCCTCCTCGCCGTGCAAGGATGTGATCAGTCTTTGTGGAATAGAATAGTCTGTTGGGAGATAATGTTCTGGTCTGGAATGCTGTGCTTGTTTAATACAATGTGACGTTAATTCGACTTTCTCTTCAAGCTCTGGATTTAAGCTGTGTCTCCTCCCATTTAAAATCTAATACTTTGTATTCATTCGTTTAACTCACTGTATGTCAGACAGGACTGATGGCGGGGATAAGATATTGGTTCTAACTCTGACCAAGGTTAATAAACCCTGTTGGAGTATTAAGGACCTGCAAAGCTTGTTTTGGTACCTGTGTAATATAAGTGACCGCAATTAAACACCAAGGAATATTCAACGCCATGGGACCTCACCAGAGCAAGTACACAGTGTCTCAATTTACCTTAAATCTTGTGAGACATTCTGCTGGTTTCCATGGTGATAGCATCTCATTTTGCACTCTAGACAAAAACTACAATTTGCCTTGATAAATTTGGCCTTTGGCATTGTAACTGCAAGTGTTTACAAATGTTGCATGAGTTTAACCCCTTAAGGACACATGACGTGTGTGACATGTCATGATTCCCTTTTATTCCAGAAGTTTGGTCCTTAAGGGGTTAATAAAATACTAATATCAGAATAGAGGTGGAAACAGACAATTAAAATACTAACAGACAAAAGCCATGAAATGTATAATCTGGATACATTTACTTATCATGTATGCACGGACCCTGTAAACAATATAGACCGTAGGATGGAAAAAACGTGGCTTAATTAATATGTATGAAGCCAAATATGTATCACACAGTATGTATGTTCAATTATAATGTATAAATTGATGAAACCCCAATTTCTAGCATTATAACGGTCCAATAACTAATTATGGAGCAACTAGGCCAAGCTGCGGACTCTTCTACTCCACTGGGAAGAAAGGCCCAAATCCTGCATACTACAGAGTGATGGTATGACTTTATATTTGGGGGGATGTGATGTAAACGAGTTGTTGCAATAGAAGCAAACAAATCTGCACCCAATACATGCAATAAAACCGTCTTACTGTCCCCATAGGCGTAACCAATTCCGCCAAATACAAAATGGTGAACCACGTTCATTGCCACACTTGGAGCATGTCGGATTCATCGTATCACCCTGGGGCTCTTTACTAGTGGGATAATGGCTTAAATGTGGTCTCATGTAGCATAGAGTCCATTAATATGTGAGCATGAATGTTCTTGTTGGTTTTAGTTCTTGTTTTAGCCAATTTCTCGCACGCCAGGCCAGTTATGAGCTCCCTGTCCTGCGCAGGCCATCAGTTGTAAGTCTATATCCAGCAGAGGGGAATGAGTGGTGGACATACACACTTGACAAACTGCTCCTGTGGTCTAACAAACTAATAGGCACCGTGCGGACTTTCTATTATGTTCTCCAGCTTAGGAAGGTTTGCAGAATGAGCATTCACAAGCACACTCACTGAGCTTAGCACGCTCCCATTATGTTAAATCAATGTTTTAATAATTTTTGGCATCTAAAGGCTGCTCGCCCTGGGGGAAACCACTGAAATTCATTCAAACTTTTTTTTAATTCAATTTTTCAAGTTGAAAGTCATCATTATTCCATAGCTGTCCCAGTAGTATTCAATGGGAAATATCAGAGAGCACTAACAAAGTTATTACACTTGATAATATTCAACGTTTCACAAATCTATCATATACACGACAGAAGTATCAGATGGTAAAAAAAAATGTTGGGTATATTCAGTAGGCAAAACATTATAGAATTATAAACTGAAAGTAATCAATTTAAAGGTAAACAAACCAATAAACAGCCCATCATCTTTAGTATCATAAATCCATTGCCATTGCCGTGTCCCCACCTCTTGATATCACTCATCTCTCCCCAACTATACATTACACGGGTATTCCCACTCCATCTCCTCCACACCATGACCACCCAGCAATGTGACTAGGCATTAAATTGAGTTAATTGGGTATTTATTTAGAATAATATCCATTTTTATGTTGGGAAAGGCAGACTATTATTATTTAGGATATACAGATCGCCAGCATATTCTGCAGCACTGTACAATTGGGGTAATAGAGACCATGCAATATAGACAGACCAGTATATACAAAGCAGAGAACTCAACTAGTGAGATTAGCTTTTGGTATCTCCTCCATCTTTATGCTACGTGCTTTGCAAGACAGCTTGTCACCTTAGATCCCAAGCTTATAACGTGGCACCGAGGCAAGACGTCCATGGGGGAATTTGTAGTTGATGGTCAGAGGCTGATGTTATTTTAACCAGAGTGTCACTTTAGCCGTAATAATGGATAAAATGTAAACAATGTACGTGTTATTAAAAATAAAATAAAATGCGAGCCGTGATTTGCTAAATAATGCAACTTTGTTCAAGGGAAACTAAATGTTGCCATCCTGGCTATCTTGCACTAAATTTGCACTTTGGCGGTCACCTGTCCATAGCCCACTAGATGCCAAGTTAGAGATAGTCTACAGTCTGCCTATGGTGGCCTGACATTCGCGTTTTCCTGGCCAATTTCCCAGAAATGCACAGAATGCATGAAGCACTTTTCTTATAACTATTTCTCTTTTTAGGGACAATACTGCTCGGCACAGGTCTGGTTATCACACATTACTGTAAAAAAACCTGTAAAATAAATTAAAACCTCTTATTGCACTTTCTTTAAAAACCACATTGTTTGGATCATTAGTAAAGAAAGTTCCCCAGTCCATGTGAGAAGAGAGAATGTATAAGAATTGCAGTCCTTGTGATTAGAATGGGTTAATACAAGCTCCTGCCTGCTTGTCATACAGTGCTATGGAGTGTAACCGCAGAATGCTATCTGATACAGGTCGAGATGGCAGCCGTGTGGAGAGCTATGTTATATTACAAAGGCAAACTTTTACATGCAGATTATATACAGCTTGCCTAAACACAATTGTCATTTTAACCTTTACAGCTCTACAGAGGTGGACGCTTTTTAGAGAGGTAAGTAAGGGCGTTTACTAAAGAGTGGATTGTTGTATATTGAGAACAGAAACGAAAATTTAGATTTAAAAAAGTGAGTTTTCCCAGAAAATGATAAAAATAAAAATGCTGTTTGATATGTTGAATTCATACACTGCTGAAGGAAATTGGTTATTAACCCTTAATTTTGCCTATGAGATCCAGGATATAGTCAATTTCCCTTGACAGTATGTAAATTCTACATACTGCAGGGCAGCACTATTTATACAACTCCCAACAGCACGCAGGACATATAGCTAATCAGAAAACATTGCTTCAGTTGTGATTTATAGCGGAGGTATTGCAGATATTTTCACAGACTTGAGATAAAGCAATCGCAGTTGATTCTTTGGGATGTGTCACTGTTATAGAGATATGGCTATAGAAATCCTTTTGCACCCTTGGTACTATGCCGTAATAATCTCCTTCAGCTGGATGAGGTTATGATATTATTGAACACAACACCTGGTGTGTGCCAACAATTATCCTAGGCTCAGCATCATGAGAACTGTGGATAATGTGATACAGTGCCAAAGGTCAGCCACCATTCTTCTAAGAGAATAACACAATAAACTGAAAGTTGCCTTGGAATTATATGGGACAATCCACCAAGACGGTTACTTTTGTTTTATTTCTTGGCCCATCAATAGGAAGATGTTACACCAGCCTCCATGATTTTAATTTGAAGGGAATGAAGCAATCTGTTGGAATTGGAACACTTGCTCGATATGACCAAGAGTCTTGTGAGTTTTGTGGTTATGTGCTGGGCATTTGGATCAAACGTCTCTTCTCCAACAAGAAGAACTGCTCCCACTCTCTGTCCGAATTCTACTGCAATCACCATGTCTCCAGCGCACTGACGCTCTCTCAAGGCAATTTAGCAGTTTCCCATCCAACTTCCTGTTCCTAATAATAACAACAAAATATTTAACCAGGAAAGGTACACATTCAGTTTACTCTGGTTTCCAAGTACATGTTACTTTTGCCTCGTATCCAGGGGATGTTACCAGGATTTGATCCTGCAACCCCCAAGGGGTTGAACAGATTATATTGATGATGCATTAGCCCACTATTGCACTGAGCTATCTCACCGGCCTCTTAAAGAGAAAACTGGAAAGATCTCTAGGTCAGCAAAAGTAGGAGGATCCCATGTTTTTATATAGTCCATAAATCATTGAACCATGTTTATGCTGATACACAAACAAATCACTGACAATTCCAGGAGGCATTAGCAGGACATTGTGTGGTTCTACACCATAAACAGAATGTACTGGCTCACAGTTCAATGACCGCAGTAACTTGCTGGAACCACTCTCGTCATTTCTTGGGGAGAAAACACATGACCCACAACAGTACTTTTTACAGAGCGGAGACCAGGATTCTTTCTTGAAGACCTATAATTGTATCTAGAATTTCATACTATGTTACAGATTGCACTATGGGATGGAATTGTAGTGAGCTTGGTACATCGCCATTTACCAATCCCATGTAGGTGATTAAAGGGCTATATGTATATTTACATAGGCATCTCTACATTTAATGAGGCGTATATTCAAAACAGTTTATATAAAATCTTGATTTATTTTTAATTTAGGAAAGGTAATAATTATATTCAAACTTGATTATTTTTTTTTTTTTTTGAATATATACGTTGACAATACAAATTTACAGATTTGTGCCCCATTATCTAGGTTTTTCCTCTATAACCGTGTGTGAAAACATACATGCCAATGTGTCACAGTTCTATCAGTTTACATTGTTAGAACATATTTTTATGAAATAATTACATGTGAGTTTGTTTATTACGGAGGTCACTTGGAACGGGTATCTGTTGGTGTTTATATATACAGTATCTCACAAAACTGAGTCCACCCCTCACATTTTTGTAAATATTTTATTATATCTTTTCATGTGACAATACTGAAGAAATGACACTCTGCTACAATGTAAAGTAGTAAGTGTACAGCCTGTATAACAGTGCAAATTTGCTGTCCCCTCAAAATACCTCAATACACAGCCATTAATGTCTAAATCATTGACAACAAAAGTGAGTACACCCCTAAGTGGAAATGTCCAAATTGGGCCCAGGGTGTCAATATTTTGTGTGGCCACCATTATTTCCAAGCACTGCCTTAACCTTCATGGGCATGGAGTTCACCAGAGCTTCACAGGTCGCCACTGGAGTCCTCTTCCACTCCTCCCTGATGACATCACGGAGCTGGTGGATGTTAGAGACCTTGCGCTTCCCCACCTTCCATTTGGGGATGCAACCACAGATGCTCACTAGGGTTTAGGTCTGGAGACATGCTTGGCCAGTCCATCCTTTACCATCAGCTTCTTTAGCAAGGCTTGGAGGTGTGTTTGGGGTCGTTATCATGTTGGAATATTGCCTTGCGGCCCAGTCTCTGAATGGAGGGGATCATGCTCTGCTCCAGTATGTCACAGTACATGTTGGCATTCATGGTTCCCTCAATGAGCTGTAGCTCCCCAGTGCCAGCCGCACTTGTGCAGGTCCAGACCATGATACTCCCACCACCATGATTGACTGTAGGCAATACACACTTACACAATACACACTTGTCGTTGTACTCCTCACCTGGTTGCCACCACACACACTTGACACCATCTGAACCAAATAAGTTTATCTTGGTCTCATCGGACCACAGGACATGGCTCCATTAATCCATGTCCTTAGTCTGGTTGTTTTCAGCAAACTGTTTGCGGGCTTTCTTGTACATTATCTTTAGAAGAGGCTTCCTTCTAGGACAACAGCCATGCAGACCAATTTGGTGCGGTGTGTGGCGTATGGTTTTGAGCACTGACAGGCTGACCCTCCACCCCTTCAACCTCTGCAGAAATGCTGGCAGCACTCATACGTCTATTTCCCAAAGTCCCAAAGACAACCTCTGGATATGATGCTGAGCATGTGCACTCAGCTTCTTTGGTCGACCACGGTGAGACCTGTTTGGAGTGGAACCTGTCATGTAAAACCACTGTATGGTCTTGCCCACCGTGCTACAGCTCAGTTTCAGGGTCTTGGCAATCTTCTTATAGCCTAGGCCATCTTTATGTAGAGCAACAATCCTTTTTTTCAGATCCTCAGAGAGTTCTTTGCCATGAGGTGCCATGCTCCTGTGATCAGTATGAAAGAGTGTGAGAGCGATAAAAACAAATTTAACACACCTGCTCCCCATTCACACCTTTGTCTTTGTAACACTAACAAGTCACATGACAATGGGGATGGAAAATGGCTAATTGGCACAACTACACCATCAATTCAAACCTTAAATTCATCGTCTTTTCATTTCAAATTTATCCTCAAATCCCATCCTCCTTTTTATATACAGTATCTCACAAAAGTGAGTACACCCCTCACGTTTTTGTAAATATTTTATTATATCTTTTCATGTGACAACACTGAAAAAATGACATTCTGCTACAATGTAAAGTAGTACATGTACAGCCTGTATAACAGTGTAAATTTGCTGTCCCCTCAAAATAACTCAACACACAGCCTTTAATGTCTAAACCGTTGGCAACAAAAGGGAGTACACCCCTAAGTGGAAATGTCTAAGTTGGTGTCATGTGACTCGTTAGTGTTACAAGGTCTCAGGTGTGAATGGGGAACAGGTGTGTTAAATTTTGGGTCATTGTTCTCATACTGGTCACTGGAAGTTCAACATGGCACATCATGTCAGAGAACTCAATGAGGATATGAAAAAAAGAATTGTTGCTCTACATAAAGATGGCCTAGACCCTGAAACTGATGTGCACAATGGTAAAGACAATACAGGACAGGTTCCACTCAGAACAGGTTGCGCCATGGTCGACCAAAGAAGTTGAGTGCATGTGCTAAGCGTCATACCCAGAGGTTGTCTTTGGGGAATAGATGTATGAGTGCTGCCAGCATTGCTGCAGAGGTTGAAGGGGTGGAGGGTCAGCCTGTCAGTGCTCAGACCATACGCCACACACTGCATCAAATTGGCTGTCGTCCCAGAAGGAAGCTTCTTCTATAGATGATGCACAAGAAATGCTGCAAACAGTTTGCTGAAGACAAGCAGACTAAGGACATGGAACCATGTCACGTGGTCCGATTAGACCAAGATAGACTTATTTGGTTCAGATGGTGTCAAGCGTGTGTGGTGGCAACCAGGTGAGGAGTACAAAGACAAGTGTGTCTTTCCTACAGTCAAGCATGATGGTGGGAGTGTCATGGTCTGGGCTTGCATGAGTGCTGCCGGCACTGGGAAGCTGAAGGTAAAGGTGATTGACAGGCCACGCATGTCTCCAGACCTAAACCCTATTGAGCATCTGTGGGGCATCATCAAACGGAAGTTGGGGAGGACAAGGTCTCTAACATCCACCAGCTCCATGATGTCGTCATGGAGTAGTGGAAGAGGACTTCAGTGGCGACCTGTGAAGCTCTGGTGAACTCCATGCCCATGAGGGTTAAGGCAGTGCTGGGAAATAATGGTGGCCACACAAAATATTGACACTTTGGGCCCAATTTGAACATTTCCACTTAGGGGTGGACTCACTTTTGTTGCCAACGGTTTAGACATTAATGGCTGTGTATTGAGTTATATTGAGGGGACAGCAAATTTACACTGCTATACAGGCTATACACTTACTACTTTACATTGTAGCAGAGTGTCATTTTTTCAGCATTGTCACATGAAAAGATATAATAAAATATTTACAAAAATGTGAGGGGTATACTCACTTTTGTGAGATACTGTATACTCGTACCCTCTATACATTTGTTTTTTTTTCTTTCAATTGTTTCTATGTCTCCCACCCAATACAATATTATGTAATTTTTCCCATAGTTGTACGGAGTTATCCCCTGTATTACTTTTAACCCCTTAAGGACACAAGACATGCGTGACATGTCATGAACCCCTTTTGTTCCAGAAGTTTGGTCCTTAAGGGGTTAATTTCCTTCATTCATTTCTCCCATTCAAACAACATAACTGTCACAGCTCTGGATTTTACATAATTGAATGAAAGATTGAAAATCATCCATAACTTGTCTTTTCTCTTTTTCTCTTTCTCTTTTTCGTGAGATGCTCAGTTTTCTTTTTAATTTAAAGATTTGGTAAATTGGGAATCTATTGTTGCAGATATTTAACCCCTTAAGGACACATGACATGTGTGACACGTCATTATTCCCTTTTATTCCAGAAGTTTGGTCCTTAAGGGGTTAAAGGAACATGCATTCCTAACACGATAGAGTTGGAGTGACTGTTGAAGGCCCGTTCCCCCTTAGAATGGAGCAAAAAGGTTTCTAACTTACCTTTTCTCCATCACGCTGGTCTTACTGCGACTGGCCACGCCTCCATGACTGAGATCATCAGTCTTGAGGATCTCCGCTAATCCAATGCTTTCCCACACTGAGCAAATCACACTGTGCAGCACTGAGATAGGGAGCACCTCCAGTGGCCGCCTGAGTGACTGCAGCTAGAGGCGTTACTAGTCATCAATGAAAACACAGTGTTTACATTGCTGAGCCTGCAGGAAAATTCTACAGACACCAGAACCACTTCATTAAGCTGTCGCTTTAAAAACAAACATCCCAAAGCGGACCAGTTTAGAGGATTAGAGTAATCCATAGATTATCTATATAATATATATTGTGTTAACATTTGTTAAATGGTTCAATAAATCTGAAAAACTGTTGTACGTAAAAGTTTGAGCACTACTGACCAAGTTTGTTGCTTTTCTACGTGTAAAACTCTGCAGGGGACAAATGTTAACTCAACCAATTTCTACTAATTGTGTTATTAGATATATTTTAAATTGTGTCTATTTATATAACATACAAGAACCAGCGCACTCACTCATTTACTAAGCAGCAGCTTCAGTGCTCACATAATGTTTTTTTTTTTTTTAACTAAACTAGCCAAAAATAATGGGGGTATAGTTACAATATATGATTATGCATTGCATAGGTCTGCCATAATACCAGTGTACCAAATTTTGGCAGGTCCTATCCTAATGTGTGTGTGTATAGAAGTATGGCGAGTGTGGCTTGTGCAAAGGCCACCCTGGACATCCTTTCAGATAACCATTAGGATCTTCTATTTAAGATCTCAGAACCTTAATTGTAAATGAACTAATTAGGTATTGATTATAACCTAGTGGTGACAATTCCAGAGCTTAACACACGTTCTCACTCTTGGAACTTCTGTATGTTTAAACTGAATGTTATATTTAAGGACAAATAAGTCTGTTTCCAGTTTGGCCCCTTTGGTCTGTAAGTTGAATTCACTTTGATTCTTCTTACTTTAGTGAATAACTCTGTTAAATTCAAACATTGTGGTATCCACGTAGGAGAGCAATGGCTACACACAGTGGGGCTTTAATTTACTCTAAAGATAAAGTAAACAAAATTCTATATTTATTCCCATTTTTTGTTTTGTTTTTAGTTTGTGTTCTTGGAATTGCCTTGAGTTGAACATCATGAAATCCACGTTGTCCAGAGCCATGGCCTGAAGATGTTTTTGTTCAACATGTTAAACATACATCTCTTTTGGTGGGAGATGACATGAACTATTTTCACTTTGGAATAAAAGTTTCACCAACACACCCAAATTCCATAATTCTTCACTTTGAAAACTGAACGAGCTCTGCAATCCATATGACTTTCCCTCACGTCAGGACACCATGGCACATGCTTTTGAAATGGATGAAGGTGAGAGGCCCAGTGTTAGTTCACCCAGGAGCTCAAACAGAGACTTTGCAACGCCAACCAGGTCTATGTTCCAAAAACAGAACAGACAGAGAAACGGTCACCTCAAAAATCTACGGGCCACTTCTCCAATGGGAAGAGTCATCCTAATAAATTCACCTTTAGAAGGTAACTTGCTAATCATGTCCTCTTTTTGTGTAATTATGAAACATTTATTTATTTGGGCACATGCATCTTCCACCACGTGTTTGGTTTGGCTTGAAATATACAGTGTAATATTCACTTAGTTAATTTCTCAGAGTGTTATTTTCGGACAAAATAGGGCTTTAACAAAGAGCTGCAATTTTTGAATATCCTGCCATTTGTAGCAGAGTATAAGAGTACCAGGTTGTAGAAAATTAATTAGGCCACATAAGTGGTGCTGTTCAAGCAGTGGTCTCCCTGCAAGAGATTCTCATCAGTTTGTTTTTTCTTCATCTCTATCAGGGTCAGATCATTTAAAGGACAACTGTCCCCTCAAAACTATTTTTGTTGCAATTAGCTCTTTATTAAAGATTACATGTAGAAATAATGTACACAAAACCATGAAATAAAACCGAATCTCAAGAAACCAGGATAAAAGAGGGACAATCAGGACCCAAAGTCAAAATTGTCAAAACACTGAGACATGCAGGTCTCTAACTTTTTTGGAAATAACAAATCAATGGTTCACTTTCAATGTACCTTTGTAACCCTGCTCAACTTAATAAGCCAGAAGCAGGTCAGATTGCTACCCCCTCCTCGGTAGATCCTGGGTGGTTAGACCATGAGATAGATGTCCCAAAGTGTACTACATGGCCATCTCCTATTGATGTTAAACCAACTAAGCAATATCCATTTCTCTGTTGTTAGAGTCTGGAATTCGGCAGATTTAATGCGGAGTATCCAGTTTCCCCATATGGCCATATTGACTTGTTGTCTCCCTTTCTTCCTGAATATAATGTCCCCCATGGCCCCGAGAACCACCATTTGCATAGATGGGGTATTAGTTTGCTTCCAGTACACCGGTATTAACCTATTGGCTATATTAAGTCTGCAGATGGTTATGGATTTTTATTGTATGTGGATATTTTCAAGGGTGTGTGGTTACCCCCCTCCTGGTCTTCAGCAGAGCCAGAGTCCCAAAGCTAACTTTTTGGCAGCTGTATTTGGTTATAATTGATCTGATAGATGTAAAGAAGGCATTGGAGAAAGCTACTGGCAGGTTCTGGAAAATGTATAATATTCTGGGCAATAAGTGCATTGTAATGACTCAGACACGCCTTAGTGAGCTGAGGAAAAAGGTTTGATAATTTGTAGTAACATATGGGAAGGAAATCCAGCCTGGGCCATTTAACTGGCTTGATCTGTTTGAGGGATATGGTCTATTCAGTTTCGATCAGGGGATCATCTAGAAGTCATTGAGTCTGGAACTTTAATGTGCAACTTGTGTTGTAAGTATTCTCTGACCATTGGGATGTGAGAGTCATTTGCTTTCTGTGGTGGCCAGTCTGTTTTGAGTAATGGGTATGTCGTGTGGCAGCAATTTTATCAGGCATTTAGTGGATATGGTTGTGGTCGGTGTGTATTTTATGAATGTACGTGACCTTCCTCTTTTTGCTAATTATATGGGCCAAGAGAGATCCACATTTGTTGTCATTAAAGTAGAATAAAGATTTAGTTCTCATTAAGTTGGTGTGGTAAGATGTATTTAGAAGTTTAGATAAGTCGTAAGGGCCTGTAGTTGTGTTGGGTCCTGGAGGTGGAAAGTATATCAAGCTGTATTGGCCATTTGTCATGCTAAACCCATGGCAAAAAAGTGCCCCCCATGACACACTTGTGCGCCTCCCACACAGAGAATGGTCCCCTAACAATGGTTATAATGTGAGTGGAAGGGTAGTCCGAAAGGGATTATCTTTACTATAAACCTCTGGTGGCTGGAGTCCTGTTGAGGCTGCTCAGAGGACACAGATGAAATGCCAATATAATATAACATTTATATGTCTTGAAATAAAATCATATGTTCTAAAACATTTCCATTCTAAAGCTGTTTTAAGGACATTGACATTCTAACATTTCTCATTTACCCTAACACTTCGTTCTTTGCAGCCACCAGTGATGAGAGTGATTCAATCCTTGCTATCACAGTGGATAAAACTCACGATGGGAAGTTGGGTTTCAGCGTTCGAGGGGGATCAGAACACGGACTTGGCATATTTGTTAGCAAAGTGGAAGAAGGAAGCAGCGCCGGTGAGAGACTTGGAATATTTATAGCTATGGGGATATAGAAGAACATGCTGGCAATTGAGATTTTAAAAAATGTATGCATTTATTTAATCTTAGAATAACTTTATAAACTGCTTGCATTAGCTAGATTGTATATAAAACAAAAATACACCTTGCCTATATGTTAGTGACTCTATGGACTGGTTTATGAGGTAAGAGGTAAAGTTATATTTTTATCATAGACGCCCAAAATTTTGTAAATGTCAATCATATATCAAAATTTCAATTGTGTGTCTCTGGAGGTAGCCATCGTAAGTCTATGAGATCTCCACTGTTGGTTGCTAAAAAGTGAAGCCTGTAAGAGAAAATCTGACATCATCATAGTTCAACATCAGTAATTAGATATGGAATATGTTTTGATACTTCAGTACAGTTGAACGTATGCATGTGTATACTGTATCATAGCTCCAAAGTGTCCCTATCTAGGAGGGACAGCCCCTATTTTGGGCCCAAATCCCTCTGTTTCTCTTTTCTATCCTAATGTCACTCTTTTCTAGGAGCTCCATATTGTTGGTGTGTCTAACAGAGCTCCACAGCTATAATACTCCCAGTAATGTGTCTTTGAAGTCACTTATAGTCACTAGAACAACTACAGCTTAATGTAGTTGTTCTGGTGAGTATAATCATTTACTGCAGGGATTTTCAGAGAAAAGGCAGTGTTTAAATTGCCCCCTAGGGACATCTCAAAGGGCCACTCCTCAGATGGCTACTGGATATGCATCCTGGGGCAGTGCTGTAAGCTATGCATGGGCCCGTCCCACCTCCTTGCCTATTTCAGCCAATCCAATGATTTTCCTATGGGAAAGCTTTGGATTGGCTAAAAATCAAAAGATCTGATGATGTCAGCAAGGATGTGGCTCAGGGTTGGGGCCAGCACCGGCGAAGCTGCAAGGTGCTGGAAATAAGGTACGTTTTATTACCTTGTAAGTGGGTTAATAAGGGGAAAATCCACCTAAATGGTGGTTTTAACACTATAAGGTCAGGAATATATGTTTGTGTTCCTTTAAACTACAACAAATGTGTTTATAAATACAAAAAAAAAACCACATAAATAGTGCAGTTCCCTTATGTACACAAGTGTGATATACATATAAATTGGAACACTCACATATTCTAGAGCTATAACCTAGTTCTGGGAGTTATTTGCCTGTAGGTCCGTTTAGGCGACCTACCCCTTTTTCTTTATGGAGAGTAGTTTAGGAGTTTTCTTGTGTATTCTGCAGTCGTATGCAGTGTCTCAAGGAAAGAGATGTATATATTGTGTGATACCGTTTTGTAACAAATATTTTCGTATAAATGGGTAAAATACTCACAAGTAGTGTTGTCGCGAACCCGAAATTTTCGGTTCGCGAACGGCGAACGCGAACTTCCTCAAATGTTCGCGAACCGCGCGAACCACCATTGACTTCAATGGGCAGGCGAATTTTAAAACCAACAGGGACTCTTTCTGGCCACAAAAGTGATGGAAAAGTTGTTTCAAGGGGACTAACACCTGGACTGTGGCATGCCGGAGGGGGATCCATGGCAAAACTCCCATGGAAAATTACACAGTTGATGCAGAGTCTGCTTTTAATCCATAAAGGGCATAAATCACCTAACATTCCTAAATTGTTTGGAATAACGTGCTTTAAAACATCAGGTATGATGTTGTATCGATCAGGTAGTGTAAGGGTTACGCCCGCTTCACAGTGACAGACCAAACTCCCCGTTTAACGCACCGCAAACAGTCCTCTATATACAGAGTAAACATGGCTCCCTCTATATACAGAGTAACATGGCTCCCTCTGTATACTGTGTAAACATGGCTCCCCTCTATATACAGTGTAAACATGGCTCCCTCTATATACAGGGTAACATGGCTCCCTCTATATACAGTGTAACATGGCTCCCCTCTATATACAGAGTAACATGGCTCCCCTCTATATACAGTGTAAACATGGCTCCTCTCTATATACAGAGTAACATGGCACCCCTCTATATACAGTCTAAACACGGCTCCCCTCTATATACACAGTAACATGGCTCCCCTCTATATACAGTGTAAACATGGCTCCTCTCTATATACAGAGTAACATGGCTCCCCTCTATACAGGGGCGTACCTGGAGCATTTGGCACCCGGGGCGGATCCTTTATTTGGCACCCCCCTCCCCAACTTTGAAATGTAAAAAACAGCTGTAATTTTTTTTTAAATGTATGTTTATGCAGTGTGTGTATAGTGTGTAAAGTGTGTGTATATTGTGTGTATAGTGAGTGTGTATAGTGTGTACAGTGTGTGTATATTGTGTGTATAGTGTGTGTGTATAGAGTGTGTATAGTGTGTGTATGCAGTGTGTGTAGTGTGTGTGTATAGTGTGTGCATAGTGTATGCAGTGTGTGCATAGTGTGTACAGTGTGTGTGTATATTGTGTGTATAGTGTGTGTAGTGTGTGTATAATGTGTGCAGTGTGTGCAGTGTGTGCAGTGTGTATGTAGTGTGTGTGTATAGTGTGTGCATAGTGTATGCAGTGTGTGCATAGTGTGTACAGTGTGTGTGTGTAGTGTGTGTAGTGTGTGTATAGTGTGTGCAGTGTGTGTATAGTGTGTATGCAGTGTATGCAGTGTGTGTATAGTGTGTATGCAGTGTGTGTATAGTGTGTGCAGTGTGTGTATAGTTAGTGCGCTGTGTGTATAGTGTATGCAGTGTGTGCAGTGTGTATGCAGTGTGTGTAGAGTGTGTATAGTGTATGCAGTGTGTGTATAGTGTATGCAGTGTGTGTATAGTGTGTGCAGTGTGTGTATAGTGTGTGCAGTGTGTATAGTGTGTGCAGTGTGTATAGTGTGTGCAGTGTGTATGCAGTGTGTGTAGTGTGTGTATGCAGTGTGTACAGTGTGTGTATAGTGTGTACAGTGTGTGTGTATAGTGTGTGTATAGTGTGTGTATATTGTGTGCAGTGTGTGTGTGTATTGTGTGTATAGTGTGTGTATATTGTGTGTAGTGTGTGTATAGTGTGTGCAGTGTGTGTATAGTGTATGCAGTGTGTGTCCCCAAGCCCCTAGTCACACAGCCAAATAAAAAAGCCCCTACCTACCCCCCTCACCCTAAAAAATAGTGAAGGGGGAATAAAATTACTACCCTGTAAAGTAAAATTCAACTTACTATTCAACGTCTTCTTCTTCTAAAATCTTCATTTTTTTAGCCCCAAAAAAGGCCAAATAAAAAGCCATCATACCCGTCGAACTTAAAAATAAAATAAAAAACCCGAGCACAAAAAAAAATTAATCCATCTTCACCCATGGAGGGCTCCGTGTCAGTGTTTATCAGGGATCCTTAGGATAGGTGTCAATCCATATCTGCCAAGTGACCCTATGTAGGGGGAACAGTCCCTATTCTGCTCTGTGTCAGTGTCTGGAGGGAGTATCTGCAGTAACACAGAGTGTCTGGGGGGAGTATCTGCAGTAACACAGGGTGTCTGGAGGGAGTATCTGCAGTAACACAGAGTGTCTGGGGGTAGTATCTACTTGTAACATTTATATGCACAAAAATAAAAAAAAAATTGAAAAAATAAAATAAAATGCAGCTTCCGAATTAATCTAAAATGGATGCTGTCCAGTAGGTGGGAGGGTCTGCTAGGGAGGGTGTGCTGCTGATTGGCTGTAATGTGTCTGCTGACTGTGAGGTACAGGGTCAAAGTTTACTCAATGATGACGAATAGGGGGCGGACCGAACACCGCATGTGTTCGCCCGCGGTGGCGGACGCGAACATGCTATGTTCGCCGGGAACTATTCGCCGGCGAACAGTTCGGTACATCACTACTCACAAGCCTAGAGCCTAGTAATTGGCTCAGTTGAACAGCAGAGTATGGTTAGGGATCATACCACCCAGGGTTGTACAATGCAGGAACATTGATGGTAAAAAAAATATAAAATAAACAAAAGTATAAACCTTAAAAAGTATATACTTTATTAGAACTTACAGTTAAAATATCAAAAAATATAAATAGACTGCACCAGATTGAAGAAGCCATTCATACAAACGGTATCACACGATATATACATCTCTTTCCTTGAGATACTGCATACTACTGCAAAATACACAGAAAACTCCTAAACTACTCTCCATAAAGAAAAAGGGGCAGGTTGCCTAAACGGACCTACAGGCAAATACGTCCCAGAGCTAGGTTCTAGCTCTGGAATATGTGAGTGTTCCAATTTATGTGTATATCACACTTGTGTACATAAGGGTACTGCACAATTAGTTTTTTTGTATTTTTCTTAAAGGTATACACAACATTGGATGTTCAAGGATATGTAAAAATACGGGGTATTTATATATAAATTTTCTCAGAACAGTCCCGTGCCTGGTCACAGTCCTACTCACACCCCTAAAATTAAAGTGTCTCTCTTTGGCTATTTGAAATTATGGGAAGCATGCTGTGTATTCAGGAATATGTCTGCGCTATGCCACATGCTATTTTATTAAAGAATGAGAGGGCAATGCATGCACATCATATTTTCCATTTTACTGATATGATTCACAATGATAAATGAGTATTTAGAAAGTTTCAACATATTCCGCAGTGCTGTACAATTGGGGAGGAGGGGGTGATGGTACAATATACCCAAAGCAGTACAAACGGTAAAGAGGGCTCGGCTTTTGAGTGGAGATGTAGCTATTGAAGCTCTTTTATACAAAGTGCAAAGTCAGCCCATGAGCTTACAATCTAAAGGTAAATTATGTAGAACACCAGAAGCCAACCACAAAATGTGTTAATTAAACTATCTTATAAATTGATGAACAGTTTTATGGTAAAAAAAAATATTCAGTTGTTGGAATGGCTCACATGTTATTATCACTTCAAAAGTAAATATTACAAAGACATCCATTAATTATCAAGCATCACTTACAGGGACCTTCACTAAATGGGAATTTTCAGGAATTTAATGTGAGTAAAAACTTGTAAATATTTCTCCAATCGGTTACGTTTTCAGTTTTTAACCTTAAAATAGGAAATTCCATATCGCTTCTAGTAATTTCTAATTTAATAAATAGCCTACTGATTCTTTTTAGATTCCAATCCTTTAACGTGTATTTTTCAGAGCAAGCTGGTTTGTGCGTTGGGGATAAGATCGCGGAAGTGAACGCCATTAGTTTAGAAAGCATAACTATGGGGAGTGCAGTGAAAGTCCTGACGGGGAACAACCGCCTTCGTATGATGGTGAGACGAATGGGAAAAGTGCCAGGGATTAAATTCTCCAGAGAAAAAACCACATGGTAAGTAGAGCACCGCTAACTTCCTGACAGCTATTGTCCTCCATTCCAGGTAACCAAAAATCACAATGTATTACCTCTCTGGGCCAAAGAGAGCGTGTCAAGATCACTAGAGTATCATCGGATCCAGTTTCATGACAACATGAGGGCTCGTGTGAGCATGAACTTTGACCAAATAAAATCTAGCTCAACCGGGGTCACCACGTTCTACAATGAGCATATTGTATAATACATAGAAAATGAATGTTTAATCTTAATCTGTATATAAAGAAAACATGTTTAATGATCTTAGACTTTTAAAAAGAAAAACATTTATCAGCATTTCAGTTGATCATTCAGATACAATTATTTGTAAACGATATAGTTTGCAGTGTGGTAATATTATTAATTCTAAGGATGAATTAATTGTGCAGACAAGTAAGGCTATTTATTTAACTTGCATGTGGATTCTAGGCCAAACTAGACAGATACAGAATAGAGCTGTATGACCTAGAACTTGTAACTAACACACCCCCCCCCCATATACAGCACACAGAGCCCCCCCATATACAACACACATAGCCCCCCATATACAGAACACAGAGCCCCCCATATACTACACACAGTGCCCCCCCATATACAATGCACAGTGCCCCCATATACTACACACAGTGCCCCCTCATATACAATACACAGAGCCCCCCATATACAGCACACAGTGCCCCCCCATATACAGCACACAGAGCCCCCCCCACATACAGCACACAGAGCCCCCCCCACATACAGCACACAGAGCCCCCCCCACATACAGCACACAGAGCCCCCCCACATACAGCACACAGAGCCCCCCCATATACAACGCACAGAGCCCCCCATATACAACGCACAGAGCCCCCCCATATACAACGCACAGAGCCCCCCCATATACAACGCACAGAGCCCCCTATATACAACACACAGAGCCCCCTATATACTACACACAGTGCCCCCCATATACAACACACAGAGCTCCCCATATACTGCACACAGTGCCCCCCATATACTACACACAGTGCCCCCCATATACTGCATACAGTGCCCCCCATATACTACACACAGGTCCCTTATATACAACGCACATTGCCCCCATATACTACACACAGTGCCCCCCCATATACAATGCACATTGCCCCCCATATACTGCACACAGTGCCCCCCATATACTACACACAGAGCCCCCCATATACAACACACAGAGCTCCCTATATACAACGCACATTGCCCCATATACTAAACACAGTGCCCCCCCCATATACAACGCACATTGCCCCCCCATATACTGCACACAGTGCCCCCCATATACTACACACAGTGCCCCCACATACTACACACAGAGCCCCCTTCTATACAACACACAGTGCCCCCCCATATACAATGCACAGTGCCCCCATATACTACACACAGTGCCCCCCCATATACTACACACAGTGCCCCCCCATATACTACACACAGTGCCCCCATATACAACACACAGAGCCCCCCTCTATACAACGCACAGTGCCCCCCCATATACAACGCACAGTGCCCCCCATATGCTACACACAGTGCCTCTCACACTTACAACAGGAGAAGCCTCCACACACACAGTCGGCAAACAGAGACTGACGGAGAGACTGTGGAAAAAGCAACTTAGGATAAAAATTACAGAGGGGGATAGCAATGGACAATAAAATATACTGAAAAAAGAGAACGGAAGAGCTACTATATGTAGGTGATGGAAGTGCACTCAATCCTTCGTCTGGAATTCAGGGTGCTCTAGTGGATAATTCTCAGTACCAAAAAAGGACCAATTTAAACATTTAAATATAAAGAATAATCCAGGCACTCCAGCATATTCCAAAATGTAGGCAATCTTTATTGGAACAAGGAACCAAAAAGCAACGTTCCTTGTTCCAATAAAGATTGCCTACATTTTGGAATATGCTGGAGTGCCTGGGTTATTGTTTTTTATATTTAAATGGAAGAAATACTGTGAGAAGGTATGAAAAGAAGTGACTTAATGGAGATGTAGGATGACCAAGGGTGGGGTAATTGGATTTTTCTCCAGGTCTTGTACATTATTCCTTGCTTAGTGGATAATCCCAAAATGCTCCGGCATCGCCAGTAAATATCTCACAGGCGTGGCCTTAGGCATCCATAGACGGGTCCAGAAATGAATTTAACGTTAAACAAAGTTATTTACTGAATTGGTCATTTTTTACAAATTCAAAGTGAATTTAACATTTTAGGGCAAAATAGTTGAATTTGAAAAAATAGCTGAATTTGAAAAAATAGCTGTGCTTCAGATTCTGCTAATTTGACCTAACATTTATATTCCTGACAACTCACAATTTAGTGAATAACCCTAAAAGAGATAATTACATGTATACTTTATATAAAAAAATAAAGTTATGCAATATTGGGAATCTACATTTAACAGCAGACAAGGAGGCTGCCATGATGTATTCCTATCTTGGCATTTTCTGTGCCAAGACATAATTCTCCCTAAAATTAGATTGACTGAGAACACGAAAAAGCCATTGAGATTTGCTGATTTTGTAATGGGATGGTTATATTCTATTAATAAACAGATACTCTAGACTCCATACACAGTGCACCTAACGTGCAGGAGCCTGGAGCGTCCCTTAAAAGCAAACTGCAAAGTGTGGTTGTTTTAAAGATTTTTTTTCTCACCAATTGCTACTGACAAAAATGCTCTTAGTGAGAATGTGTTCTGGAGTTGAAAACTGCTTTGATACCCACAATCTTGCCATTTCCCATTCTGTGTTGTAGGGTGGATGTTTTAAATAAGAGGCTGGTGGTGGAGAAGGTAGGGTCCACGCCGTCTGATACCAGCTCTGAAGATGGAATGAGAAGAATTGTACATCTTTACACATCCTCCGATGACACTTGTTGGGGTTTTAACATCAGAGGAGGAAAAGAATTTGGACTTGGGATCTTCGTTTCCAAGTAAATATAACAGTAATTGAGCTTTTGGGGGAAAGTTTGTTGTTTAGCATATTTGATATTTGACCGCCAGTTTATATTTTCACCAAATTTACTTTTTATATCTTCTTTGATTATCTAACAATTGATATCCAGTCTCAAAAACCAATGATGAAGACATAATGCATTTCTTAGGCCCTGGACAGGGGAACGTGTAAAACTTGCAGAACGATTATAGCTATATTCAGGGAAGGGCTGGTAACCTATAGCCTGCAAGTAAGCATAGATGAATGGCAACTGGACTTGTAATATGATACATATCTGTGTTCATTTACATATCAAGCTGTGAACTCTGGGAGAATTGCGGGAAAATGATTTCTCAGGTCTCTGTGTGTACTTTTTAAAGTCCAAATTCAGAGATGCAGGTGAATTATTTTTTTATTTGAAATGTAGGGAGTTTCATGGTGTTTGAGCTCACCACAATCTTTTTGGTATTTTTGGTACCTAGTCTTTGGTATCACCATAATGTTTTGGGTTCCTTGCTTCCATCTTCCATCAGGCTTCCTGCACAGCACAATCATAGAAATCTGTGCATGCCGAAAAATGCAGAGTCTTTTTCCTTATTCCATTGTCACCAACGAGGACTTGAGTGTGATGAGTATCTTGTGTACTGTCTCATTTCACCCCAGAGCAAATTGTAATCATTTCCCATGATGCTTCACAACATAAATACTCATCATAGTCTGGCTGTTAGGTCTCTCAGGTATACACCTCCAACGCACCTCCAGGTCCACTCCTCCAGTTGCTTTTAATCATTTAATCTATTAACCCATGAGCAATTACTTCCTTCCCCCATTTCCAGCCAGTACCTGGAGCAATACAAACATCTACTTAAGTACATTGATATATATGTAACTTTTAACTTGACTTGACATGTGCAACGTTAGCTTGATTCACACTCTCTTTAAAATGACAGACAGCTTCTAGGATTTAAATTCAACCTTGAATACGTAACAATCAGGAAATGTATTCCATGTAACTTAAAACCATTAATACCATTCTGTAATTCACTTAATAAATCCTTGTTTTTATTTGTAGAGTAGATCCTGGAGGGATAGCCGATGAAAGGGGTATTAAAGTTGGAGATCAAGTCCTTGCAGCCAATGGAGTCAACTTTGAAGACATAAGCCATAGCAAGGCAGTGGAAGTGCTAAAGGGGTTAACACACATTATGCTGACTATTAAGGTATAATATCATCTAAGTAATACAGCATTATATATAAAATGTAAATTGACCAACAGTAAGTGGGTAGATCCTCTGATTTTTGTTTTGTTTTTGTTTTGTCCTACCACTTGAGCAGTATAGGCCTCAATTTCATTCTTTTGGATAAGCTTTTGCAATTGGTTAGAAAACTTTTCAAATGATTTATTCACAAAGATTGACATATACGTTAATGATTAATGATGACTGCTGTAGATAAATCATTTGACATTTGTTTTTTTCCTAACAGTTAGTGAGTTTAAAAAAAAAAAAAAAAAAGTTTATTCAGAGACCATAGTGAGCCGTCATGCTTATTGTGGTTGAACATCAACGTTTGTGTAGCTGAGCTTGATGCAATTTATGATACCAAGGAGTTCAGTGAAGGCTTACCTTGGCACCCCAAAATATTTGAGCTACGTTTCCCATGATGCTTAGAGCCTTCTACAGTTTTGTGCAATGAGTAAATTAAAAACACACACATAATTACATCAAGACAATTGTCACATGCAGATACAAGGTGAGCAGCACTGATTAAACAAACTCCTAAAAAGTTAAACCGTTTAATAGAAGTGAGGAATAATTAAATAAAAATTTAAAAATCATTAAATCCAAAGGGAATTACAAAGTATATAAACCTAGTATGATGACGTGTTTATAGGAGAGGGCTCCTTTTTTTGTAAAATCACTTCAATTTCAGATTGGTAAAAGGTTGACCTCCATGGAAGAGGGTGTTCTTTCAACCTAGATTGGTATGTAATTATAGAAATGTTTTTCATGAAGACAAGGGGGGAGGGCGGGTATTTATCACAGTGTTCTGAAAGGTGTGTCTACGAGGGTTTCAAAAATCTGTATTTTAAAAGTGTTCTAGGATGGGTCACCATATTCCAACAGATTTTGCACTTTTACAAATATATGCCATTAGCTAAGAATTCTCTGAATATTCTGTGTGTATTCTGCCTTGCTTTCTACACCAAGATAAAAGTGCTGCAAAAAAGTTAGAGTATTAATAACTGGAATGTACTACACACAAAGTAACATGAAATAAAAAAAATGATGAAAATGTAATAAACGTAGAAAAGGCCATAAACATTGATAATTCACATACAAGAGAAGAGAAAATTGAAAAGTCTTCTTAACGAAATAGGTTTTTATGGCTTTTTTTTTTATATAGGATTGGAAACTAAATAAATGTAATGTCCAGGGATCTCTAGAATGATCCAAAAAAGGTGATCTAAAAAAATGGTGGTCATTTATAGATCCCCGCACTTTCATACATACCATACACATGTTTTGAGTCTTAGAAATGTTTTACATTAACTATACTCCGCTTAGTATTCTGCTGTTGGTAACACAATTTTCCCATTGAAGGGGGAGATTTATCAAATTTCATGAAAACCAGATTTCCAAACTGTGTTAACAAAAACGTTTTTGCTCATCCACACTTATACGCCACTAACTCATAATACGGTACAAATATTTTGGCCTCTTTTCCACTGACAAAATAAGTGGAACATTAGTTTTGTTTGGTAAAAAGAAACCCATTAGTAAATTGAAAAGACGATACTAAGGTAACAGAAAAGAAAAAAATAACAAAGTGCAAATGATAAAATTCATGATAAAAGATAATTCATGTAAAAAAAAATGGAACTATTGCAAAACGTTCTACGACAATTTGACAAATCTCCCTTGCATTGTATAAAACGAAAATCAATAGATTAAAAATTAAATTGGGTGTTTATTGAACGGCCTCCGTATTGATTCATTTTATACTGACCACAATGTTGGGAGGTTCTATCCATTAAAACAGAACACAGCAAAGTATCTAAATAGCAACGTCCTGTAAAATACATACGATAAAAAAAAAATATATATATATAGCTTTATTTAGAACGTTCTGGCTCTTTAAGGGACCAAAATGCACCACTGCTCCCACTTCACGGTTGTTTGCTTTTTGTAGGGAAGCCATACAATATTCTGCAAGTGTTATTCACTAATTAAATTTAGAACAGGTTTTGCAGCTAGATGACTTCCTCCTAATTACCTGCACACAGAAAGAAAGGGAATAATCAAGCATTAACATGCAGACTTCATCTCAAGACAAGGCAGGGTCATTTACTTAAGGCATTGCGTATTCAGTTTCATCCGTGAAGTGGAATACATTATTTATCAAAATAGACTATCAGGTTTTACTTTCAACAGTGCATCATTTATTTGCATTTTTTTTCCCTTTGATTTTATTTTTTCTCAACCTATTTTTCAGGAAACGGGCATGTACCCTGCTTACAAGGAAATGATAGCGGAGTATTGCTGGCTCAATAGATGTAAGTATTCGATATTTAATGGACTGTGAGGCTGGAACTCAACGTGCTTTCAGCAGATAACATTCTCATGATGCACGAAGGGAAATCCCAGGACAAGAAAAGGATCACTTGATGTTCATCTGTCAGATATTGGATCTCGGGCTGTTTTAGAGATCAACGGAACTCTAGTCTAAGTGAATATAAACAGAACGTTCGGAAGAACCTGTCAAAATTCTAGTTGTTACCTAACTTCATAGATGATAAAGGTTTTGTATGAAGTTTAAACTTCTACTATTCAACTGCCAGGTTGTGTATGGCATACGGAAAATGGATAGTCCGCTTAGGTGGAAAGTGCACCAACAGTCATATTGGTTAAACTCTCAGGGTTGTAGATACTATACAAGGCCGTTCAGGCTTTCTTTCTTTAGAGGTTGATAAAATGATTACCATTGGATTCAGTAATATTCTCACATTTCTACCCCTGGAAGCTACAGAAATTGAAAAGTAACTGCTGAATTATTTTAAATTTATTTTTGCCTTTATTTCTATTATACAATACTATGATCTTCTCTTTTTCTACATTACAGTCATTCCAGGGCCACTAATAAAGGACCCCCAGAGTCAGGGCTTTTATTGATATCTGCATTATAGTGAACTGGATCTAGTAACATTAGGCATTTAAGGACTGGGTTGGGGAATCTCCAGAATAATATAAAACTGAATACCACAAATGGTCCACAGTAAGATTAATACTCTTGGTTCAATATGTGTCTACTATAACAGAGCTGAATCATTGGAAGCCTGTTTTCGTTATTATTATTATTATTATTATTATCGCCATGGATTCCATAGTGCGTTACAATATTATGAGAGGGGGGGATTTAACTATGCATAGGACAATTACAAGAAAACTTACAGGAACAATAGGCTGAAGAGGACCCTGCTCAAACGAGCTTACAGTCTATAGGAGGTAGGGTATAAAACACATTAGGACAGGAAATAGCAGTCAAATGAGATGGGAGTAGGCAGAGCTGGGGGAGAGAGAGTGATGCCCTTTAGGAGAGAGAGCAAGTATGTAAGGTAGAGGTACTCTGGGAGGCCATAAGCTTTCCTAAAGAGATGGGTTTTAAGGCACTTTTTAAATGATTGAAGACTAGGGAAGAGTCTGATGGCGGTAGGCAGGCTATTCCATAGGAAAGGAGCCGCCCGCAAGAAGTTCTGCATACGTGAGTTGGCTGTACAGGTGTGAGCAGTAGACAGAAGAAGGTCCCGGCAGAGCAGAAAGACCGAGAAGTGGCATACCTATGGATCTGTGAAGAGATATAAGAGGAGCTTGAATTGTTCAGTGCTTTTTAGGTATGGGTTAGCACTTTGAATTGACTCCTATAGGATATAGGAAGCCAATGTAAGGACTGACAGAGGGGTGAGGTATGAGAGGACCGACTAGAGAGGAAAATCAGTCTAGTGGCAGCATTCATTACATACTGTTGAGGGGCAATACTGCTTTTGGGAAGACCAATCAGGAGAGGGTTACAATAATCTATGCGGGAAATTACTAGAGCATGGACAAGCTTCTTGGTAGCATCTTGCATCTTAATGTTTTTAAGATGGAATCTACAGGATTTTGCAACATACTGGATGTGAGGCTCAAAGGTGAGGCCAGAATCAAGTATGACACCAAGACAGCGCGATTCCAAGAATGGACTTATGTGGTTACCACTAACTTAAAGGGAGAGTGAAAAAGGAGGGTCAGTATTAGGAGGAGGAAAGACAAGGAGCTCCGTTTTAGAGAGATTGAGTTTCAGAAAGCGGGAGGACATCCAGTCAGAGATGGAAGAAAGGCAAGCAGTAACACATTGCTTGATGCTTCCCGAAAATAGTCTAAGTAAGGTCCTGATATATGGTGGCATTTATCAGATGTGGACTACAAATACAAATGCTGGGCGAGCATAATGTGACTTTAAAATTACTGTCACTGGATGCTGGTGTTTCCACCCATTGTATGGCCTCCACCTGTCTTTTTATTGGGGAATAAAGTCTCAAGTGTACTGTATAGTCTACATATTTGATTTTGGTTATTTTTAATACTGTCACACATAGGCTCAATCTTTGAGTTTGGATTCCAATATTGTTGGATGGGTTAGGCAGTGTCTGAGTGACCGGCAACAGAGGGTTGTAGTCAATAGAGTATACTCGAAGCATGGTCTTGTTACCAGTGGGGTACCTCAGGGTCTGTACTTCGACCCATTCTCTTAAATATTTTTAGGTCTTGATGGTAAGGTATGGTTTTCCAGGAGGGATATGCCAAATGGCAAATGATTTAGGTAAACTAGAAAAATAGTCAGAACTGTGGCAAATGGCATTTAATATGGATAAGTGCAAGATAATGCATCTTGGACGTAAAAACCCAAGGACAGAGTACAGAATATTTGATAGAGTCCTAACCTCAAAATCTGAAAAATGGGCTTTAGGGGTAATTATTTCAGATGACTTAAAGGTAGGCAGAAAATGTAATAGAGCAGCAGTAAATGCTAGCAGAATGCTTGGTTGTATAGGGAGAGGTATGAGCAGTAGAAAGCCATGCCATTGTAAAGAGCACTGGTGAGACCTCACTTGGAGTATTGTACGCAGTACTGGAGACCGTATCTCCAGAAGGATATTGATACTTTGGAAAGAGTTCAGAGAAGGGCTACTAAACTGGTTCATGGATTGCAGGGTAAAACTTACAAGGAAATGTTAAAGGATCTTAACATGTATAGCTTGGAGGAAAGATGAGACGGGGGGATATGATAGAAACCTTTAAATACATTTAGGGAATCAAAGGAGGAGACTATATTTAATAGAAGAAAAACTACCACAACCAGAGGACATAGTCTTAATTTAGAGGGGTAAATGTTTAAACATATTTTCAGGAAGTATTACTTTACTGAGAGGGTAGTAGATGCATGGAATAGCCTTCCAGCTGAAGTTGTAGAGGTTAACACAGTGAAGGAGTTTAAGCATGCGTGGGATAGGCATAAGGCTATCCTAGATATAAGATAAGCCCAGGGACTAATGAAAGTATTAAAACAATTGGGCAGACTAGATGGGCAGAATGGTTCTTATGTTAACTTTCTATATTATCCTAATCCTAGCGGATTAATGTGGTAAACTATATTCCATGATTATACCAGACAATTTTCTGTTCCCTTCCTGTGCCATGTATGATCCATGCAACCTGCGCCAATAGAATATAGTTATCTGTATATCCATCACTAGTGATGTCCCGAACGGTTCGCAGGCGAATAGTTCCTGGCGAACATAGCTTGTTCGCGTTCGCCACGGATGGCGAACATATGCGATGTTCGGTCCGCCCCCTATTGGTCATCATTGAGGAAACTTTGACCCTGTACCTCACAGTCAGCAGACACATTCCAGCCAATCAGCAGCAGACCCTCCCTCCCAGACCCTCCCACCTCCTGGACAGCATCCATTTTACATTCATTCTGAAGCTGCATTCTTAGTGAGAGGAGGGACAGTGTGCTGCTGCTGATTTAATAGGGAAATTGATAGCTAGGCTAGTGTATTCAGTGTCCACTACAGTCCTGAAGGACTCATCTGATCTCTGCTGTAAGGACAGCACCCCAAAAAGCCATTTTTAGGGCTAGAACATCAGTCTGCTTTTTTTTTTTTCCTGTGTAATCTAATTGCAGTTGCCTGCCTGCCAGCGTGTGTGTCAGGCTCACAGCGTATACTGTGCCCACTTGCCCAGTGCCACCACTCATATCTGGTGTCACAATAGCTTGCATTTAAAAAAAACAAATACTTTTTGGACTGTAATATAATAGCAGTCAGTTTCCTTCACACGTGTGCATTTCAGGGCCTGCCAGGGCATAGTGTCACACCAGTGCAACTCATATCTGGTGTAACAGTAGTGTACATTTAAAAAAAAAATACAATTTTGACTGTAATAGATTGAATAGCAGTTAGTTGTCTGCAAGCGTGTGTGTCAGGCCTACAGCTTCTACTCTGCCAACTTCTGCCAGTGCACAGTACCACTCATATCTGTTGTCACAGTAGCTTGCACGCATAGTACCACTAATCGAAAAAAAAATGACAGGCAGAGGCAGGCCACCCCTCAGGGGCCGTCGTGGTCGTGGTGCTGTGATTCTCTTTGGCCCTAGAATAATGCCCAGTGTTCAGAGGCCACGTACCCTGAACTCTAAAAGTTCTGAGGACATAGTTGACTGGCTAACACAGGACACCCAATCTTCTACAGCTTCCGCTCGGAACCTTGACGCACCATCCTGCTCCAGCTTAGCTTCAGGCACCTCTGAAGTTACCACTCGCCCGCCTGCCGCCACCACAAACACTAGCACCACAGCCGCTTCACTTGATATGTCAGAGGAGTTATTTACACATCAGTTGGTAGAAATGAGTGATGCGCAAGCATTATTGCCAGAGGATGTAGATAACAGGGATATGTCTCAGTGAGGCAGCATTACACACATGGACGTACGGTGTGGTGATGATGATGTTGTACCCGCTGCTGCTTCCTTTGCTGAGTTGTCAGATACAAGTGAAGTGGTTGATGATGACGATGCATCCGTGGATGTCACGTGGGTGCCCGCTAGAAGAGAAGAAGAACAGGGGGAAAGTTCAGATGGGGAAACTTGGTTTTCAAGGAAATTTCACATTTAATTTTTTTTACTTTTGTGTATTTCAGTGACAAATGGCCAACTCCAACAGCTTTCACAAACATCTGAAACCAGTTCTTCAATATCTTCATATTCCTCTGGAGCTGCAGTGAATGCTATCAATGGATATCATCACGCTCTCATCTCTAGTCCAGCCATGTATGATGCTGCAATGGTGGATGTTGGCATTTCTACAGAGGTATCGCATGATAGTTTGTTAAGGAGAACAGAAACTGCCATACAGACTGACCTTCCTAGGTCTTCTTCTAGGCTCTCAGATTTTGAAGGACCTCAGAAGTTGGGGAAGGTCTTATCTGAGACCCAGATAACTATACGCCCAACTGTACTGCTAAAGGACACAGCCATAAGGACAGAAAGCTTCCTGGAATCTCAACACAAGAAGAAGAAGAAGTCCTCCAGTGGGGATAATTATAGGTCTGAATCTCCAAAAACAGCATTATTATTGGCTCTCAGCAAACCTCGGAAACCAATTAAGAGATCTCAGAGTTACCTTACTCTTTGGGGTATGTGTTGCTAAATTGGTCCTAGTAAGAAGTATTTTATGTGCATTTAGCATTTGTATAGTAGAGAGATCTTGAGAAAATCAGTTCAAGAGAATCACATGAGATTCATTGCATCTGTTTGTAATCACTTTTTTATTTTATTTTTTACTCCAGAAGCCAGAAAAACGAAAAAGAAAGAGAAACGTACAACTACGGAAAATGCTAGTCTGCAACGTTCCAAAACCTTTATGAATTTATTTTTTAAGGGTAGTCGAGGCAAAGTAAATGGTGAAAGCAGTCAAGGAGCTTTGAGCAAACCTAAATCCCCACCAAGCCGTGACACAGAAAAAGGTAATTGGTGAACATTTAATAGTTGTGATGGGACGCATGTGGCATATGATATAGGCCTCGATTTTTTTTATTTTTTTTTTTACATTTTTGAAAATAAGATTTTAATAATTTGATATTTTTTATATTGGTATATTTTTTTTATATGATTTTTTATTTCATATTTTAATATTTTTTTTAAAAAATAATTGAAAAGTTTATTTAAACATATTAGTTAATTTGACAAGCCTATCCAAAAATATGAAGGACAAATTTAGGTGTCAGCTTATTGGCATTTAATTGACAAGAACGTAAGTTGTTGGTATAATTCATCAGTTATGCCATTATCAATAAGTAAATTAAAGGGACACGATCATGATGATTATTTATTATCCAATTATCGTTCTATATTTCACATAAAAAAAATGAAAACACTGTATATGTAGTTTGTGCACTATTTATTGAATAGTGCTGAATAAATTTTACTTAAGCGAAATTAATTGTTAATTAAACCTTTGTATTAGAAGTCAAAGGAGCGGTGTTAAAGACTCCTTTTAAACAGAATAAATTCCATGAAGAGGTTTTAACTGTGATATTTTAACCATTTGTTTGAGATTTGCAATGATACACAAAGCCTACTCCTGCCACTGGTTTGGTAAACTTCTATAACACAATCCTATTGGCTCCACTTATAATCTGCGTCTATATTTAATATGTTTCTAAAATGCATTTGTTAAGCTCCGGTGAGCTTCTAGGCATTAAATGAAGCAGGAAGATCAAAGTAATAAAACAAAAGCGTACCCAGGTTTTCTCAGCTGGATTCTATGACCATTATTCTTGGTAGGCAAATTAAAATTCCAGTAGCATTAAGAATGCTCTTTACTTTACTTTAGTTATACTACTCTCAGATCAACTCCCCAACCCTGGGATATCTTGAATATTGATGAACTGGTATCAAGTTCTTCTCTTTTGACTTCCTTCTGTGTCAAATTAATACTGATTTAATGTCTGGTAAAGGGATATTATGAGCGCCAAAACAATGTTAGCTTTAGGGAGTGGTTATGGTGTACAGATCATGCCCCTGTATTGTCACTTAGTTCTCAGCCATTAAATCACTTTATTTAGGCAGCCCTTGCCAAACCTTCCCTGCACGTGAACCACGCAGTCTCCATACACACTTCCTGTAAAGAGAGATCTGATTTGTAAACTTCCTTTATTGCACATTCTATTTAATTTAGAATTTCTTATCACCTGGTCTGTTACTAACCTTCTAGTGCCTACAGGAGCTTCCTGTGTGCAATTTAAAGTTCAGTTAACAAAGCAGGAGATAGGAACGTCTAAAGTAAACACACTGTACTGATTGAAACTTGAGCCAATTTGTTTTCATGCAGTCAGTGTGAGTCCCAGCCAGGGGAGGTGTGGCTAGGGCTGCATAAAATTAAACAAAGCGATTTAATTCCTAAATGCCGTGGACTACATCTCCCATAATGCTCTAACAGCCGTAATGCTGTCAAGGCATCAGAGAATACGAAGTCCACAACATCTCGATATTCTGAAAGTTGTCTACCCCTGAGCTATACACTAAAGCTGCTTAATTGATCTAAAGTTGCTTTGGTTCTTATAATATCCCTTTAAGTAAACGTCATTCAGAACACATTCAGCACCATTACAACTTCACAACTCTGAGGTCGATCACGTCATATTACCATCTTGAGGATCAAAAAGATAAATATGACATGGTCCTGGTCCTCGTCCTGGTCCCCGATTCACATAAAGAGATTGTCTCAGTGTGAAATAATTTATAATTTATTCGCAGTACACCTCGGAAAACATTACCTGTAGGAAGTTAGCGTCTGCGCAAACCGAGAGAACGGATTGGCGCTAGTTCTAGGATCCCTGAACAGCCAAATGTATTCTTGGCTCAATACTAACGCCCATTGACAATATTTAAAGATGTATTTGTTGTCCAAACCGTAAAACGGCTGCTTATCTTTAGCAAAAAAAAACAAACCCTAAGCAATACAGTTCGGAGACTTATGTTTGCATTAGATAAAATCAATAGACAATGGTTTCCTCAATATCCTTTTCAGAGAGACTGGAACATTAATACACTTTTGTTGTGCACATGTCTGTACATAATAAAACCGCAGCTGCTGTTAATATTCAGACCTGAGTGTTGGCTTTCTCAGAATGCTTGTATTGGCTAGAGATATGAAACTGGCATTCACGTTAACTTGACTCTCTATACACCATAACCACTACAACTCGGTGTCCACGCTATCCCATTATTTTATTTTTGTTGTTGTTTTTTTGTCACACTGTTTAGAAGTTGATGAAAAATCATGATCTCCCCAGCACCGCAGACCACTGGCCACCAGGTGCATTGATAATGCGTAACTTAGACTTCTTAATTATCAGTGCCAAGCCCATCTAGCCTGGAGAACAGTGATAGCCTGAGAGCACTGGGGCAGTTGCACATAAATGACATTTGTAATGTGAAAGCGTACATTGTGCATTGTGAATGTAGCTGAGGGGGTATTGGCTTATATGGGTGCCAGGGAGAGCTCCATTTTTTGTCAAAACTCTCCTTTATTGTTTGATTAAAGCATCTTTGGTGGTTAATATGCATTGTGTCCCTTTAAATATGTATGGGTGAATGTGAATGTATGTTTGCTTCTGGAGATCTATATAACCGCTCAACAAGAAAAAAGGGGGTGCAATATAGTATCTCAGTTTGATGTTTGATGGTAATTGTATGTTCATGGTATTTCCTATTTCTTCCAGTCAACATTGTCCAGAAATTTATGATCAGAAGCCTGAAGAGGGGTAATACAGCATGTTGTGTGAAGTGCCTATAGTGTGAGGTCTCTAATTACTTAACGATGTGGCTGCATGCCACCATCACTGCAGACAAATGCTAGCTGCAGAAAATTTCTCAAAATCTAAACATAACTAACATTTGAAATCTCAAACCTCTTGGAGCACACCTCCAGTGATGGTGGACTGTGGGCAGGGACCCTAATTCCATGTTAAACTGCTTAAAATGGTTCAACCAAGTCAAAGAGATAAAATGATCATTGTGCCTAGAGCAGGCATAGGCAACCTTCAGCACTCCAGATGTTTTGGACTACACCACCCATGGTGCTTTGCCAACATTATGGGTGTAAGAGCATTATGGGGATGTAGTTCACAACATCTTGAGTGCTGAAGGTTCCCTATCCCTGGCCTAGAGTGTACCTTCAATAGCAAACTATTATATTTTCCTCGTTAAGTACATTTAATTTGATAAATATTCTGTGATGCACATGGTATTTGCAACACATCATTGTGTCCGTCTGAAAGATGTCTTTAGGATGTTCTCCATCCATCCATCCACTGACTGAGCCTAATGGGAATCGCAGTATATAGGAGCTTCCAGATGTCGCCTAATCCAGATGCGAGAAATCTGTCTAATTTCAGATTTTGGACATTAAATGTGTTTGATTGTATCATTTGATTTATTATATTGCTGTTTGCATATTATTCACTAGATGTTTTTGGACTTGGTATTAAAGTGCAGAGATCGGTACATAGGGTACATAGGGAATTAAAGATTCACTGAGCGGATTTTCCTGATTCATTAAGGTTAACCAGATCCAACCAATCGCGTATCAGTCCTTCATACTGATGTACATCACATGCAGAGTGCTGCCTCTCTTGTATACAGAATGAATGCGCTGTAAGAAAAAAAATCTATTAATTATGTAGTATCCCAATAAAAATACATTGATCAGGGAACTTGTTTTCCTCAGACAGCGGCATATACATACTCCATGGCAGCAGTCATCATCATGCTGACCTAGTTAATTGTGTTTATAAATCTAGCCAAACCTGTAACACCTACTCAGAGCTACCTGTTATATACCTGTTACATGTTATATATCTGTTATATGTTATATGCCTGTTATATGTTATATACCTGTTATATGTTATATGCCTGCTAGATTTGTAACCTTGTAACAAGATCATGCAGTTTGAGCATCTCAGGCCACACACACAAAAAAAAAGGGAATATCAATTTATTGTTTCTAAATAAATATGCACTTAGGAAAACGTGAAAATATTTTTGATCCCCTTGATTTAACCCCTTAAGGACCAAACTTCTGGAATAAAAGGTAATCATGACATGTCAGACATGTCATGTGTCCTTAAGGGGTTAAAGAGGGGTAGTTGTCGATCAGTTAACGTCCCCATGCTGAGCTTATTGGGATAGCTCTAGATGCTCTGTACATTAAACGCGGTGACGAATGATCTAGTGAATAATTCAGCAGTTGATATCTGTTTGAAGGCTTTTCGGGAATATTGAAGAGGCTACTTCAAAAAAATTGCACTGGGTTTTATAACATTCTAATTCAAAGCATCACAGCTCGAGTTTTAATCGTGCCCCTTAATGTAATATATATTTAGTTTTTCACTTAAAGTGATACTATAGTCACCAGAACAACTACACCTTATTGGATTTGTTCTGGTGAACATGCAGTGTTTAAATTACAGCCTATGGATAACTCCACTGGCCACTCCTCAGATGGCTGCCAGAGGTGCTTCCTGGGGTTGTGCTACACAGTGAGCAGCACTGCCATTCAGTGTCTCCACCCTCTGCATGCAGACACTGAACTTTCCTCATAGAGATGCATTGATTCAATTCATCTCTATAAGGAGATGCTGATTGGTCAGGGCTTGTGTTTGACTTGTGCTGGCTCTGCCCCTGATCTGCCTCCTTGACAGGCTCAGCCAATCCTATGGGAAGCATTGTGATTGGCTCAGAACACCACTACTGATGATGCCAGCAGACAGTAGGCAGATCAGAGGCAGACAGGGGCAGATCCATCAGCTGCAGACTTGAATACAAGTAAGATCTTACTATATTGAGGGAGTCAAGGGGATCGGGGGGGCTAGATGGTGGTTTTAACACTAGGGTAAGGAATACATGTTTGTGCTCCTGACCCTATAGTGTTCTTTTAATGTTTCTTTAGACTTACCAGGACTGTTATTTACGAATACTTACTATCAGTGGAGGTTGCAGAAATGTTTGAGATACCTTCTTCTCATGTACTTTCTGCCTTGTTTTCTGCTACTTTTGATTATTAATATCTGTTTTCTCTTTAAGTAGTTATTGTGCGTAGTACTTCAGTGCGTAGTTTGATGGGCGGACTTTTTTTTTTAATTTTATTTATTAGATGATTGTTTAATTCCAATGGATTGCTCAAGCAATGTTGGTTTGTTTCTCTCTTAGGAAAAGACCGTAATAAGCCATTTTTCTTTGGATCTCAAAGGGATTTAAACACAATATACAATGGAGACATGCAGACCTCTTTGGAGGACAGATTGGCTACAACCGAAGATATGGCCTCAAAATTGCTAAATGAAGACGAGGTTTCAGCCGTTGCACGCCACTGTAGAAGGGTACGTAAATAAAAGTCTAATTTGTGAAAAGACTATAAAAACCTAGTTCCTTCTTGTAAATTTAAAAAAAAGACAATTATACTATCAAGGTTATTAACTCAAGTAAGAATTCAAAGTGAATTTAAACGTTCTGGTCTAAATAGCCAAATTGTAAAAATCCTCAAAGTCACTAAAGCTTTTCAGTGAGCTACTCTGGATTTATGTCTTAACAAATATCTGATATATTAAGTGCAAGTTTGTTTCCTTACTGTATTCACACAGTGGAATATGATTATTTTAACCCAACAGCTGGTGATCTTTCACAAGAAACATGTGATATCAAACGTGTCCATCTACGCGTTAATATGCTCTAAAACAATGCTTAGACATTTCCATGGATAAATCAAATTAACATCAACTTGTAACTGGCTGACTTTGACTACCCATTGATTCAGTATTTAATTTATCTGAACTGTGAAATGGACTTAATACTTTGCTTCAGAGCTCCAAAGGAGTGGTTTAATTCCTGCCTGAGATGGGATTACAAAGCAAGATATACCTATACCTAAAAAATACAAAAGAAAATACGCTCATAGGGGATTAACGTTGCTACAATAAAGTGCCCCTTATTTATATATCGCACTCACAAGATTGAGGTTTTTTTCAAGCTCATCAGAATGATGTGGATTCTCTTGGACCCCTCGTTTGTTGAAGGAATAGATATTACATGCAAGAGATAAAAGATGACATAGTGTAATGCTGTTTTGAAAAAGTATAAATTGGCTTTAATGGTTACACTTACAGCATAAAAGTTGTAAAAAGGCCAGGAAGTCTGACTTCGCAGACTTCCTCAGGAGTGATGAAGTGCTTCATCACTCCTGAGGAAGTCTGCGAAGTCAGACAAAACGCGTAGAGTTATTTGAACTTTGATTTTATTTTATTTGATTTTATATTTGTTTATCTGGCTGAGATCTCTACAAGGATTTCGTTTCCTGCATTGTCTGGACGACAGATTTGTATTGATGGGCCTTTTTACAACTTTTATGCTGTAAGTGTAACCATTAAAGCCAATTTATACTTTTTCAAAACAGCATTACACTATGTCATCTTTTATCTCTTGCATGTAATATCTATTCCTTCAACAAACGAGGGGTCCAAGAGAATCCACATCATTCTGATGAGCTTGAAAAAAACCTCAATCTTGTGAGTGCGATATATAAATAAGGGGCACTTTATTGTAGCAACGTTAATCCCCTATGAGCGTATTTTCTTTTGTATTTTTTAGGTATAGGTATATCTTGCTTTGTATCTGTGTATTTTAAGGACTAAGAGGAATCCTTTTGTTATACCTTACCATACGAAGGGAAGTAATTATCCTTTTGCATATTTTGCACATACTGCACTTGGGTGGTCTAATATTTGTATCTCTATATACTGAGATGGGATTAGCCAGATTCCATTATTGGGTTTATGGTGTGAACTGAAAACTGTATTGGAAACGTTGGGCTATAGTTGTCTGTATTCTTCTGTTGGCTATTTTTGCTTGAATTTTGCACTTTGGTTTTCAATTGACCACAATTTGTCTTTTCATGAACTAACCCCTATGCCTTGCCATGGCATATCATCAGTTGTAAACGTTTAAAACAGAAGTGTGTCTTATTATTTTTTTAACATTATTTCTTACTTCTATATTTCCTCATTAATAATCAAGCCTTTGACGATTTCAGTATTTTAGCTCCAGGCAACATTGGTGCCAAAAGCTTTAATTTTCTTTTATGTTTTATCAAAGATTTCCAGTGTTTTAGTGGCGCTGTACCTATCCCATTCCTTGTATGTAAATTATGGTATATTAAAAAAACAACACAGAGAAAGATATGGTATATTTTACCTTTAATCCATACTTGGAATACAGCACATAGCTGTATATGATGACATACTGATTTTCTACCAGTAGATGGCAACATACTACAAGTATCAAAATATCCGTGCAGGGTTGGCACTGAGTAACAGCACTGGGTCGATCATCCATTCTTTAGTTTTTTGCTCCCTTAACACTTTAACAATGTGGTCACCCTATAATTAATTAGTTAAGCAGCCTCACAGAGCAGGATCTTTCTTTGTGTGTTTGTCCAGATAGCTTCTGATGCCACCAGTTATTTTCCCTCTTCTCTACCTGGTGGTCCAGATGGCACAAAACCTTTTTTCACCTGCCCCTCTCTCCTGGTGGCCCATTTAGTCTAAACTGGCACCAAGCACTCTTCTTCTACTTCCTGGTGATCTAAGAAGCCCCAGATGGCACCAACCTCTATTCTGCCCTGGGGTCCAGATTTTGCAGGAATCATTTGCATAACTATTGCCATAGGTTCTTCCTTAATATATACGGAGGAGAAATAGTTATTTTAACGGCCTTTTCCTGGTCTTCATTACATTTACGCATCTTGGTTTTTAGTGTACCTACACTTTAATTTTTAGTTTTTTTTTTAGAATGTATGTACTTAAAAAATACTTTGGGGTTGGTTTTGCTCTCTTTGACTATCATTTTTTCATTTTGAAGTTTAGCGAATCTAATCTCCTTTTTGCACACATTATTGGCTTCCTCATATATTTTATAGGATGTATCGGATTTCTCCAATTTAAAGGCTTTGAATGCCCTTTTCTTATTTTTAACTTCTTGATTCACTTCCCCACTAAGCCACATTGTTTTTTTCTTTTATATTTATTACCCAATGGTACATACTGAGAAATGTACCTTTCTAATATTTGTGAATATTGTTGAATTTTAGTCTACCTTTTACAAATCATATCTGAATTAACTACAACTTGCAGCGAACAGAACTCAAAGTCCAAGACTTTTTTGGGGCTTTGAGACCAGCAATTTGTTTGATACCGTCTGTCTTAGTTGTGAAAACACTTTTGTCATGGCCACCAGGCATACACAAATACAAACTGACAGACACATATACAGACCAGACACATACATACATAAATCTGCTCTCCCAGACACACACATACAGCGACACACACTCACAGATACACATTCTAAGCGACATAGCAAGGGGTTCTGGGAATTGTAGTTGTAGGAAAGCTCTGACGGTTCAAAAGGTAGAACAGAAAGGATTGTTCTATGGCACAAAACAAAAATAAAATAAAAAAAAATAATAACAATTAAAATCTAAAACGCCAAACATAATTGTCTGTAACCTAGCCTGCAGCTTGCATCTAAGAAACACAAAATGCCCATTAATAAAAATGCAACTCCTATGACTAGCCAAGGGCAATAGGAGTTGTACTCCAACAACTTATTGTTTAGGTCACCTATGTCTCCTGTTTAGTTAACCTAATGGGAACGTATACTCACCAGAACAACTACATTAAGCTGTAGTTGTTCTGGTCACTATAGGCAGTCCCTGTAAACATTGCATTTTCAGAGAAAAGGCAGTGTTTACATTGCTCCCTAGCGACACCTCCAGTGTCCATTCCTCTGCGTGGAGGTGCTGAACTTTCCCCATAGAGATGCATTGATTCAATGCAACTCTATGAGGAGATGCTGATTGGACAGGGCATCTTGGACGTAAAATCCCAAGGGCAGAGTACAGAATATTTGATAGAGTCCTAACCTCAACATCTGAGGAAAGGGATTTAGGGGTGATTATTTCAGATGACTTAAAGGTAGGCAGACAATGTAATAGAGCAGCAGGAAATGCTAGCAGAATGCTTGGTTGTATAGGGAGAGGTATTAGCAGTAGAAAGAGGGAAGTGCTCATGCCATTGTACAGAACACTGGTGAGAACACGAAGAGCATCACCTGATCACTCTAAGCCAATGCATGGAAAGAAGAAAGATGCATAGAATTAACATTAGCCAGCCCAGGCTCTAGCCCAGGCTGGCTAATAACGTACCAATAACACGGTCGCACGGCAGAGGGGTAAACTTCATAAGTGTAACGTTGCATAGTAAAACACTGCACATACAGACCCTAGGCACAATGACCACTTCAAGTCACTGACGTTGTCATGGTGTTTGGGGAAACCCTAAAATATTTTCTACTTGTCTGACGAGTGACAGTCATTTGCTTTCACAATGCACCAGATGTCATATCACAATTTGCTGCCCACACCACATTATGGAATTGTCAAATGGCTTATTTGCAGGTGTGCCTACCTGCACAGGGTAAAGGTGTATCTGAATGGAATAACAATTTAAATAGAAATCATAGACGTACATTGTCAGAGATTTAACACTTTAAGGGGATGTCGCGAGCCTGGTCTGGAATAGCAGGGGCTGTTTTATGCTTTTAACTTGCAATATTTTATTTTTTCTGCAGTATATCCAGGAGGGGGGAATCGAAGATCTGGTGAGGCCGCTGCTTGCGATTTTAGATCGCCCAGAGAAACTTTTGTTACTACGAGATATAAGGTACATGAAAATGGCAACTGTAATTCTGCTGGAGCATTGCCATATGTTGCTCTTTGAACAGATAAAACAAAATTACTTATGTTTAATTATATTTATCATATTTTAATATTGAATAAAAAAATCACAAAAGGGAATCATAGTTAAATATTTCAGTTTATCGGAATATTAGAATGGGGGCTGATGGACGGACAGGTGCGTGTTCTAAACCATTAACAACCAGCAAGTTCTAGAATGAAGCCGTCTCGCGTTCTTCTAGACAGAAGGCTACCATGTGTCATCAGAGCTTTATGGAGGGGGCAATAAGCAGATATGAATGTAAAAACTTTAACCAGGTCAATAAAAAACAAAACGGAAGAAGGTGCTGAGATAATGATGGTTGAAAAACAAATTGGGTCTGTGCATTTTTTATAAGTTATATCATTTCTATTGGATACTGAGATCATAAATATCCACTATCACAGAAATAATACAATATGTTGTGTTTTCAGCCTCATTTCTCTGTAAATATTTGTATGCAAACAAGATTGTCAGCACGTTATGTCTTCTAGGGGTCTGGTGGCTCTTACCGACCTGGGGAGATTTGACAGCATGGTTATTTCCCTGGAACATGATGCCTATGACGCCCTAAAAAACAGATCTGGTACGTGAGTGTTAATAAAACTAAACCTGGCCAAAGGGTCTGGAGCGGATCAATGTTTGATGCATTTACGTTTAACTCAAATAAGTAAAAGGATGTAACAGGCCCTAGTGTGTTTTCTTTTGGAATTGGACTGATGTTTTGGTTGAGAAAGAGCGACAGTCTCTGGGAGACAGAGTGCAGTGAGGAACTAGGGGCACACAAAACGGGGGTGGAGGAAAGTAAAAAAAAAAATCTGAGTCTGAGTCACATGTTCGATTCCCAGCAAGGTTAATTCCATCTTTCCAAGGTCCATAAAATGGGTACCATTAACACCAGACCCAAAGATATACTAGAAAGCCTAGATAATTGGCTAAATAGCGTACTATTATTATTGTTATTATTCAAAGAAATTCTACATCAGCATGCCAACAGATGTCAGTGCAATTTGACTGCAAATTAGTTTCAAACCATATCTTCAACACTTAAATTAGACGGTGTGTTATGTTAGGTCATGGTGCTCTAAAGTGTCTGTGAATAGATTGTATTATTATACTTATTAAGCAGGATGTTCCCGTTTCATCTTTATTCAAGGACTTTCATTGTATCCATTTATACATTGTATCTATCTGTCCATCTATATATATATTTTTTTATTTTTTTATTGGAATTGTAAAGTTTAAAAGATATGTCAATGGGACAGTTTAGGCACCATTATAAGTTCATCAAAGTGAAGTTGTTATGGTGCCAGGAGGTCCCTGACGCTTGCTCACCTTAAGGGGTTAATCCGTTCTTGATTCTGCAGCAGAGAGATTCAACTTAGAACAAAGATTTTGGGGTACTTTAAACTGTTTAAGAACAGTTTAACCCCTTCAATGTGAGTCAGCACCAGGGACCTCCTGACACCATAACAACTTAAAGGGACACTATAGGCACCAAGACCACTTCAGCTCATTGGGATTTCGGCGCTGGGATCAGACAGGTAAATAAAGGGTATTTAATGCTTTATTTAATGCGGGGAGAGGGGAGGCAGAGGTAGAGATAGTGCCAGAAATACAGCCTGGTATTCCTGACACTATATTATCCCTTTAATTTTGAATAAGTTGTTATGGTAAGTAAATTTTGATGGAGCACTTGTCATAAAATTTGATAGAAAGTGTCTGTGCTCTATGTGATGATTTGTCCCATAATTACTCTGTTTTAAATTGGTAAATGTGACTTATTATTGTTTTAGAAAATAAATACATGTAGACGTAGATGTAGACTTGTAGAATATGATCTCCGGCAGCTGGGGAGCCATAGACGGGGTGGGGGAGGGTTCATTTCTGATTTGCTAAATCTATGTGAACTTGATGTAGATACTTGTGGCCTTTAAAAACTAAACTTCACCTAAAATAATATAATTACACTGAGCGAAAATGTGGAAAAGTGGCTTGACTGCCCTCCTAGCTGTTTTCACAGGCGTGAATCGTGTGCAGAACTAATGTGTCTGTTTGGGCCGCTGTCCTTGGAGAATATTGCTTGACACATGCCTAATTAGATATGTTTGGCGTGTGAAGGGGAAGGAATGTAAAACCAGCCAGATGACATTATGGGAAGGGAAGGGAAGGGGGGGGCACTCATGAATCTTGAGGGGGCAGCTACATTTCCAGGGAAATGATTACAAATATAGAGTCTGTGTCCTGTAATTTGCACTACGCAGCATAAATGTCCAGCTGGCGTAGGATAGTTTGGGGGTTATGTATAATAGATATAATTTTTATGCATTTTTTGTCACTTTTAGTTTTTGCTCCTATGTATTCCCTTATTTGTGCCACAATATTCGTCACTGCGCCTCTTCTGGCATTTTATGCTCCTGTTCCATTTTGATTTTGTTCATAAATGTGTTGCTTCCAATGTGTAAGAAGCCTTTTTTCTGACAAATTGTTCTGTTGCTGTTACAAGTAATGAGCTATCACAATCTTTTTTTTTTTCTCTAAGCGAAACTATAGTATCAGGAAAACACAGTTGTTCCCTATAGTGCCCCCTCCCTTGCAACCTCACTCTGTGGTGCAGAATGGGTATAACAAAAAAGGGGTTCAGGCTCCGCCTCCACTTCTCCCCCGTGGATGTCGGGGGAGACCTAATGCTCATGCGCGGCAATTGCTGCGCTCCCATTAGTATTTCCCCTATAGGAAAGCATGTGTAATGACGCTGGATGTCCTCATGCACAGGTTGAGACCATCCAGCGTCAGGTGGCAAAAATTCCCTCTAGTGGCTGTCTGGTAGAGGTGGAGTTAACCCTCAAAGGTAATTATTGTAGTTTACCCAAAACCTGCTATAATTCCCACTGTAGGGTTTAGGGACCAGTGACTATGCACCTAGACCTCTTAAACAAGCTGAAGAGGTCTGGGTGCCTGAGTGTCCCTTCAAAGAATAAACAAATGCTCCGAATTGCAAATGTGCCGTGTTTTTTGTAGTGATATTTCTCCCCTTATCTTGCGTACATGTGAATGTAACCAACTGTAAAATGATCCAAGGAAAAAGGAGCAAAATATCCTAGAATGGAATAAATAGTGGTGGATTACAACTAAAATGCAGAAATTAAGTCACGAGTGTATAAAGGATGGAGTGACCGCTTTATACATAAGAAAATGGCGCAAATCTGACATGAACGTGAAGGATTATTTAAGGAAACCAGAATCTGTGGTTGTGTTACCGCTTTGATTGTCGTTACACTCACGTTATTTCTCACGGAGCCAGCTGGTATGGTTTATCCTTTATTTCATTACCAGTGTTACAACTCAATATCACTTGTTTGGGTAAAGGCAAACCATGGAGCTTATCCTCTAAAAACTCTGAATTGTAAAAATAGAATTCAAACTGCCAACTCTAGGCATCAACAGCTGATTTAGAAGGAAAATCTGCAACATGGCTAATTGCCGCTTGGCTAGTGTAGTCTACATTTTGTAATTTCGATTTCAATTCTGTCAAATGTTGTCTCATTTCATTAATAAACCCAGCTCGGCTTGTGAACTTTAGCTTTTAGAAAGAACCTGGGCAGTACTATTGGTAGAATAGGATACCATATATACACCGAAGGGGCAGCATGCTCTCAGAATGCACTGATAAATAACAGTCACGTGTCACGGACAGCTATGATAAGTTTATGGATACTGCCATAGAATGTCTTCATCTGAAAAATGGTGCACAGTACAAAAAGTAGGACAATCACCATGGAAACCAGTAGAACCAGGAGGTATTGGTGACTTATCCCGGTTTACCTCTTTGCACCATTTTCAGAATACCACATATTCATAAATCTATCGATAGTGCAATTTTTCAAAGAAAAAAAGTTTAAAATGCACATTGCAGTCTGCCCTGTAAATATGGTTCTCGGAGACAGTCAGCTCCTCGAGTCTATTCTGTCTCTTTCCCTTATTTTTCTCTATCACCCTGGCCCGTCTCGATGTCATCTCTCTCCTCTGCATTTTTCTCCCTTTCTCTATCTCCTCCAAGTTAATAAAAAAAGTGGATCATTGCTGGGTTATGACAATGCCCCTATCCATGCTGTAAAAAGTTGAACATATATTATGAAAATGTTTTTATTATTTTATTGCTCTACGTATTTTTTTCTAGTGACGTCTCCTGTCCTTCGGCCAGCTCATCATGACGACTCACTTCCTAAGAGACATCTGGTCACTCCGGTTCCTGGTCAGTTGATCATCGCAGCCTTTTAGTAAATGGGTACCAGAGGGGTGGTCAGTACATGGGCTTGCAATATATAGTCAACTATCTGGTACTCTCACGATTCAGTATCAACATCTGTCTGTATCTCCGTTAAAAGGACAGAACTCTGTGGGCACCTCATTGTATATGCCATGCATACTATTGTTTAACATCAGAAATAGCCATTTTCATAGTAGTTTACCCCTTTTTTGTCATTTTGATTTTATTATTTTTATAAATAAAGAAAGCTAAGGATACATTTGGTAAGACCAAAAATAATGAATTATTATAGATCTTTTCAATCTTGTTACATCTGGCAATATCCCCCTAAGGTGGGCATGACATCGCCAGTGTATGGTTGTAGTCTGATTAATACTATGATTAATGAACATTTGTGGTTTGGTTTATATTAATAGTTTAAATGATTCTTATAGGAACCCATACTTAGACAGTTGTACTTTTGGACAAATAGGTTCTAAAAACTCAGTCTGTTATTTTTGAAAATCTGATATTTACATGGTTGTTCATCTGTATAAAAGTACCTACATCTTTGACGTTATATTATGTTCTTTTCAGGCATAGGGTAATGGGCATGGACGTCCACAGGGGATCCCCCTGGATTTTTGTACTTGCCCTATTAAAAAGGATGGATTGAGAAGTTGGGCAGAGGGCCCAGCCAAAGAGTGGGGCCCACCATCCATCCTATCTTTCTCTGTTCGTGTGGTGCCAGCTTGGCCCATCTGGATATTTCCTGGTCGGCCAGAAAAACATCAGAGCTTGTGCATAACCGCACAGGTGCAAGGGTCTCTGTCTCTGGGTAACTGGCAGGAGGGGAGCACACAGCACAGTGATTGTCTTCTGCATGTAGCAGGGCCGAGCAGAACGCGATGTGAGCAGTGAGCACCCTGTCAGAAACTCCTTCACCTGCAGTCTGCTCGGCCCTGCTACATGGAGGTTAGCAGGCACAAGAGGGCAGGGAATGAGCAGCATGGAGGGGGTGGAGTGAGAATGAGACACATGGATGGGGGGTGGTGGGAGAATGAGACACATAGAGAGGGGTGGTGGGAGAATGAGACACATGGAAGGGTGGTGGTTGGAGAATGAGACACATGGATGGGGGATGGTGGGAGAATGAGGCATATGGAAGAGCATGGTGGGAGAATGAGACACATGGAGGGGGATGGTGGGAGAATGAGACACATGGAGGGGGATGGTGGGAGAATGAGACACATGGAGGGGGATGGTGGGAAAATGAGACACATGGAGGGGGATGGTGGGAAAATGAGACACATGGAGGGGGATGGTAGGAGAATCTGACACATGGAGGGGAGGAGTGGGAGAAAAAGACACATGCAGGGGGGTGGTGGGAGAATGAGGCACATGGTGGGGGTGGTGGCATAATGAGACACATTGGGAGGGTGGGGTGGTTAAGACATATGGAGGGGCTATCCGGAAGAATTTGGCACATGGAGGGGTTGGGGAAGAGGAAAAAGAGACTCTCAGAGGAGTCTGAGGGGATGGAGGAAGGGGATAATGATACCGAGAGATAGGAGAAGGGGACAGTGGCACACACTGAGGGGCTGAGAAGAGAACAGTGACATACAGAGGGACTGGGGAAGGGGAAAAAGACACACAGAGGGGTTGGGGAGGGGGAAAAGAGACAGAGGGGCTGAGACACACACATGGGCTTTGGAATGGAGGAAAAGAGACAGGGACTGGTGGGGTAGAGACACACAGAGGGGCTGGGGAAGGAGATAATGACACACAGTATTTGTTTCTGTATGTGTGTCTGTGTGTGTCTGCATTTGTATGTATGTCAGTGTGTGCATTTGCATGTTTGGGTATCTGTGTATCTGTATGTGTGTCAATGTGTATATCAAATCTGACACTGGCAACTTGATTCTTCTATTAAACTTTTGCACCAGATTTCTCAACCCTTTGTGTGCTTGCGTTTTATGTGATACTGACGATGCCCCTCCCCTTCATGACATTGTCAAAAAGGGTCCAAGCAGGGCCGGACTGGGAAAAAAATTAGGCCCGGGCATTTTTCAATCACAGCGGCCCCCTAAGAAGGGGGCGGGGCCAGAGAGGGTGTGTTTTGTCATAACTAATGACAAGCACGCCCCCTCTCAAAGTGAGCAAGTTGGTTCAATGCGCAGAGCCCCGCTGAAGAGCTCTGGCATTAGAAAAAGGCCCTGTATTTGTTCTGCGCAGCGCAAGCAAATTTAATAACATGCTTGCGCTGTGTTTGCTTTTAAATTGTCTCTGGTGTCTCCACAAGTGGGATACCAGAGGACAAAAGGGCCAGGAAAGTGTATGGTGCATGCGTTTGGAGCCTGCTTGTGGGATTGCGTGTGTGTAGAGCGTAGTGTGGTATTGTGTAAATAGGTCAATTTAATTTGTGTTTGTGGAGTAATATGTGTGGCTAGGGGCTGTAGAGAGTGTGTGTATAGGGGGCATAGTGTTATAGGGGATGTAGCGAGTGTGTGCATACGGGCTGTAGTGTGTGTGTATAGGTGACGTAGTGTGTGTAGGGGTTGTAGAGAGGGTGTGTTTAGAGAATGTTGTATGTGTTTGCTGACAATAAATGTAGTGTGTGTGTAGGTGGTGCAGTGTGTGTGTGTGTAGGAGATCTAGTGTGTAAAGGACCCAGAGTGTGTATAGGAGATTGTGTGTGTGTGTGTGTGTGTATAGAGGATTAAGAGTGCATATAGGGTAAGGGATCTAGCGTGTATCTGGAGCGTAATGTGTGTAGTGGTGCAGTGTGTGGGGTGCTGTAGTGTGTGTGTGTGTGTATGTATATATATATATATATATATATATATATTTGGTCGTATTGTATGTGTGAGGGGCGCAGTGTGTGTGTATGTAAGAGGGGTGCTGTGTGTGAGGGTGTTTTTATCTGCCGTCACATTCTAGGTTTCTAATTTTCTTTGTCTGTTAACTCACTGAGGGTTATTTTATATATATATATATATATATATATATATATATATATATATAAAATAACCCTCAGTGAGTTAACAGACAAAGAAAATATATGTGTGTGTGTGAGCGATGGTGCTGTCTGTCTGAGGGTGCTGTGTGTGTCTGGGTGCTGTGTGTGTCTGGGTGCTGTGTGTGTCTGGGTGCTGTGTGTGTCTGGGTGCTGTGTGTGTGTCTGGGTGCTGTCTGTCTGAGGGTGCTGTGTGTGTCTGGGGGTGCTGTGTGTGTCTGGGTGCTGTGTGTCTGGGGGTGCTGTGTGTGTCTGGGTGCTGTGTGTCTGGGTGCTGTGTGTCTGGGGGTGATGTGTGTGTCTGGGGGTGATGTGTGTGTCTGGGTGCTGTGTGTCTGGGTGCTGTGTGTGTCTGGGTGCTGTGTGTGTCTGGGTGCTGTGTGTCTGGGGGTGCTGTGTGTGTCTGGGGGTGCTGTGTGTGTCTGGGTGCTGTGTGTGTCTGGGTGCTGTGTGTGTCTGGGGGTGCTGTGTGTGTCTGGGTGCTGTGTGTCTGGGGGTGCTGTGTGTGTCTGGGTGCTGTGTGTCTGGGGGTGATGTGTGTGTCTGGGTGCTGTGTATCTGGGGGTGATGAGTGTTTCTGGGGGTGATGAGTGTTTCTGGGGGTGATGTGTGTGTGTGTGTATGAGGGGGCTGTTTTTTTTTTTTACATTTAAATATGTTTTTTTTTAATAAGTAAAAAAAAAAAAAAAAAAAAGTTATATCCCCCTCCCTCCCACTTTACCTTTAGCCTGGGGCGGTCTGCCTGGGTGTGGGGAGCCGGTCTGCCTGGGAGGGGGACCATGCTGCCTTCCCTGGTGGTCCAGTGGTGAGAGTGAACTCTAGCCCCTGCCGGCTAGAGTTCACTCTCGCGAGATCTGAGCGGCAACGCTCAGACCTCGCGAGAGGATCCAGCGGAGCTGCTGGCTAGAGCTCCGCCGGTCCTCTCCTCCCTCCCTCACACCCCAGCCGGCAGCCGCATGTAACAGTGTCGCTGGGCTGGTGAGGGAGATCTTTGATCTCCCCACCGGCCCATGGAGACACACAGCAGGGCCGGCGCTCGGATAGCGCTGGCCCTGCACGGGATGGCAGGGGAGATCCTGTGATCTCCCCTGCCGGCCTCGGCCCCACCGTCATTGTGGCCCACCGTGCATTTGCCCGGTGTGCCCGATGGCCAGTCCGGGCCTGGGTCCAAGCATGGATTGCATTGCAATTATGCCCTCCCGTGGACACCCATGGTAATGGGTGAAAATATGAAAAGTAAGCAAACCTAATGCAGAAATAGAGATTTAGATCTACAGCAGTTCAACACCCTCCACATCTATAAATTATCTAAATAAATCACTGGGAACAAAACTGTTTAAATAGCTGAAAAAGGGGTGTTTGCATTTCTGAAGGCACGTGATGATGAGACCATAATCCCAACAAGACACAGTGTTGGGATAAAAATGGTAATCTCTTTTTTTTTTTTAATTCTTATCTTTTTTTTTTTTTAGATTACAGGGGAGCCTTCCACCTGAAGCCAGTTGATGGCGATTCAAGCAACGAAAGGCTTTTATCTGGAGAAATGGAAAGGTTAAATGTTTCAGACTCTAGAGAGGTCAAGAGGACACATTCTAAAAATTACACCCCTCTGAAAGATGTGCCAGTCGATGCCTGTAATGAGCAAAATGTAACTTTAAAAAAGTCTTCCTCTAGGCCTTTAAGGCCAAACTGGCTCCTTACAGAATCTACTAATCCTGAAGATGGCTCTCTAACTCCTTCGTTACACAGTGAGACTATGACTTTGCCGGCCAGAAGTAAAAAAGAGCAAAAACACCAAAATGGGACACCACAAACACCAAAAACTACACGCAGCAGGTCTAAAGAAAGAAAAGATGATGGGTATTCGGTGCTTAATAAACCCAGAAAAACCAGGCCAATCTTGTCTCAGATTTTTGGAGGGGTTTCTTTAGGTCCATCAAACCTTGATATTCGGCTAAAGCCTTTAAAACAGGATACATCGTTTGTGGAAATTAATCAGTCTTCACAGAATGGATTCACCAGTGAGAAAGAAGAGGAGTATGAACTGACCACTGTAACAATATCAAAGATGAAGCAGTCATTGGGTGAGTCAGCTGTGCAACAAAATACAAGAGTGGTATTGTACTCTCAGCCTGGACATCACGCATGCATTGCATATTGACTTAATTTCAGGTATTCTGTTCATTGCTTAAAGCAGATCTGTCATTTTTCAATATTCTATAAAGCTAAATTTTTTTATGAAATACTGGATAAGACTTCATTGGAATTTCATTGAAATTCCAACACAATCCAAAGATACCGTAAGACAAAGTAGGGACGTAAGTATGGACAAGCCTGATGAAAAGTTAACAATAGGTGCAGCACCACCGTCAACTTTTGTCCAATCCCAGCAAACATCGTAAGGGGTGTGTGTGGGATTCAGGCATGGTCTATGGAGGCACCCACCGTCTTGCGTGATCTTTCATAGACCTCAGTGTTGTACTCTCGTGGTTCCTGGCAACTGAAGCATTAGGTTCTGGAGAGGACATGCAATATGAAGATGGCAGTGGCCAAGAGGGACAGTTTGAGGTAGGTAAAAGTTACCTTTCCCTGCACTGCGTGGCCATCAGACCCCCAAAATTGGCAGATCCAATTTAAGGGCATTATTTAATGCAGATCTTTAAAGGAACACTTTAATGTTTATAAATACAAATATATATTTTTAAAATGAATGTGTCCCTTGTACCATTTAGATCCAGGGCTCCCAGTATAAACTAAAATAAACTAAAGTTAAACCTTTGGTCCAGCACTATCCTGGTCTCGTTGGTCTATCCTTATGATCTCAGCCAATCAAATACTTCTCCATAAAAAAACATTGATGGCCCCTTTCTGCATGCATGGAGAGTGCCTTCCTGCGCCAACAGGATTCTTCTCGTAGACAAGCATCATAGTGCTTCTCTATGAGGGAGACTTTCCTGCAAATGTGACAACTGTAACATTTACAGCCGAGACAAGAAAATGTGTAGCTTTTGTATGGTTGATAGTCACTAGAGACACACCTGGTGGAACACTGCTGTTTCTCAGAAACAGATATACTTTTATGTGTGAACCTGCAGGGACAGTATCTACCAACCAAGATCACTATATTAAGCTGTAGTGGTTTTGGGGCTTTGAGTGTACCTTTAACATTTTACCTTTACCTGTTGTCTCTTACACTGTACAGCTGGTTCTCGCTCTTTTTTTTATTTTAAAAAAGTATTCGTATAGCTTTTGTTTGACACATGACGCATGCAGCCGCCACAGAAATGTAGGATAAAACGGCAATTTGTGTGGGTAGACATCCAGAGCTGCATAAAAGATGTATACAATTTTATTGATTCATTTATTTGTTCATCCTTTAAATAAATATCGGGCAGATTTCTATGAGATTATATGGTATCCTTCTTCTGAGAAAGTTTCAGGCAGCTCTGGGAATGATAGAACATTTTGAATGTAGAGAAAGTGTGACGCAATATGCAAATAAAATGATTAAGGAACTTCATGGCAAGTTAGCAATAAAATTTAATGATAACATCACCAACAGGAAATACAATGAATGTCATATACCTTGGTACTGTTAAACTAAATGATTGATTTGTACGTAAGGTGCTGCAAAACTTTACAGATATCCCAATTCTGTATAACGACACCTGCTCACTCTAGCTTACTGTGTGAAAGGAGGGAAGAGGGGTCTGCCATTTCTTATTTATAGGGATTAAAGAGATGCCAAGCACCATACCCACTATGGAATATTGTAGACGTTACTGGTGCTAGGAAGCGGTCTATGAAAACATATCTCATATTCTTGCTATGATGATGATCATAATGCCATGATGTTTGTCTGCAAACCCGAAGCTATTCTCTGGTACCTGCTGATATAATATATTGGGAAGTCAAGTTTCTCTAAGGAGCTGTCCAAGCACTGGGACACAATTAGCACTACCAGAGAAGTATTAGGATCCCACAAGACCAGTGACAGAACTACCACTGGTGCAGCTGCAGCGGGGCCCATCGGGTGTCCCATGCACTTCCCCAGTGGGTATTATTGTTTTATTGCTGAACAGCAGCTCTTTAAGACCGCCACTGGGCCCTTGTAGTATCGGCCGGCTGGGAGGAAGTGACAGCTAATAAATTCCTCCCAGATTCATGCAGAGAGTGCCATGCGGGAGGAGGCTGCACAGGCTTAGGCAGCATGAGGAGAGAGGATCACAAAGAATCAAACACGACCACAACATGCAAACACACCCCTACATTCAAACTCCAAAATTATATGCAAACACACCCCTTTAATCAAACAACAACACTACACACAAAACCACATGTGCATTTAAAAGCCAACACTACATACAAACATACCACTGCATTCAAATGCAAACACTACACACAAGCATACCACTGCAATCAATGGCAACAGTACATACAAATACACACCTACCTATACTCTAATGGCAACAGTACATACAAATACACACCTAACTATACTCTATATGCTTACGTGCTCACAAATACAATCCTGCAAAGATCCCCAGCTGGCATAGCATCCCTGGAGTTCGATGGATGGGGAGCTATCTTTGGGCCACTCTTGCACCAGGACCCTCTCTACATTAGTTCCGCCGCTGCACAGGACACTAGGCAGGCTCCTGGTTTGGAGCCTCCTCTTCATTCTTCACAAAGGGATGGTGCATGGGGCCCAGCATTTTCATAGTTCCAGGGCTCTGTTTAACCCCTGAGCCCTAGGCAGCCACCTATGGTTGGCTTATGGTTAATTCTGTTTTGAGCACTACACAGTAAGCTTTAGCAGTTATGGCACCGATTGTCCATTTATGGTATTAAGTGATCAGGATAGGAGACAGATGTTTCAAGAATGAAATAAATGTTGGAAATCAGTAGTTTACATAAGGAGTCATTCTTTAAAAATGTCCAAACGTTAAAATGTTGGTTTAAATCATTGCAGGGATCAGCATTTCTGGTGGCATTGAATCAAAAGTCCAACCAATGATTAAAATTGAGAAGATTTTTCCTGGAGGTGCAGCTTTTGTGAGTGGTGGTCTCCAGGTAAGTTCTTATACCACGGCCTGATTTTGGTGGCATGCTCCCGATATGTGCTTGCTGTTATAATCCACTTTGGGTTAAAGAAAATGGAAAGTATAAAATGATCAAATCTTCCTTTTTAAGGCTAGGGAATGCTGCCGTGGTTCAGACCAGGGTCATCACAACTGCCCAGAACATGGTTTCCTAAATTAGATCCGAAACAGATTGTCTGGAACCATTTCAACTACCCTGATATACACAAACCTCTAAAACAAACTGAAAAGGGATATAGAGATAGCACACATAAAAGCCTACTGAGTGAGCATTTTTCCTTCGAAATGAGTGTCAAATACCTTAGATACCCCAGTGTTTAATAATAATTTATACATACAACAGAAAACGTCAATGTAACGTGAAGTATAAAATTGACTTTTTTAAAATAGTCTCTCTGATAAGCTATTGCTGGCTTGTGATAAGTATGTTGAGGGCAGTTATTAAAGGACCACTATAGGCACCCAGACCACATCAGCTCAATGAAGGTCCCCCTAGTTTTAACCCTGCAGCTGAAAACATAGCAGTTTCAATGCAGGGTTAATCCAGCCTCTGGTGGCTGTCTCCCTGACAGTCACTAGAGGGGCTTCCGCGATTTACACTGACTGAGTAAATCACACTTATTTGACGCTGGACGTCTTCATGGACCTCCATCATCAAAAAAGATCCCCTTAGGAATACATTGAGTAATGCTTTCCTAAGGGCGGGTTTGAATGCACTCGAGCCTCTGGCGGCGCATGCGGATTTGTCTCCACTCGGAATCTGACGTCGATGGAGGAGGAGAGGTCGACAGTGCTAAGGATTAAGGTATGTAAATAAATGGTTAATTAACCATTTATTCGCCACGGAACGGAGCGTGACTAGGGCTCTATGGCGTTAGGAATACATATTACATATTTGTATTCCTAACGCTATAGTGTTCCTTTAAGCATATCTAGAGGATAAAATAAAATTGGAAACAGAAATATAATCTTATTAATTAATTCCTAAATGTGATAAAACAGACTAGGCAAAAGATCAATAAAACAATTTGCGAATAAGATAATTTTTATTCTATCAGAATGTTGACTAGTTGGCCATTCCTTCATTCTTAAGATAATGACTAACAATGCTCGTCCAATGGAAGGTTTTGAGATTGAACACTGGGTACTAGTCAGTCGAGGACATCAGTTCAAGTTGACTTTCACAATCCTTTAACAGTTCTTGAGGACCGTAATATGTGTGTTCAGGAAAAAGCGATGATATTTAAATCATCATCAGTTATAAAATGTTTTTTAACTGCAAGTACAATGGTAGTGACTAAGACACAAATATATTTATTTATTTTAGAGGGTGATTTTGTTCCTCTTTTTTCTGTTTTAAATCTGATTTTGTGCTATTGGACTGTGCACTAGCACATACTGTTTATTATGTTATTTTTTCCCTCTCAATTTGAACTTGTATATCATTTAAACTAATGGCTCCCAGATCACTTTACCGCAATGACGTGGTCTGGGTGCAGTGTCGCTGTAGTTTTCACCTTGCAATGTAAAACATTGACATTTCTTAGCAAGTGTAGGGTTTCCATTGAAGTGTTAACACAACTCTAGTGGTTTTCTTCCTGACAAGAACCAAGTCAAACTCCGTTCTCAATCAAATGGTTCTCTTAGAGCAGCATTTGATTGGCTCAGCATGGCGATTTGCCATACATGCGCACTAGCCACCCAATACTTCTCGACGGAGAAGCATTGGATTAAGCCAAAATGGATGATCTCGGCCAAAGAGGCAGATCCTGCAGCACAGCAAGGGAAGTCACGTAATTAAACTTCTTTTTTACCTAAGACGCAGGGTGACTGGACACTTGGTAAGAGACTATAGCATTAGGAATACACTTTTTTATTCCTAACTCTAGTGTTCCTTTAATATAATGCTTCTTTTGAACAGTTCTGGGTTTGTTTGTTTTTAAACTTGAACTGGATGGATATTTTACCCTTAAGTCTGATACATTGTTTATTCAGTTCCTCTCTAAAATGAATTAAACCTCAATAGAAAGTCTGCAAACCTGGTTTCCACCAAGTGTGCTGTAAGCGGATTCTCTCTGTAGGAAACTGATAGTGTGGCCGTTCTCCGATTTGCTGTAGACCAGTTTTGCAAATTAAACAATTAATGTGCTGATTGTAGTCAAGGACAAACAAAATTAACCAAGTTCCTTTTAAACCTAACCGATAAGGACAGCTGCTTCAGGTGGAGAAATCAATGATGCGAGGGGCATTGCTCAGTGCTGCGGTTGTCCAGCTAAAACTCCCAGCCTAGTGATTCTTAATCTGTTTTATTGCCTTATAATCATGTTGATACGTCTGACTCCTGGATGCACACAGTAATAATCTATTTTGAGATATTAGTGTTTTAATGCCATCGAACAGCAGAAAGCTCCCCAAACATTCTATTTTTCTATTAACAAATGCGTGTATGTTTAATTACTTGGGCTGTTTTATGAGGCACTGACGATGTGACTAATTTAAAGGTTATTAAGAGAAAACACATTAAGCTCTTGGCAATTATTCTCAAAGACAATTTTCTGCTGTGTAATTTTATCACTTAGAACAAGGTGACAAAGTTACCATTTAATTATCCTGACACATAGCTTGCATGGCACACTTGATCCTGCTGGGACAAAAGAAGAGAAAGGCGAATGAAGGGCAGCTTTAAGTTGGTATAAACACCTCGCTCTCCGAGACTATATTTCACATATCTTGTTTAAAATCAAGCTTAATGCGTTAACCCTTTGGAGATTACAGGTCTAGGGACAATGGGCTGCACATAACTGTGGTGCCCTCGTTATCTCAGTCTCTAATGAGAAATTGTGCGATCCCATGTAAACGCTTGTATGAACTTTATAATTGGGATCCAACAATTAGCACTTTATTTTATTGAAGCTAGTTTTAGCATGCTGAAGTGCTTTGTGTGAAATTGCAGATTGTAATAGAAATGTACACTTTTATTAAATTAAATTCATTACACCCCTTGGCTTTCAATCTGACAACCGGTCCTGTTAAACGCCGATGCAAGGATTTTTGCTGCCCTAGGCAAAAAATTATTTGCCTCCCCCACTCCCCCCATGTAGTGACTGGCCAGTATTAAGGATCTTTGCTGGGTCTGCCTGGGCATCTCATCTGCCCAGACTCCAGTAAAGCTGCCACATGCTGCCCATAGGAACGCGCAGCTCATTTTATTAGGGTGTGCACCAGGAAATTCTTTCCCTGTGTTATTTTTTATTGTTGGGTAAGTTAACATGTATTACAATGTTGAGTGGATGTGTGTGTGTTTTGTAGGATGGATGAAAGTGTTGTAGCTATGTGTGGAGTGTATGTTGTGGCTTTCTGTGTGTGATGTATAAGGCTGTGTAATGTGTGTATAGCCGTGAGTGTCTGCGTGTGGGTAGCTGTAAGTGGCATTTGTAGCAGTGTGAGTAGCTGTGAGTGTGGCGATGTGTGGAAAATGTATGTGGGAAGTAGTACAATCTACATTTAGTACAAGATGGCAAGGGAGATTCAAGTTAGCTCCCCCTTATATAGCTGGGGGTGGGGGAGTAAGGCGCTGTAGTAAGGTTTTAAAGGCAGCAGTCAGAGTTAGGGGCTGTAGTGGGGGGTTAGGACCTGTAGTGGGGGAGACATGGGTTGTAGTGGGGGGTTAGTGGCAGCATTGGGTAGTTAGGACCTGTAGTGGGCAGACAATGGCAGTTTTGGGTAGTTAGGACCTGTAGTGGGGGAGGGGGGTATCAGTAGCAGTATTGGGTAGTTAGGACCTGTAGTGGGGGGGTTAGTGGCAGTATTGGGGGATAGGACCTGCAGAGGGGGGTAAGGGGCAATAGTAGGGGTTAAAGGCAGCATTGGTGGTTAGGACCTGTAGTGGGTGGTAAGGGGCAATAGTGTAAGGTTAGAACCTGTAGTGGGGGGGATTAGGGGCAGTACCCAGGGGGTCAGTGGCAGTATTGGAGGTCAGTGGCAGTATTGGGTAGTTAGGACCTGTAGTGGGTGGTAAGGGGCAATAGTGTGAGGTTAGAACCTGTAGTGGGGGGATTAGGGGCAGTACCCAGGGGGTCAGTGGCAGTATTGGAGGTCAGTGGCAGTATTGGGTAGTTAGGACCTGTAGTGGGTGGTAAGGGGCAATAATGTGAGGTTAGAACCTGTAGTGGAGGAGTTAGGTGCAGTAATGAGGATTTGTGGCAGTATTGGGTTAGGGGCAGAAGTGGGGGGTTGTGGCAGTATTGTGGGGTTAGGACCTGTAATGGGGTGTTAAGGGTACTAGTGGGGGGGTTAGGACTTTAGGGGATTAAAAAGGGGATATGGGGAAGGTTTAAATATATATAAATTCCCCCTCCCTCCCTGGTGGTTCGGTGGTAAATGCAGCTCCTTCCGGGAAGCCCCAGGAAATGCATCAGAGCATTGCTGTGGTATACAGCGGCAACGCTCTAATACAGCGCGGGCGGGCAGGGCGATACAGCGCAGGGCAGCTCAATGCAAATTGAACTGTGTGCGCTCCTGGCGCTTCCTCAATCGTTCTTTTCTAAACCTCAGCGACGCTTCTCTCATCAGTGCCACACGGCATGGATGCTGCTGCTTGTAGAAGCTCCGCATGAAGAGGCGCACCTTCCAAATGTGCGCCCTAGGCCGGCGCCTACTTCGCCTCTAGGTGGCGCCGGCCCTGGTTAAACTATTTCTTTATTATTATTTTATTATTTATATAGCGCCAGCAAATTCCGTAGCTCTGTACAATGGGTGGACTAACAGACATGTAATTGTAACCAGACATATAGACGCACAGAAACAGAGGGGTTGAGGGCCCTGCTCAATTTATGAATTCAAAACCATGTCATGTTATGACCATATTGATGTATTAGACAGAAACCATATTTAAATTGCAGCATGACTATATATTTTTGAAGCTTTAATCGAATATCTTGTTAAATAGTTACAAAGGCTGAAAAGAGATATGCATCCATCAAGCACAGCCTCTCATACCTGTATTGCTGTTGGTCCAAAAGAAGGCAAAAAAAAAAACGTTTGAAGTTCTTACAATTGTGACACAAACTAAGAAAAAAAATAAAAATTTGACCCCAGAATGGCGGCCAGATCATGAAGCTATTACCCCACAAACCAAAAATAATATCCCTGAATAATAGTCCTGTTTATGAGATTTCCAGACAATGAATTGTGTATAGCAGTAAAGTCTCTTTGCTGAGACAGCATCAGTATGTACATTGATAGAACACATGTTGATACATTACAAATACTGATTGTAAGCATTCGAATTCATTTACCCTATGGGTCACCGTTATTTTAGAGAAGGGAATATCTTGATTCCTAGTTCTTAAGCACTGGCTGAGAGTGATGAGAGATCTAGCTCAATATCTGTGGGGGTTACATTTCACCTGCCTTGTTTCTAATCTTTTCAAATAGTAGAACATCATTTTAAGAGAATTAAAGAATTTCCTCTTGTCATCCTCAGTTTCCTTTCTTCCGCTGTTTCACTCTTTACTTTGATATACGCTTTATAGAACCAAGCCTTGACTGTCGTATTGGACGTGAAGAAAGGCAAGTCGTTTGTAAGTTGTGTTTCCTTTCAGTGGACTCTTGTGATATTTCTTAGTGTGAGGAGCCCACATTATTAAGATAGTGGTATACCTCAGGCAGACCTGCAAATCCAGACCCGGGTAACATCTACTTTCATTTATTGGTCAATGTTAATTAGAGCAAAACAGGAACAGTTATTACTACGAGAGCATCTTTTAGGTTTCCATGGTGATTTATCCCTTTTCTCAATATCTGCTGGCCTTTGATACTTTTGTCCTGTTGTGTTTTAAGTTATTCATTTTCTGCCTTACACACAGCTCAATGGTATTGGATGACTCTTCCTCAAAGCATACCGGGATCATAATAGCTTAAAATATTGTATATATGCTGTAAGTTTTTTAAATGGTTCTGCAGTGTCGAAAATGTTTGTACTCCTCTTCCTGTGTAGAAATATGGGAACATTTTAAATTATCTTAATAGGTGTTCGAAGATACACAGCACATGGAACATCTTTATATTTCCACTGACAGTCCTTCCGATTGCAGCATAGTGGGGATGTTCTGTATAGTATCTAAAATGAAAGTAATACGGACCCCTATTTCCAGGGACTGTGGCTTCATCTAATAAAAAAGACTTGCTTAGTCCAGACATCACTGACCACTTATTAGAACATATTTGTGCACATTGATCATATTTTATTTTGACACAAGGCTCATTTACTCAAAGGCTGCAATAGGAAAGAAAAATAAATATTTCATATTTAAGCTTTTTATAAAGACTGTTGGAATGAGACAATGTCCCAGATTATTCTGTGAATGTGTGCAATTTGAGGCTCGGAAAATCATTTTCCTACTGGTTACTTATGACATTCCTACCACCTCTAGGAACATGTACGGTTTGAATGTTAAGTTGCAAAACATACGGAAAAGAATCTTCTATAATAATAATTCCAATTTAAAAACATTAGTGTTGTCTGACATTTTTTGGGTGAGGCAATGTGCGTGTGCAAGTATAAGCAGTTAATGTCCTTTGTCATTGTACAGCGCAGTGGTATTTGTTGGCGCTTTATAAATATTAATAATAATAATTACGCTTTTACATCCTAGGCGGGTAACGAACTGGTTTCCGTTGATGGGGAGTCTTTGCAGAATGTGACGCACCAGCGCGCTGTAGATGTCATCCGTCAGTCGTACAGTAATAAAATGAAAGAACCAATGGAATTTGTTGTTAAGATACCGAAGACGTCGCAGCAGTGACGGCAAGTTATTTATCTGAATACACATTTAAACCTCGGAGCTCATGTTAACTGGCACTTTACATCACCGATTATGGTGATGGGGAATAAACATACAACTCTACTGTATAAGTGAGCGCTATCTCCCTGGATCAAAGGTAATGCACAACGAGTCTTCCTTTTATACACCTGGGATTCTTTTTTTCTCTTCTCGAAAAACCCTTGTATATAGAAAAAGATGTGTGAAAAAAAAAGATTGTGATGTCATTTTATAAAGTTATGTAAATTATTATACATTTTTCCAAAAACATTTTTAAAACGTTTTATAGAATGTAAAAAATTAAAGTTTTTATTGAGCTGAAGTTACAAAACGGTCTGGACTTCGAATCTGACTTTCTCTTTTAATTTTCTTAAAAAAAAAAAAATACTCTGAAACTCATTACGGGTAGTAATCTTAGTGGCCGTGGCATGTACTGAACCTCTTGGAAAATTTGGACATAAAAAGGCGAGACTGGCATAGTTAGTATTGGCCTATATTAGTCTATTGATTACCTTGATAAATGCAAAAATGTCAAGAATTCTACCCAAAGGTTTGACATCGCTTTCTAAGGTAGGATATACACAATAGGTGGATATAAATGATATGTACTGTGTGATCGTATGCATCTAAGAAGGGAAAATGCACTATAAACTAGTTAAATAAAAAATGTCAGGGAACGTTTAGTTCTACTTTTAAACAAGTGGACGGGTGAAATGTGACTAATGGAAAATCTGTGGAAAGAATCCCGTTTTAGCTCTCGGTGAACCAGACTTGTCGGCACCCTGGGGAGTAAGCAAAATAAAGTAGGGCAGTTTATTTAACAGAGCGCCAGTTCTAATAAAAGATTTAATGAGCGCTGGTAAACTCTGCATTATTCTAAGGATGGGACACGTTTTATTGATACAGTAACATCCCATTCTTTTCTGACAGATATTTTCCCTACATCCGCTCAATGCGTAACGTATTACAGATTACTGAAAGCAAGCTTCCATAAACATACATATATTTTAATAATCACGGTAATAAAAACAAATGCTAAAGTTTCTAAAAATACTGTCCTAGCTTCATCAGACCTGGGTCAGAAATAACTTTTATCCAAGCAATGCTATTCCCGGAAACGGTGCCACCCTACGCCGTGATCCATTCTCCAGGAGTTTAATTCTTACCTTACATTGTCTTTTTTACTTATTTCCCCCCTGTTCCTCCAAATTCTCCACTTCCTTCCCTTTGACTCACTTCTTACCCCCCTCATCTTTCTCTGTGAGCAAGAACCCTGATGATCCCCTTTCCCGGGGCTGTTCTTCCACCCTCTTTCTGTCCTATTCTTTCTGTTTTCACCATCTTGTAATCTTTTAATTTCTGTGTGTTTGCGGATTCACACCATCTCGCCTCTGATTTTAATTTTCCAAAACACTTTCACCCCTCGCACTCTACGGGTATTTTAACTCATCCTATTGTATTCTCCTTTAAATAATCCATGCTTTGATATCTCTGCCATGAACTCTCATAGGTACTCATTTTCTGTCTTTTTTTTTTTTACCTCCCCCCCCCCCCTGTAGATCTGTTGGTTTTCTCGATACCCTTTCCAGTTGTGTATTTAAATTTTTAGCTGCCCGAGGACCAGCCAAGGCCATGCACTCCTTACATTATCACACCTGCACACGCAGACATGTCTTACAGATATGTCAAATGTGTCATGTGTATGAAAGAATAAACAGTGATGTGATTGAACATGAATGTCTATGCACTCTCACAAACCCACAACTTACTCAACTAGCCATAGCCACAGACTTGACACACTGTCTCTGTTAAACACAAACATCTAATTAGCTGCACATGTATATATAAGAGGCCACACTCACAACCATTTAATTAGCTACAGACACAGACAACACTCCTGATTTGTCTGACTCTCATAACTAACATCTATCCATCCATGATCTGGAAGATGTCACTGTATAGAAGTACAAACACTTTAACACTAGGGGGCAGTAGGTGAGCTGCTCACCAAGCACAGCTGATGTTAGAATAATACAATCCATCATCCACACTTTCTATTTCCATTTATCAGTCACACTCCCGATCATTTTTTTTTTTCTAATACAATTTTGTAAAAATATTTATTTACTATTCTTAAAGAGCAAGGGAGTGTCGTACAGTTACCTTGCTGTGTGACATTATATTCCAAATGACACTTTGTGCCTTGAGATTGTGTCCAGTTTCGGTTTAGTGGAGCCGCCCCGTGACTGGTGGCATGTGGATTTTCCTCATGTTTGTGTGTCTGCTTATTTCACATTAAACTTTATATTGGTTTTTATTTAACTATATCTTAAAGGGACACTGTTGTGCAGGAATTGATGTCTAGGTTTTCCAGACCCCTTTTCTGTGGAGAGGAAAGGGTTAAAAATGATTTCCCACGCAGCATCGGTCTCACTGCAGCTGGCTCTGCCTCCATGAGTGAGGTGATCGATCCTGATGATCTCAGCCAATCCAATGCTTTCCCATAGGAAAACGCTGCACCAATCAGCATCTCCTCATAGAGATCCATTGAATCAATACATCTCTCTGGAGAATGTTCAGCGGGTGGAAATGCTAAACCCGTAGGTGCTGCACACAGTGTTACACTGAAATAGGAAGCACCTCTAGTGGCCGTCTTGAGTGACTGCCCCTAGAGGTGTCACTAGGCAGCAGTGTAAACACTGACAATTCTTTGAATATATTTATTTTTTGATTGTGTTCCTTTCTCTATTTCGATTATTACGATGCAGTGGTTTTAGTGCGGAGTGTCCTTTTAATAAATAATTCAAGTTGGAAAGAGTGTATATAAAGTCTCTGCCTCGTTAATCCCTCATTTATTTTCCTGACCGCCACATTTTTGGAGGGTGTTTTTTTTTTATTGCAACGTTTTCTGTCCGTTATTATTTTTTTATACTTGTTGGTAGCAGTATATGGTAGCGTTCATTAGAGGCTCACTGCTTGGCTTTCATATTGGCAATGTTTTTATGGCTTAAGATTGAAGAAAAGGGTCATCAAGCAAGACAGACGGGTAAGTCTGAGACATTTACTTTGAGTTTTGTTTTTAAGATATTGTTAAGATATACCACCTCTCCTTCCCGAATACATAGTATGTGGAAGGGTTGGCGTGTGTTTTATTTTATTGAATAGGCATTTTTATGTCTGTGAAATTGTGATGTGTGTTTTATTGTGTTTTTTTATTTTCATTGTTGCCAAGTTTTAAAAATTGGAGTCTAATACATGGACCTATCGGCCTCTCATATCCCCTGCTTGCTTTTTGCAGCTTGGAACGAGCTCTTAGCAGAATGGTTTTATTTCCAATATATTTTCTTTACACATTGATCTATGAGGGGTACAGAGTTTAAATTTAGAATATTTTTGCAAAAATAACACATTAATTGATCTTAACATATAAAAAGTGATCAACTCCCGTTCTTCCTGTAAATGTAAGTGCATTACTGTAGTAAATGGACAATTGGTTTTATGCCAAAGCTGCCACAATACATGTAGGTAAATCAATATGTGTTGAATGAAATGAAATGCTTTTTTTGAGGACAATCCCACAACTATCTGCCCGGAATAGGTTTAAAAAGCACTTTACGGTTAATTTCATGCACTAAAATAATTGGATTCTGTGAGTGCTTTCAGAAAACTTAATGGGGAAATTATCTTAATCTCAAAAGTAGGTTGCTTTACCCTTAAAGATCTACTCTAGGCACCAAAATCACAGCACCTTAATCTAATGGTTTTGGTACCGAAATGCTCCCCTTCCCCCCTTTTTTTTTTTTATGAACAATGCAAAATATTGGCGTTTCTGAGAAACTGCTTAGTTTTGTCCAAAAATGCAGCGCATGTGGCTGTGCGGCACTTCAGAACTTTCTATCTTTGATAGAAAAATTGAGCTGCCATGAGGAGTCTAACCGGATGCTGGAATGTAATGGCTACTCCACGCATCACACCCTCTAAATCCTGCTGTAGGGATTATGATGTCAGGAGTACCTGGTTGTCTGGTAAAGGGGGCAAACCGTTTAGCAACTGCCCCCCTTACCTGGATCCCTTCATAGCGTTCCAGTGACATACTTACTTCTGGCTTCTGCAGGATTGAATTTCCATTTGCAAATGTCTAGTGAATATTCTGATCCCTGGCATTTGTATTTTTTTAAATAGATGTTTGCCTGTTATGGAATTTTAGTAAAAACATATTTTCAGGCTTTTTTTTTATCCTCCAAGATAAAGGCCCCGTATATCGCAAGCAGTTGGAAAGCTAATTGCAGACACTGTTGCTTTTCAAGCCATAAATGAGAGCTCTGAAACACGTGAGTGGAAAATGGCCATTCTTTCTCCATGAAAAAAAAATTCATGCCACTAATGTTTTCTCTCATTGTATGACTCTGAGTAACCTTCCCAGTATAAGGATGGGGGCAGAAGAGGTCACTGCTATAGACATAACTATCCAGATCATTAGAGACTATTTAAGGGCCCAAGAAGTTGTCCGTTTTGGTTTACACCCTGATCTGGTTGTATTTTTTCATTGTTTCATTCTGAGAAATTGTAGAACGCAAGACATTGACAAAGCAGCCAACTATTGATTGTGGTTTACCAAGGTGATGTCATGCTCTGTATGATAAAAAAAAAGTCACTTTTAACTTGTTTAAAAACACCCCACTTATATTTTCTCCTCAATGTTATCAGATTGAAAATCTATTTCCTGTGATGTTTAGCTAGCATTTTATAGGAACATCATAATGAACATCTGCATTGCCATGTCACCCATGACAGACAGGAGAAAGTCTAATGATGGGTTTAATCATTGTATCTAATTAATTAGCAAATAAATACACAAGTCCATTAAATCTGAGAAAACCTACTTTGTGTTACGTTCAGTCAGCTAATTCACATCATGTACAGTCAGACTGCGTGGTGGTGCCAGTGAAGAATATGAAACAGTTCCCAGTGTCGAAATCTAAAAGTGTGTATTTTAGGCCCAAAGCAGCTGCCTATCATAAATAGTTCACTGTAGATGCATTGCAAGAGCCTTGCTAACCCTTATTGAAAGGGAGATGGTTTCAACCAGTCATCAGCGTAGATGACAACTGACTAACTTGTCACTGCTAATTTATAACTTAAAGGGCCACTATAGGCACCCAGACCACTTCAGCTCAATGAAGTGGTCTGGGTGCCAGGTCCCCCTAGTTTTAACCCTGCAGCAGAAAACATAGCAGTTTCAGAGAAACTAATATGTTTCACTGAGGGTTAATCCAGCCTCTAGCGGCTGTCTCACCGAGTTTTTGTCCAGGCACTATAGTGGTCCTTTAAAGGGTACATCAACCCTCTAATACAACACACAAGTGTGAATAAAAATACTTAATACCATCTTTGAATGTTTTGCTTTTGAAACAATTCCCTCCCCCCCAAATTAAAACCAAACAGAATATGGGAACGTGCAAACGCTTAGAGAGACTCGGTAGCTTGCCCTTCGGTTAGTCCCAGCTCAGGTTTAAAAATAGTTTTGCTCACTTGTGCCATCACAGAGATCTTAAAAGGACACTATAGTCACCAGAACAACTACAGCTTATTGAATTTGTTCTGGTGAGTAGAATCATTACCTTCAGGCTTTTTGCTGTAAACACTGTCTTTTCAGAGAAATTGCAGTGTTTCTATTATAGCCTAGTGATAACTTCACTGGCCACTCCTCAGATAGCTGTTAGAGATCCTTCCTGGGTCATGGCTGCCTAAAATGCATCCAAACATTCAGTGTCTCCTCCCTCTGCATGCAGACACTGAACTTTCCTCAGAGATTCATTGATTCAATGTATCTCTATGAGGAGATGCTGATTGGCCAGGACTGTGTTGGAATCATGCTGGCTCTGCCCTTGATCTGCCTCTTTGTCAGTCTCAGCCAATCCCATGGGGAAGCATTGTGATTGGATCAGGCCACCACTTCTGATGATGTCAGCAGACTGCTTTTTTTTTTTTTTTTAAGGCAAACAGCATGCAGCTCTACAGCTTCTGGCTTGAATACAGTACGATGTTGCTATATTTATGGGGGCATGAGGGGCCCAGGGGGGCTAGATGGTGGTTTTAACACTATAGGGTCAGGAATACATGTTTGTGTTCCTGACCCTATAGTGCTCCTTTAATGATAACACAGAGTTTCTCTAAGCGTTTGCCCTCAGAGTTCTCATATTCTCTGTTTTTGTTGCAATGCATTAACTTGGCTCTCACTAAGATAAAAGGGTAATCCAGACATGGACCCCATGCTCACTGTGCCTAGAGGGGTATCAGCTACACCTCACTGACGGGGCACAAATAAGGCATAAACAATCGCCCAGGGTTGCCATTTCTCTCGTGCAGAGCGAATTTGTTGACATTTCGGTGCTGGACTGCCCTTTACGGGTGGGATCAGTCTGATGTGCTAACGGCATGGGTTCACTCCAGGTATTGGTGAGCAAAACACTTTAGAGACCTGAGTGGGGACTGAAGGAGGGGCCAGCTACTTGCAGATCCAAGAAATCCAAGCATCTGCCGTCTGTAAATGCAGAGTCTATTTACTGTTCATGACAAGGGCGTCCTGCGTGAATGATGGCGGTAATTATTTTCCATAGATTCTATAATGGTGAAAGGCAGCAGATCAATAAGTGTGCAATGCTGTAAATGTTTATCCCACAAACAGGAGAATTCCGATGGGAACAATCATTCCTGCACTGCAGGACAGATACAAGAAATCAATGGAAATTACGGAAACTTGCAAAAGCTATCCGTACTCTGCTGCATGCCAAAAGTACATCCCTTTGGGGTGGATTCACAAAACCAGAAATTGGAGAATTGGTAATTAACATGTTACCATGTTTATTTTCTATATTAGGCCATGTGGTGCTGATATCTCTTTAAATAAACACCCCAAGTACCATCACCACTGTAGCTCATTGTGGTAGTTATGGTGCCAGGAATGCCGCCCCAACATTACAAGCAGTCAAACCATTTCAAAACAGTTTTGACTTCTTACCTTCTTATTTTTCAATTGCAGCTGGCTAGTACAATCCCTTTTTGTGTCAATACATAATAAATGCATTTTAAATTCTTAAAAAAAGAAAGAAATGAAACCAATTGTTTTCTTAACTTCCTGGTGTTTGTCCAGGGTTTATTCTGATCACAAACAATGAATTAACCCATACAAATCCTGGGGATAAGTCACTCTGAATGGCTTTAACCTCTTAGTTCCCCTTGGCCGTTGACTCTCTACTTTGCAGTGGGCTGCAGCCCCTGTGGCAGCAAAGGGTATGAACAGTCTTTCTAATGCATTGCTTTAGGTTAAGATTGTGCTCTAGCATATGACCTACCTGAGATTAAAAGCGACTATTGTTCTCCTGACAGCAAAAGAATAGAGGCAAAGACTTAAAAAGTGCTAATCAGTTTGTACAAAAACCAATCTTTTTGCTTTAGGAAAAACAACTCTTATGATACATTATTTACAAACGCAATTATCAGTTAAGCACAGTGTGTTACCAGTAGAATGTTGACAATAAAACCGCTGTTTAGTCGAGTGAAGAACATTCTACGGCAAACCTTACAGTAGAATGGCAAAACAAGTCTGTAATTCAGAGATAAACAAACCCTTTGAGTGCCAGGTGGTATGTCAACACATAGGACGCACCTACCACCCAAAGGGTTTAATTATTCTTTATTTTTCTCAATGGACATTATTCTTTCTACAGTCAGTTACCCAGAATCCTTTTCTGTTGTATTATGGGACAAGGCATGCATTAAAGGTGTGCTACACAGAGCTGTAAGCACACAAATACAGATCTAGAATCTCTCTGTAATTTCATGATCAATTTTGGTCTTATTAGCACACTTCATAATGGTTAGTCGTATGGATGGCATCTTGGGAGAGTTACAGTATTTAAAAGTAATGGAAGTCTATTAGCTAAACACAGAGCGTTCTCCAATGTTTAGAAGTTTTACTCACACAGCGTGAGGACGTCCAGCGACGCTCTAGCACAGGATTCCTGTGCTAGGAACCAGGAAGTGCCCTCTAGTGGCTGTCTAGTAGACAGCCACTAGAGGTGGAGTTAACCCTGCAAGGTAATTATTGCAGTTCATAAAACAAACTGCAATAATTACACTTACAGGGTTAGGAGTAGTGGGAGTTGGCACCCAGACCACTCCAATGGGCAGAAGTGGTCTGGGTGCCTGGAGTGTCCCTTTAAATCTCCACCCTACATGTCAGGAAGGTTTTCTAACAATAACCAGCTCCAGACCATTTCGTGATTTAGCTAGTAGACACCTTTGTTTATAAAGTGTTGACCAGTGTTCCCCCCCTAAGACATTGGTTGCCCAGACAGAAACACTGGCTGGAAACGCATCATGGAACTTGTAGTCCCAATGTATCTAGAGAGCAACCTGTTGACACAAGCCCTGCTGTGCGAGGAGAGATCCAGCAGTGAAACAGTTAAAACTCTGTGTTTAAAAACAAACAAAAACCCTTAGGTTCCAATGAAATGTTGTCCAATAGTTAATTTAACTGTTTCTTTGCTGTCTTCTCACCTTACAGGGAGCGCCGTCTCCAGTTATTGGCCTAAGATCTTGTTGTAATCATAACATTTCACAGTCAAAATTAGAGATATTTTGCTTTACTGGTATCTCTGCAGTAAATTAATTCTACTCCTGGGACGTGGTTAGTGGATGATGGGTACTTTGGCAACCCTGTTGGAAGGAATGTGGAATATAAAAGGCATACGTGGTAGTGCATCTTTTTTTTGGGTTTAGATTTCTGTGGCTGTGATTTCCTCAAACTGAATCTCTGCGCCATGCAAATCAAATTCATCCAGATCTCTGGCTTCCAGTTCTAGAGTGAGCTGTTTAAAGTCCCTTTCTAGCTCCCTGTTCTGTTGGTACATCTGGATATAGTTGTGTTGTAACTGCTTCTGATATCGAATCACTTTTTCCTTTTCCTCTTGCCATATACGACGCTCTTCTTCAAAGTTTTCCATTTGCTCCTGGTTTCGACGGCGCTCGCCTGACAGCGCCTCCCTGAGACGCTCAACGTACTGCTTTAAATTCTGAAGGTTGTCAGCATTTTGCCGTTGAGCTTTGGCCTCATCGCTTTCATAAAGCAAAAAAGGATCTTCTTTATCTTGGCAATGGCATAATCCATGCCGCAGGTTGGCTACGGCTGTCTCTCTGAGACTGGCTACCTCTTGGTCCAACTTGCTTGCTTTCTCCCGCAGGAGTTCTGCCTCATTCTTCTTGCGCTGCAGTTCATTCTCACAAACCTCGAGCTCCAAAGTCTTTGTGTGAGCATTGTCTTGAAGTTCCTGAACTTGCTCTTCACTGACCTGAAGGTCCGATCGAGCTTCTCTAAGCTGGGACCGAAGCAGAAGTATTTCATTTGCTTTCAGCCCCAACTCGGACTGAGCGTCTTTAAGCTGCTGTTTTAATAATGAGATTTCTCCGGATTTCTGACAAACCTACAAAAAAAAAATATTACAGTTAACTTGGATCCCATTAGCAAGAATGGAAGACATCACATACATACATCTTTTAATCAAGATCGAACTTCTAGCTGAAACCTAGAGATTCATTGTATTCATCTTCAACAAAGGCTGCTACAGCGTGCACCCAACACAAAGCGGTTACATATGGAAAGTAATTCAAAGTTCTTTTTTTTTTTTATAATTCTTTATTTTTGTAGTGCGTATGATGATAACAGTTGCTTATGAGGTACCCCAAAGGCAGTCCTCTAGCACATTACGAACAGTTGGAACATAGGGGTAAACAGTAAATCTTGCACTTTTTTGTAATAATAAAATAAAAGGTTTACATTGTTTAGATGGTTAGTAGGTACATTTTTACAACATGTTCAGGCTTCAAGAATTATGACAGTATGGTTTTGATTTTAAATGTAAATTTACGCTATAATCAGGTTTAGTCAGTGCGAGGGTAAACGATAACAACGCGAGTAAGACAGTTGTACCTTGCTATCTAAATGATCAGGCTGATACGGTGAAGTTTTTTTTTTTTTTTTTTTTTTTTAACTGTAGCCTGTAGTTGATGCACCTAGGCATTTTTCACATTGAGACAGTATCTATTGATAGAGCCTATTGTAGTTTAAGCCTAATAGTAGTGGACTATTCAAGTGTGTAATCTCCACCGGAGAATGCTAAACTGATATAATAATGCTAGCTGGTTAAACAATAAGTCTCGCATGTATTGACAACTGTGGTGAGTACTACGGCTGACAATCTTTATGGTTAGTATGCAAGCGAGTACATATGAGCCTGTATTGCCACGACAGTAGCTGCGTGCAAGGCAGGATATGATAAAATGTGACATCGGCATGACAGAATCAACATTTGCACATTTTTTAAAAGTAGGAGAAATAACATGTCAGTCGAATGAAAAAGCAAACATGCTTCTGGCTAAACATACTAACAATATGCTAATAGTGTTAATAAAAAATGCATGTGGAGATGTTGTGTGTGTTAGATGCAAGATATACTTCAGCTATCGATTAGGTAGAACGTGTGCCTGTATGGTTTGTGCCTGTATCAGGTGAGGTACACGTGTCTAATACCAGGCATTTGGGCTTGTATCGTGAGAAGTGCTAAGCAGAACATAGGTAAGGAGCTTGACTAACGAGCAAAAACAAAGTGTAACGGTATAAGTAGTGCATTCTACATTAGCAGGCTGAGGTAATAATGGGCATAGGAACAGTACATTAATAGCGGCATGTACATTAGGATTATGCTTTATCACCGCTCACGGGCGTGTAGAAGCATAGTCCGTCTCTGGTGCAGTCCACCTTGGTTAGCCAATGCCGGTTCTGGAGGCTAGGCAGGTGGGCCGGGTACAATGGTAAAGTTGGTGCCACGGTTCTATTCTGTCACCCGCAGGTCTTGGGGGGGGGTCTCTCCGCCTGTGTCTGTCGCTGGTAGGGTGCTGTGATGCATTGCGGTGAGTCACTCGTCCGGGAGTGTGAGGTGTGCTTCGTTGGTCGGATGATTCCGATGCCGCTGAGTGGTGAGTAGGTCGGGCAGGCTTGGTGGTCTCGCTCTGGTGTGTGTGAGGGCGAGTGCCGGGGTCTGGGGGGCATGCCGCCATTTCCCGCCGTTCCGGTCTCCAGTTTTTTCTCCGTCTGGAGGCTCGTGGTGGGTATCTGCTTAGGAGGCGTCGGGTAGCCGGGCGAATCCATGCTGCCGTTTCCCTCAGCACCCGGTGGTAGCGCTGACCCTGGGTGCAGAATTTTGTCCCCATGTTGGCACAGAGCCTGTGAAAGAACTCCAGGGCGTGCTTGGGTGGTGTAGTGAGGGTGCGATTTGGCGCCAGGCGCGTCCGCGCCGCCATCTTGCTTGGGCCCCCATATTCCCGCTCGGCTGCAGGTTCAGTCGCTTGTTCGAGCTGCTTTACTGGGGTGATCGACCCCCGCGAGGACCGGGATAACCCCCGCCGGTCCAGAGGGGGGGGCAGCAGGGCAGTGTTCGATTGCCGTGTCTGAGCTGGTCCCGTGCCGTGGGGTCGGCCGCTTCCCCCAGGCCTCGGGCTCCGCTCCGGTGTAGGCCGCGTGGCTGGTGCAGGTGCTTGTTGCATGTTTTGGTGCGGGACGGGTACCTTTCTATTCCCCGAGTGGTCCTGTTTCATTTTCTGGGTGTCTCGTGTAGCTGGCAGCGTTTGGGTGGTCAGGATGGTCGTTTTTGTGCCTGCTGGTGCAAGAGCCCTCAGTAAGCACGTCTGGCCATCTTGGCTAGCAGGCCCCGCCCCCTGTAATTCAAAGTTCTAAATCCACAAAGCAAATCATTTTACAGGCTTCCACAGTGAACCCCTCTCTATGACTTCACTCCCAACTTTGTTTATACATTTATTCTATAACCGCTCGGTATCAAAGTATTTATACTGTGAATTAAACTGTTTCTACCTTTAAAAGGCCAGAATAGAATGTCTATGGGATTTCTAGCTATAAATGATATTTTAGAAAATTACCGTATATACTCGAGTATAAGCCGACCCGAATATACGCCGAGGCCCCTAATTTTACCCCAAAAAACTGGGAAAACGTATTGACTCGAGTATAAGACTAGGGTGGGAAATGCAGCAGCTTGTACTTGTAAATTTCTAAATAAAATTAGATCCTAAAAAAATTGTTAATTGAATATTTATTTACAGTGTGTGTATATAATTAATGCAGTGTGTGCGTATGATTGCAGTGTGTGTGAGTGCAGTGTGTGTGTGTGTGTATATGAATGAAGTGTGAGTGTGTGTGATGCAGTGTGTGTTTGTGTATGTGTTGGTGGGCATTTTGATTATTGTTTTTATTAATTATTAATATTTATTATATTATATTATTAATTATTATTATTTATTTTAAAATTATTTTTATTTTATAAATATTATTTTATGTTGTTATATTATTTTTTTTTTCGTCCCCCCTCCCTGCTTGATACATGGCAGGGAGGGGGGCTCTCCTTCCCTGGTGGTCCAGTGGCATTGGCAGTTCAGTGGGGGAGGGGAGGGGGGCTGGCGGAGAGCACTTACCTCTCCTGCAACTCCTGTCAGCTCCCTTCTCCTCTGCGCCGGTCCGGTCAGCTCCCACTGTAAGTCTCGCGAGAGCCGCACTATGACCCCGCGGCTCTCGCGAGACTTACACTGGGAGCTGACCAAAGTGCTGAACGGACCGCCGCGGAGGAGGAGAGAGCTGACAGGAGCTGCAGGAGAGGTAAGTTACAGCTCTGACAGCCCCCACAGCCCCCTGTCTGTATTATGGCAATCTAAATTGCCATAATACAGACAGTGACTCGAGTATAAGCCGAGTTGGAGTTTTTCAGCACAAAAAATGTGCTGAAAAACTCTGCTTATACTCGAGTATATACGGTATATCTTCTCAAGTAAAGTCAAATGTGGGCAATTCTTTAAAGTGAACCTGTGGATGGTAAGTTTAATTTAACCTATAACTTATACATTCAAAATCCGCAGCAAATCAATGGATAGAAAATACCTAACTAAAGATTTCCCATTTTAAGGTTCCTGTCAGATGTAGCCTTTTAGCTGTATGCCAACGTCACAGACGTAGACTACACAAGATTTTTTTGTTTTATTTTTACCTTAATGTATTTTAATGTTTATGGTAAAAGTAACACAGTGTGCTGTCTGGGGTGTCCTGGAATCCTCTCCATTTTAAGTAGTCAAACCTTTTTAGAGAGGTTTGGAGTCTTACCTGGGTTCCTCAGAGTGCTGCTACCCCCTGCCTTCACTACTTCTGACACACAGCCGCAGGTTAATCTTGCAGGAGCTTCTTTTAGGTCTCCTGCAGGGCTAGTTCATTCTTCTCATCACTCTTAGCCCGGCTCTCTGTCGGAGGTAGTGGAGGCAGGGAGTGGCGCCTGTCACACTGTTCTAAACTACTAACTACTTACACTGGGGGTTTCACTCCTGAATCCATAACCACTACAGTGCACCATCTTAATGTAAGTAGTAAAATCATACCAAAGTGATTTTACAAATTCCACTGGGAGGGCGTCTGGGCACTCCTGGGCCGTTAGTGTTGCCCCAGAGCCCAAAAGTGGGGTTACAGTAAAGACTAGAGGAAATCCTGTCCATGGGAGTGGTTATTCACTTAACTGTGAAATTCAAGTTTTAAGTCACCGTTGGCAGACTGGAAACATTTCCCTTGTGATAGAATAGGAAGTCCTATTGCTATTTTAGTAGCCCAGTAGTGAGTCTAACTCACCTCCCACTTGGTCTCCTCCAGACGAGGCCCCAGCTCAGTCTGTTCTCGTTCAAACGACGCACACCTTTTCTCAAGCAGTTCCCTCTCCTGTAGCAGCTGTGAAAAGTCCTCCTGCAGCTTTTTCTTCTCTTGCTGAAGTTGGAAGACCTGTAGCTGGAGAACTTGCTGCACCCGTTGTGCCTTCTGGGACGCCTGCTTCATTTTAAAGGTGAAGGTCTGCCGTAGGTCCTCCATGTCTTGCTCACAGCGTTTCTGCTTTTCTTCGTAGACCTACAAAAAAGAATCCACTGAATGAAGAACTGCCATGAACTCAATAGCGTAAGACATTCCGTGCCAAGTGCTTATATCGAGCATCATCTCCGGATTGCCAATACCCACAATAGACATTCAATTATCATCACAGAAAATCACAACTGCTACAGGAAACATATGGCTGGATAATCAAACTACCAAGTAACCAGCAATTCTAGAGAGGTTACCTAGCGTTCCTTTCCCCAATTTACAATGCTGCCTTTGAAACCATTTATTTGATGCATTCACAACTTTAAGAAATTGACTGTGTCCAAAAATAAAACAATGCCGCTAGTTCGTGACACCGGAAACTGGGATCTACCCTCGTCTTAAACAGGTTTAAATGGCTTGGCAAATAATTTAACAAGAAGCGGAGTGCTCGGCCATCTCATGTGAAACAAATGCAGTACCACACGGTTTGTTTATTTATATAGAAAAGGTAAGTAAAGATTAATTAGTCCGGCCTTTCTTATAAAACCTGTTCTAATCACCTGTTAGCCCGAAAGCCATGAGAGCAGGAGGTGAAGAAGGAATGTCAGTATTGACCGCTTCACCACCAGAATAGATTTTAAATGGTTTTACTTTCAACTATTTTGCAGATTTTAAATTGATCTCATAAAGCCTCACTCTTTTATACTCTAGATCAGGGGTGCCCAAAAAGTACATAACCCATATGTTTTGTAACGGCATCTTCCATGATGCTCTGTCATTCCAAAGACAAGCAAAGCATTGTGGACATTGTAGTTCTATAACATCTGGGGATCTACTTTTCGGATACCCCTGCTCTAGATGTCTTTACCTGCCTGGTGAGGAATGAATGTCTCTGCCAGAAGTCACTGGTCACTAATTAACGGGATACTCCGAGCACCATAACAACTTAATCGGAATGAAGTTGTTATGGTTCCAGGAGGAAACCTTTGAAAGTTAAATTGTTAATGAACAGTTCAACCTCAAAGTCTTCTGTCCGCCACTGGTCCCGCAGTCCATGGCTTCAAACAGGAACCTCAGATGGGCTCTGAAAGTCAGCTGACATTCTTAGTCTATCCCCTGTATGTGGGCAGTATGCAGACATTTGTATATTCTGTTGCTATTTCTTGTAGCAAAGCCATGAGGGTCCTTGCAAATACATGCATATTATATATATGACCATTTCTGGTATATCTATTTTTGTCACACCTACCCGTATGTGAGACAAGTAGCAATTCTGCTTTTAATAAATTCAGACCATGTGCAACTTTTGCAAGATAAAGGCTACTGTATTTTGGCCAAATCTATTCATTTCTCAAATATTTTTACAAAGGGTGAACAGATCGTATAAAGTTACCTAACTTTAATGTTTGTCTACAAAGCAATCCATACACAAAAGTGTTGTGTGATCAGTTTATTGCTAGCTACGTATCCCTTGCTTCAAATAAATTTTTATATAAATGTTTAATAAAAATACATTATTGGTAGTGAATGTTATTAAAGTTCACCTAAAGAAAAGACAAAACAGGATTAAATTCAAATGTTGTGGATTTAAAACCGCGAACCATTTAAAAGTTTTTGCCAATTTTATTTAGATTTTGCTGCCATTGAAGCCTTGAAGTATGCAATTTCCATTGGTGCCAGTAAATCAAATCTAATACAATCGGTGAATAGAAGCTAAAAGGAAATGGGCGTCAGGGTCTATCTGCTTGTTCCAAGAAAGCTGAACTGAGGCTTGCAAATATAGGGTGTCAAACAATTAACACAATCTATATGAGAAAGCATCTTAAAATGTTTTTTTTTTCTGTATTTGCCAATGTTTTTATTTTTTATTTTTTAGCTTTGTTCAATAAAAAAATAAGTATATTTTCCAACCATGACTCACCTGGCAAATGGCGACTTCATTTTCATCCAGGTTTTCCTTCAGCTGCTGAAGTTCCAACTCCCGGTCCTTTAATTTCTCTTCCAATTCCCTAATGAGAATTTCTTCATTGATTGGAGACCGATCACAAGATCCGCTATCAGATGATGGGTTGCCCCTTCCACTTAATGACCCTGTACTCTTACTGGAAGAAGAGCGTCCACTGTCAGAGTTTGACGGTCGTGTCCGGCTTTTGGATGGTCGGTCAGAATATCCATTTAAGTTGCTGTGATTATCCAAGTTAATGTGGCCCATGGAGATACTGACCGGCTCTAGTTGCTGACTACAGTTTGTGCTGTAAGTTGGAAGACTAGACAGTGAGTTACGTCCTGAGTCCGACATTGTGCCAGAGTTAGTGCTGCTCCTGCAGCTATAGGAACCATGCTTCTCGCTCGTTCCTGTGGAATTTCCATTAAACAGAAGGTTTAGGCTACCCTGGCTTTCTGAAATGTTTGTTCCTCCATTGCGTTGAACAAGGTACTGAAGCGAGGAGTTGCGTTTTTTCGGCACTACTGGTTTGAAAGCGGTGGGCTTTATGAGGGTCTTTTCGAAGTTCTAAGATGCAAACACAAATATCATCAAAAACTATTTAAAAAACAATGAATGTATATCAAGAACATAAATTATTACATGTTACAGCAAAGTTTAATTTATACCGATGTTTGGGCAGAAGTAGCTATAAATAGTTTACATGAGTCGAGAAGACTTCTCCATCCTTCACTGGCGGAGAAGTAATCTTAGATTTATGTTGCTCCATTACTCATTCCTAACCATTTCCAAATAGATAAAATACATCACAAGGGCCTTATACCACCCCAGTGGAACCTGCAAGCAGTGGCAGGACAGTGTAGGCAACATTTATGACACGGAGGCCCAGACTGCCGCACTTTGTTATAGGTCAGAGAAGTGTACCCAGGTATGGAAGCCTTGTCTCGTGTACATGTCTCTGGCTACAAAGTGAAGGAGACGGCGAGGGGAGGGTAAATTTGTGGAGCCTCCCCTTTTTTTGGTCTTATTCTTTATATCTTGAAAATAATTTACAAATAAGATTGTCAAAAAAAACAAACCCATGGACCCGTAAGCCATGCTTATCAGTCTGTATCAGCGTCAAGGACTGTAACCTGTTAACTCATTTTTCCCTGTGAATGGGAAGCCAAGGTCATCAGGCAATCTGATAACAAAGCACTGTTTTGAACTTTATACTGATAGTTTCCATGTCCGTGTGTATATACATGGGGATTCACATTTTATTCCTATGAATCATAACTTTGAAGTTATGAATCATACAGCTTCCAATTCCCAGCTCCACCATATTTTTAGGTAGTTACTTGATATCGGTCAGAAGGTTATCCTCCAATTTTCATAGAATGAGCAGTCCGCTATTGAACTGCAACTCCCATTGTGTTCAGCAAGTCCTAAAACAGAACATATTCCTGCTTTAGGGTTACCAAATCCCCCATGTTTTCATAGACGCAGCTTACTTTCTGCATGTTGTTGGGCAGGGCATGAAAAGTGTGGTCACACAGTATGTAGTAATCAGATGCTTCGTAGTGGAAAAAACACCTTGTAGATCCATCAATAGAAGAATTGGTCTCCTTCCTGCCCCTTGTGGATTCTTTATACAGCAGGGAAGCACTTTTCATACGCTGCCATCATCATACAGAAATTATAATTTGCCCAGAAAAACAAGAGTATTTGCTCAAACTGGTAAGTTCACAGCGGACAAGAAACTTGCAGGTTTTTGGGGTATTGAAATCCTGCTGTGCCATTTTGTCATTTGACTTTCTGTTCGTAACAATTTCCCATTTAATGAACAGATTATGGATTGCCACTGGACAGGAATACAATTGTTTTGCACACTTTTTGTATAACTTTACTAAACTGAGGCAAGATATTTACACAAAAACAAAATACAAACCAGTTGATTTCCCCTTCAACAGAACAGCTAGAAATACTTTTTATTGCAACGTAGGTTCCAATCACAGCTGCAGCAAGGCACTAAACCTCATTTGTGCCAGGATTTTAGTTAAACCTCAAAAGGAAGGGCTTCTGTGTACTTAAAATCGCATAAAACACTGCGTGGTGACAATCGTTACAGTACTTCTATAGAGGATGAGTGAACAGACAGATTCTCCAATACATTAGAGGACAATTGAGATATAAATCGAGCTCGTCTAGACTCCTGATCAATACACCAGGCATCAGATTTGCAAGTTAAAAAGTACTTGTATATTACTACCGGCTGTATTGCTCATTGACTAGATTTATGGTTGTGTTTAACCCCTTAAGGACCAAATTTCTGGAATAAAAGGGAATCATGACATGTCACACATGTCATGTGTCCTTAAGGGGTTAAAGGGGTAACAGTGATTCTCTACCTATTGTACTGCAACTCCAAGCACTCCAGACTGGTTTTGCACCCAAATGGTTAAACTTGCATGGCTTAATATGCCCAACATGACATATAGGGTATAATTTTGTTTTCAGTGATTGCTCAGAATAAAATTCCTGGCAATCAATCAAATCGATTCAGAAAATGTGTTTAGCTAACAAACGAACTTAACCCGAATTAATGAATTAAAGGGACACTATAGTAACCAAAACAAATTTAACTTAAAGGACCACTATAGTGGCTACTATAGTGCCCTGAGGGTGCCTCCACCCTCAGGGTCCCACTCCTGCCGTGCTTTGGGGGGGAGGAAGGGGTTAAACTTGCCTCTTTCTCCAGCGCCGGGCGGGGAGCTCTCCTCCTCCTCCTCCTCGGCTGAATGCGCATGCGTAGCTTACTTTAAGAGTTCTTATCGCCTGTTCTCTAAAGTGAACTTTAATCATACACAGGAGGCTTCTGTGGGGTCTAGCAAGCTATCAACAGTGCAGGGGATAGTACATTTTAAATTAAATAGAATTTGCAAAGAAGGAAGTATAAACATTAGCTGACTCATTACAGGAAGTGTTTAGGAAGGCTGTGCAAGTCACATGCAGGGAGGTGTGCCTAGGGTGCATAAATAAAAAAAAAAGTGATTTAACTCCTAAATGGCAGAGAATTGAGCAGTGACACTGCAGGAAAATGATCTATACACCAAAACTGCTTCAATAAGCCAAAGTTGTTTTGGTGAATATAGTGTCCCTTTAAGGCTTCTTATTGCATTCATTTGTGAACTAACCGAATTTTCAAAATCTAATCCTTTGTAGATTGCCAGGAATCTTGTTCTAACGAATCACTTGAAACTAATTTTTGCACATGTCTAATATGGAGTAGGACTGAATCTGTGCGTAAGCATAGGCAACCGAAAAAGTAAAAATTCAGTAGACTTGCTACATGGCTTCTGGGATTTTTAAAACAGAGTTCAATTCATCCAGAAATCCCAGAGGAATTAATGAGTGAGCTAGTCTGTCTAGGCGTCATACTATAGAGCAGAACTTTTCCACTAACATGGACGGCAGCACATACAAAGTATGGATCTAGTAGCCCTACTCGAGTCTGAGCTTTCTTGCACCTGATTTCTAAGACGCATATATCTGGGACTATGTTCTTCTAGCCAAGGGTTAAGGTGCACCCGTATTCTTGTATTACTCTGCTGAGTTTATGCTGCAGACATCTCCATACTGCACACAAAGAAAAAAATATGAAAAATATCATTAGCCAACTCGTTGGGGCAGTTTATTATCGGAACAATGTGAAGCAGGAGCCAAAAACTGATTTGAATTGCTGCGTTGAACACTTTCCCTGCATACTTCAGGAGGAATTGTTAATTATGAGATAAAAAATAAAGCAGTGGGAGTGAGGGGAAAATGTATCCCTTGTGGGGCAGTGTTCTCTTCCAAATTTAAACATTTCAACAAGATAAGAAGCTGCGTTGAAAAGCAGGCCCTGGAGCCATTCTACAACAGGATAGGTTTTATTTATTTATTTTTTATTAATATAGGAACCCAGTAAAATGTCATCATGGTCACCTCTAAAAGAAATCTGCCAAATAGTGTGTATATATTGGGATTTTAAAAGCAATTTAGATCCATTACCCAGAAACAAAGAGAAGACGTAAAAATCTCGTTACATCTTACAGTTTAGGTATGTGCTAATCCATGCTTTAGCAAAATAAGACAGAGGTGCGTTTATCATGAGACCCCCGGGGGCTCTGGGAGAGCTCTGATAGCTGGCAGTACCCTCTCTTTTCATTCTTCCAGCCCAGATATTCTCATATTCCTGCACCCCCCACAATACAGGTGAGCACTCTCCACCCACCCAAAAATATAAGGAGACCATTGCCTTTTAGATCACCAGGATGTCAAACCCCCAAGGTAAACGTGGTGTGAAAGGAATGTATCAACAGATCAACGCCTCCCACATATTGTCCATGAAAGCCATACCAAGGTACACGTAAAAATGGGTCATGTTGCAGTGGTTATGGTGCTATGACTTGCGCAGATACATTCCTCTGCCTTGCTGTAAAACTAAGTTGAATCACTTTGACAAAACCAGAGGCTCTCTTCGGCCCCTCAAGCAGTCACCTTAATAAAAAGTAAATTATACTTTTACATTATAAAATCGAATCCATCCAACCTTGGACGAAACGGAGTGGCTGAGAGCAGTGGGGGTGGGTAAGCCTGCATTCTGTCCACGATTTGTAAAACAAATTGATGCAAAACCAAGGACAGCCTCCATGTACTCAACACCATAACCAGTACATTGGACCGCAGTAGATTGCCCCTTTAAGGGTGCTATATTTCTGATACCCAGCATGCATACTGTAGCACCTAAAGCAAAATGAGTATATTAGGCTGTTTTTATGTAGTTATAGATTTAAAAGGTTACTCATTCTCCAAAACCACTTGAGTGATTGAAGTGGTTATGGTGCCTGTACAGAGTTTAACACCTTGGCATCACAGGGTGATAAGTGTCCCTGGCAGGCTAATGTCAATTCTGTAAAAAAAAAAAAAAATCCATTTTGACAATAATTGGCTGAGAGTGATCAGATGACACTCTCAGCCAATGAATGGAAATTGCATTGGCTTCCGGATTCTGCAGCTCTGGAGAAGAGAAGAGTTCATCACCAATGAGGAGAGCAAACCATAGCCCGGCGGTAACCCAGGTAAGGGAGACCGTTACTAATTGGTTTGCCCCATTACCTGGGAACCAGGTTTAGAAACTCCTTGCACCATAACTACTACATGCCTTTGTAGTAGTTATGATACTTGGAGTAACCCTCTAATGCAGCGGTTCCCAAACGGTGTGCCGCGGCGCCCGCCCACACAGGGGTGCAGCGGAATGGTTCCCCGGTACTATAATTATAGCACCAGGGAAACATTACTGCTCAAAAGGGACCCGTTCGAGTGCTGCGGTCCTTTAGAACCGCGACCGGGCCCCTGTAATTTCGGCCGACTGGGAGGAAGTGACAGCCTGTAGCCTGCATCCTGCATCCTGCATGGAGACAGCGTGGGAGGGAGAGGAGCATGAAGAGCTCCAAACCCCTCACTCCCACAGCAGCAGGACTCCAAGCCAGCCAAGTAGCACATAAGGTAAGCTAACATGAGGCTGGCTGGAGATAGAAGAAGAAATTAGCACTTGTGTATGTGTGTGAGTGTGTATATATATATATATGTCAGTGTGCTTCTGCGTCTGTGTGCATGCACACATCTGTGCATCTGTGTGTCAGGGTGTCATGGTGGGGGTATGTATCAATGTTTGGGTTTGTCAGGGTGCATGTGTGTATTTTTGTGTGTATGTGTCGGTGTCTATATGAATGTGTGTGTGTCGGTGTATTTATATGCATCTCAGTGAAAGACTGCATTTTCCATCCAGCAGTGAAACACCTAACACTCTCAGGCCTCACTCAACTCAGTGAAAGACTGCATTTTTTTCTCCCCACTTCCCACCCACCCACCCAGGGTCCCCCTAAATATATAGCATGCTCCTCCAGCTGTTTGAGATTCTCACCCAATTACCTCTTCATTCCCCTAACATCTAACCAATAGCTGCTTCTCTGTTAACTCGTTCAGCCATCACCTCCAAACTTCCCCTGCTACCTCTTGTCTCAAATCCCCATGGTTTCCTTTAGATTGTAAGCTCATGGGGCATCTAGCCAAGCACTTTGTATAAAAGAGCTCCAATGGCTAGATATCAGCTTACGGGCAGGGCTGTCTTACCTCTTGTATTTGTCTGTGTATATTGTACGTCTCTCCACTAATTGTACAGCGCTGCGGAATCTGTTGGCGCTTTATAAATAGCAATAATAAATAAAATAATAAATAAATCTGTGTGTTAATGTGCATGAATATCTGTGTAAGTATGTATGTGGTAGTGTATGTAAATACATTCAACCAGTCAAATACCAGCACAACATACATGCACACTTCTGCATTCAAACAAAAAAAAATATACAAACCCCTTTACTTAAACACAAATACTTCACACAAATGTACATCCACATTTAAAAGTGAACATTACATTCAGACACACCCCTGCAATCAAACATTACATACAAACACACCCCTGTATTAAAAACACAATAAATGTATACAAGCACCCCTTCAAACACCAACACTGCACATTACACTATAGCGCCAGTAAATGCTACAGCGCTGTACGGATATACAACCTAGAAATTCTGACTTGGGGTGCCGTGGAAAAACTGTAATATTAGGGCGCCTTGAAGCTAAACATTTTGGGAACCACTGGTATAATGTATAAATTGCAGAATGAGTCAACAAGCTAAAAGATTAACCTTTCCCCTTTTTGGGCAGTTTGATCGAACCTCACGGAAAACTAATTTGAGCAAAGTCATCATATGTTCATTTATGTCCAAACTTGTTCCATCACTAAATAAGTGTATGTTGTATTTACCCATCGTTAAGCGTTAAGTGGAATATTTTTGCTCTGTGAATGTTAAAACAATCCACATTTTACCCCCATCAGATTTCTGCTTTTTATCAAATGTTTAAACTGTATGTAAATAATGTGCAGTATAATGCAAGATGGTTATCAATGTAATGTGATAATCACATTACAGGTAAAGTCTGCTAACCCCTCAGTTTAACTAACACAAAAAAACAAAAAAAAAACAGTTTCATGAATTTTGATGGTTACTTTTTGGTTATAAAAAGAAAATATATTAAAAAAAAATATAGGTGCTAGGCATGATAGTTGATATGGGATAACTGCAACTCTTTAGAAGGTCCAACTCATCTCGCAAACCTTTTCAGGGCCGGTGCTACCATAAAGAGGCACACTGGCCCAGGCGGTGCAGGATCCCGCTGACTGGCAAGAGGGGAGCGCACAGCACTCCACTCCTTTTGGTCATTCCTTGTAGCTCGGCCGAGCCGCGAACCGCCCGAACCGAGCTGACCGAACCCAACTGATGTGTGCGCACTGACAGTGCCGAACTGCTTCCTGTCTGATTGGGGTGAGCAATCAGAAGTTTCTCTAGCCTGGTCTGTGCCTCGGCCACGTTACACAGGGGAGGTAAGCTGGCACATGGGGACGAGGGGGGAGAGGAAATAAGACGTTGGGCTGGGAAATGAAACACATGAATGGAGGGGGCTGGGGAATGAATTTGGTTCTGTTGAATACTTCAATAATTGTAATTACAGCTCTTCTAAATTTAAACATGAGGCTCTTACAGACATGATGTTTGGCCACCGCTGGATTATAGGATACACCAATCTCTTACATAAATCTTTCTGAATTAAACACTTCAAGTACCACACACAAAATGACTTAAAGAGCACCTGTTGTACCCCAAACTTCATTTGCTCTTTTAAAATAGCGAAGAAATAAAATCATACATTGTGCTGGCAGTTTTGCTAGCAAATGTATAGATTGGGAGGAAAAAAAAACAACTACATTTAAAAATATGGTTCTCAGATCTGTCAATCAACTCTTCATCATAGACTAGGCCTAAAAATTCCTTGACAGGGAGACGAGAAAAGGCCTCCTCCAGGGGGTCCTTCTGATCTTTATACTTAGAGCATGCGCCGTGGTTGCTATGGTAACTCCCTGGCTGGCACTGCTAGCTATGGCTAAGGAGTATAAGGAGTATAGGCACGGAGGGAGTGGCCTTCCTCTGTTCAGGCACGGTAACAAAGCCAACGTGTCACCATCTGGCAGGATGCTTGCCCAGCATGGGGACAGGGCCCATGCAAGGATTTTTAGCTACACAGGCGAATATGCATTTTGCCGCTCCCTCCCTTTTCCCCAAAAAAAATGTATCTTCACCTGTGTGCCTCGTACCCCCTCTTTTGAATTTCTTACCCACTTTAGTGTTACATATCCCCTCTTGAATGTGTTATCCCCGTGTCTCTTACTTGCCCACCAGCTCCTTTCTGTGACACTGCAGGGTTAATCCATGCTTTCCTATGGCCGGTTTGAATGCGCCGTACATGCGCATTCAGAGCTGACGTCGTCAGGGGGAGGAGGTCACCAGCGACCACCGATGGAGCCCGGTTCTGGATTAAGGCAAGTGGCTGAAGGGGTTTTAACCCCTTTAGCCTAGCAGGAGGGGGGGGGGGGGAACCTAATAACCCTATAGTGCCAGGAAAACGAGTTTGTTTTCCTGGCACTATAGTGCACCTTTAACTACTACAGCCTGCTGTTGTGGTTATGGTGCCAGGACTACCATGACACCGCCCCAAGGTAAGAGGCCAAACGGTTTTAGCAGAATTTGACAACTTACCTGGTTAGTTGCCAAATCTGCTGTGTGTGTTGTTTTGGTGGTTTTCTAAACCACGCACATAACTCTTACATGTTGTCACATTTCCATTAGTGAATACATTTTGTTATGTTATAATGGGCAAATCAATAAGTCATATTCCTATGGGATGCCCTCTGCAATTAAATCATTTCCTTTCATTAACATGAGAATTCTGCATATCTGATACTTTTCATGTGAAGATTCACACCATGCGGATGTCAAAGGTGAGAAGTGATAGCAGTTCCAGACTGGTATCCCCTGCAATGCCATATATAGAATACACTGGGATCATTTCTTTACCTTTTCTAACTTTCCAGAGACCGGGATGAGTTTGGGTGGTGGACCTCTAATATTTCCATTGAAGGTGCGCTCCTCCCTTATATCTTCCAAATCGCTGCAAGGGCTGATGGGGGCTCGTGCTTCCTGCCATTCCTCTTTGAAATCTTCATTGACATATGCATAATTCCCATTATTTCCAGAAGTAACGGCACAAGGTTTCTTTGTAGGCAGTCCGTTAAAAAGAGGATCCTGAGAGGAATAGTTATTTTTTAGCAGTCCCTCTTGTTTAAACAGATTTGGCACTCCTGCAGGCTTACGGCACTTGCTGCTAAACTCTGAGGCCCGGCACTGCTTGTCGTGGTACGGTCTCCCAGAAATGAGACTGCTCACACTTCCCATGTTGCTTACGGTGATGGGCGACTGCCCGTCTGGTTGACTTGGGGAGATGGCGACCTCGGAATTCTGGTCAATGGATAATGGGAGAGCCTCGACGACGGCCATGATGTAGATGATCTAAAGACACAGACCTACATAAGCAACCTAGAATAAAAAAATAAAAATGAGAAACTGTGTTGGTTAAATTTCTTTAGACATTTCTCTGTAACAAACAGTCTACAGCAGAACTGGACTTTGGTTCAAGTCCAAAAGCTGTAATGACTGATGGCCTGTGACATTGTAGTGTCTAATAATGCTATGGCCCATGGACCACCACCATCCTCTTACTGAGACTGACTAAAGATAATAGGAGCTGCAATCCATCATCTTAAAAAGTGTTCTAGCCAGAATCTCCTACAGATAGCCATTAAAACTAGTTTCACTTGGCTGAAGATACTTTGTCTCATCTTAAATTCCTTCTGCAGGGCCTTTCCAGTACACAGATCAAAGCTTGCAGTATTTCACTCGAGCAGAGATTATAGCTCATCCCTGAATAAAAGACACAAAGGGGCCTGGCAATGTACGACTGCATTCTAAGGGGATCCACTCCAAACTGGATTTTTCTTGCAACCAAAACACTTATCTATAATAGGAAACGGATGTTTGGATGTAGAATACTTGGTACCCACAATATCTCCTATAATAGGCAGACATGTGAAGATTTGTTACCTCCTGACATCAAGACCCGGAGAAATGGATGGGAAGAACAATATTTAATATTACACACTACTTACAATCTTACAGAGGATTAAAATTCTCTGTTCCACAGCAATCTACAAATCATGGGTGATTATACATCAGCTAACTGGCAGTCCTATATCCCCACGGAAGGCTTATGTATTTAACATATACCGCAGCGCTGTACAATAAGTAAAACAAGACAAACAACTAATAAAATATGTTTGAAATCTGGTAACAGAAGACGGCCCTGACCTAACAAGCTTGCAATCTAAAAACCAGTAATGTCTACCTTCGGCACTCACTATCCTTAGCCAGCCTTCGCTGGGATTGTTGCCTTAGTAATCTAATTACTTCCCAGTCTTTATGGGGTTTTATTTGTCAACTTGTTTTAACCTGGAATTTTTTCGACTTCCCCTTTACAGAGCACAGAGGGTCTGCTTCAACATATACGATCAGCAACTAGTTTAGAAGTAAATCAGATGAATGATGAATGCCCTGATAGCATTTAAAGAAAAGCCAAATGTCCATTATTCCAGAAATATCGAATTCTTTGCAGACTCCATTTCCCAAGATTATAAAGGCTGACTAAACACAGCGGGTAATATTATTCACAAACATCTGCGGTGTCAAGATTAGTCACAACAGGGGCAGTGGAGGTTTAGAGGGATCATCTTTTGTCCTTGGATCACAGAAATTCTGCACAGTTAAAGGGCCAGTTACATTTCTAGCTAACAAGCGCAATCGTGTGTTACCCCAGTGTTCAGAAGTAAAACTCCAATACGGGAGACAAGATCTCCCTCGCTCCCATTCCCTTTCCCACGGATGAAGGCAACCCCAAAAACATAATCTAGCAAGCATGCTGTTTTTAAGATTTCTTACACAGATGTAGTGTCCCCTCCGAGGTCTGGGAGAAAAAGTACAAAATAAAGTAAAATAATCAAAGTAAGTAATCCCACATGCACTCACAATCACAGGGAAGTTCCGAGCCGCTGTTATAAAGTTTCCAAAAAGGGTTAGACAAAGAGCTGGACTACAACACCTAGAATGCTCAGCATTTCGGTTTTCCGATGCTATTTACATCCTAACTGGGGCACGAGGCTAGTGTTTGATCATCATCACTGATCAACCTGCAACATTATCTTAATTTTATCTTAAAATAGTCTGTGGTCCTCGTCCAGCATGGGGGAAGAAGTTAATTTGGGGATAACAGTTTTCTCCAGTGTGGTAAAACTAACTTTAACCTGTAATGGGTTTAGTCACCGAATTGTAGCAAATTAAAATGCAAATGGAAATTTTAAAGCTAAAACAGACAATTTGGAAAGGTTTTTAAACTCTGATGTAGAAATAGTAATTTAAAATGTTAAATTTTTTACCTTTTTAAGTCACGCTGGCCGTCTACCATCGAACATTGCTAATTTTCCAGTCAGTTCAACAGACCACTCGTGGTTTAAGTTGAAAAAATGGAATATGCCTGTGTGTAATTCAAGATCATAGGGCTGGTCAGCTGTGACATCATGACCAAGCCTTATGTCAAGGAGTTGCAGCATGACATCACGATATGTAGGTAAGAGTCCATGCTAAGGCAGTCATTATAAATGACACTGCATTAATGGCTCACCCTGAATGAAAATCAATGGTAATGTCTTTCACAATATCTGCACCGTTAGGGCACACCTCCCAAGTGTACCTATTTAGGATGAACAGTCTATATCTTGGGCCCAAATCCCTCTGTCACTCTTTTCTAGGAGCTCCATGCTGTTGGTGTGTCTGAGTGTGTAACAGAGCTCCACAGCAATAATACTCCCAGTAATGTGTGAATGTATAACAGAGCTCCACAGCAATAATACTCCCAGTAATGTGTCTGAGTGTATCACAGAGCTCCACAGCAATAATACTCCCAGTAATGTGTCTGAGTGTATAACAGAGCTCCACAGCAATAATACTCCCAATAATGACTCTTTAAACTACAATAAGTGTGTTTAGAAATCAGTCTGTAAATAAGATACATTGCTCTGGTTATCAATCACATTTTAGTTGCCCTTGGCCACACGCCCACTCACAGACACTTTGTCCATCGGAAATATTGGAGCTAAGCTAGGATGAGCCACCTTTGCACATTGGACATAGTTAGAAGGCATCAGACATAGACCTGTGCAACCATTTGTGTAGCGAACTCACAATTCACTTCTAAATAGTCTGGCAAAGAACTGTATAAAAACTATCCAATAAATCAAAATATAGGAATAAAAATCAAACAAGCAGTAATTGCAACTCGAAATTGTTTTTTAAACTATCAAGAAGGAAGACCAAAAAAATATATATATATAGTGTACATTGGATTAGTCGTATTAGTCCAGCAGACAAGATGCCAAAATACCAGAGTATTGCGATTGCTTCAGACCTGAGGAAGAGAGGGAACTCTCGAAAACGTGTACCAAACTGCAATACTCTGGGATTTTGGCATTATATATTTATTTATTTTTATTTTCCCCAGACATTTTCCAAACGAATCATGACTCAGAAATAAATTCTATTGAAAGACTTCTCTTGGATTCTAATTACAAAGTAAATTCAACAGAACCGATGGGAAGACGTCAAAGACAATATAGATGAATTTCCTTTGTAATATTTTACCGCAGCTCGTAAACCTGGAATAGATCAGGCTGCCAATGTTTTAATGTGGTATTTAGAGCAAATTGTGTCAAATCTTTGAGGTGATTCGTCTGTCTCCTGAATAAACATTCTCCAGCAGTCCAAATCCTTCATTCCTCCCACCCCCCACACATTCTCCATTTTCATGTCTGCACAGATTTTTTTTTAGTTGGCCTGACCTTCGTTTTGCTTTGACTTGACTTGCTCTGAGAGTTGCCAAGAGTTCAAGTCAGCTTTGCATGACTAACTCACATTTATAGGAAATACTAGACACCAATGATTTTGCCTTGTGTTAATCAAAACCATTACCACCAGTGAAAATAAATAAAAGCAATAAGTAACCAGGCTTCCCATGCAGTTAAAGTTTTGTTGGTCTTGGGTCGCAGAGCAGGTACCTGCTGTTGTATTTTTTTTGAAAAGGGAAAACTTCAAAAGGTAAATGGGAATTAACCCGGTGACAAAACAGACATTCAATTCTTCTCCTTTTCTTTCACTTTTTATAAAGAATGACTAGCCCTAGACAGTAATCTGCCGAAGCTGTTCACAAAACAATGAGGAAAGACGTAGGACATCGGGCATTTAAATGAGACTAGCGTAAATGGCTGACTGTACTAGAAGTTACGTTCCGGGGATACATTTAGATAAAGAAGTAACATTGATTTGGATATACAACCAACCTGTACAGTCCGCGTTTACAAATCTATGTTCAGTTTATGAATGCACTAGAGTTCCAGACTGGTTAATGTCACTTCTGTGCAAATTGGTTTAGAGAGTTTAGTTGACACTGTCAGTCAATGAGTGGGGACAGCGTTTGTCCCCGGCTTCTGCAGCATTTCAGAAGTTGGCAGTGCACCCCTCAAGAGAAGGAGAGAAGATCAGGTACCTGGCGGGAACCCAGGTAAACCGTTACTAAATTGCTTGCCCAATTAGCGAGGAACAGGACCAGGGTACTCCTGGTTTCATAACCATTACAACGGGCTTGGAGTAACCCCTAATTCCCCCAGTGGAAAGTATAGAGGGAATTCCAGAGCATAAAGTCCTCAAAAATAGTTTAAATAGTTCCACAGAAATCTGCAAATGTTAAGATAACAAAGGGCAAACGTACATTTTACTTTAAAATGCGATTTGGTTTTTCTAGATAAATTGTTTTTTTTTTTTTGTTTTTTTTAAATACATCCTGGTGTGTTTCTTTAAAACTTCCACCCCCTTACATAAATTGAAATGATTATCTGGGAGGACAGTGAATAGACAGGATCAAGCAGAAAATGAAATGAAGTGATCCGGAATAATGTCTTCCAGCTAAGGATTTCACCCGCTTTGGAACTATTCAGCCACAACCCCAATCTAAATATACTTCGTTTAGCTCTTAGAAAAGATGGGTTTTCTGAAAACATTTGTTTAAAAAAGTTCAAATAAAAAAAAAAAATAAAAAAAAAAAAAATCTGAAAAAGAACAAAATAAATGCACAGGGGGGAATCTAATCCAGTGTTGTTGTTTTCCCCACTCTTGATGTGCTCAAATAGTGGAAAATGTCTGGTTAATGAATATTGCTGTAAAACCTCTTTTTCCACTATGCCAGTATTTGGAAAAAACTAGCCAACTTTTCCACTGCCATTAAGGTTTGTTTTTGTTCTTTTCAGGATCTGTAACGAAAGTAACAATCAGATATAAAACACCTCATTGAATGCGACAGCTATTTATCTTTCAATGGATCAACTTGCTGCAAAAATATATCCGCGCAGGATCACTTAGACCAAAATAGCTAGCCATGAAGGTCAGCTGTATAGACATTATTGTGCTAATACTGCCACATCATCACACTCACTCATACCGGGTTTAAACAGTATTTAGAGAATGAATAGCATCTAATTCTGGTACAAGTTGGATTAATAATGAGGTATAGTAAAGTATAAACTTTCTCTTTAACAGACCAACTCAAACTGGACGGACCATGGGCTCCCAGAGCAGCAAAAGGAAGGGTCCTCCCGTCCGTAAATAGTTTGAATAGTCAGAATACCAGTAAATGGTGCCTGGGGACTCCTGGCATCATAACCACTACACTGTTGTGTAGTAGTTAATGTGCCTAGATTATTTCTTTATGAGCTTTGAGCATCCTAAAATCATTTAAAGGGTCTCTCCGTGCACCGTAAGGACTTTGTTTTGGTGTCTGTAGGTCCTGGGCAGCATCTTACAAGTGCAGTTCATGGTGCCCCATCCTCTCAGCTCTCTGCCGTCTCCTCTGGTGCCAGTTTTTAATGAGGAAGCCATTCCTTTGGGAGCTGGTGGTAGGCTGAGTGTGTTGGCTAACTCACTCAGCCTGTGATAGAAATGCCTTAAAAACTTACATACTTTATCAATTGATAAATGTCAGATTGAATAAAGCTAGGTTCTAAACCCTTTCACGCCATTAGAGCATGATAGTGTGCCCTAACTATGTGGTCCTCCCTCTGTCGCACCTGCCTTTCCATGCTGCAGATTGCATTTAGGGGACCTGCCTGGCAATCCAGGCAATCCCCCAGGATCCAAATGCTTGCAGATAGTCACTATGACAGCCTCTGATATTGCATCCTTAAGTGAGTCCTCCCGTGATGGTGCCCCACCATCATCTACAAGGGGGAACCTATGACTCCCTGCAGTGCATCTAATATATTTTGCTGTGGGACTTAACAAAAACACTTTGAATTTTACCAAATATTTTAGATGCCTTTTTCAACTTGTAAACTTGACAATGTGTAAAAACTGAAATGTGAAAGCCCTATAGTTGACCCTGTAACTTTCCAAAGCCCCATAAAACCTGTACATGGGGGGGTCATTGTTGTACTCAGAGAGACCTCACAGCACATAAATGTGCATATTTTGCAGTAAGAGCCAACAGAATTATGACTTTCACAGAGAAAAATCCATGTTGAACTTGGGAAAATAACATTTCTTAGGTTCATACATTTTTTTTTTAGATTTTAATTATAATAAATTGTGTTCTATATAGAAATATTTGAATATATATATTTATATAGTCTGGGACCTCCAGGGTTCTTCCTCCCCTCCTGTATGGTGAACGTGCCTGCTGCTGAAGTCGAATGCAGCCATCGCTCCAAGCTTGCCCTAGGGGTAGTGGTAAAGGGGCATGGGTAGCTGTTCAAGAGGCGACTCAGAAGGGTTCAATGTGAAGCTCAATCGGCTCCTTCCCTGGAAACCAAATTTCACTACAATGTTTTAGGAGAGACCCTGGAAATATAAGTATTCCCAGTGCACTAATTCTGGAGAAAAAAAACCTTTTTAGATTAACTAAACTTCAAATTAGATCAACAGCGACATCGGATTCGCACAAAGCAATTCCTGCATTTTCGCAATTTTTTTTTAAATTATTTTTTACACTAAATTTGCTTTGAAATACAAAATCTAAAATAAATCCTCAGTTTTTTTCATTATCAGTTCATTCAACTCTTTCATTCAATAAACTCAGACTACATGATACAAACTGGAAAAGACTCAATCTATACAGACTGTAAGCTCCTGAGACAAGGCTCTCTTTTGTGGAAAAGGAATAGTAACATTGGCTAACAAGCTTCTAATATGCTAAAGAGAATTGATAGAGAAATGGTAAGGGAAAAACTAATTATATATATTTTTTTATTCTACATCTTAATATAATTATATATTTAAATGTATGTTTCTCTGTGCTTGAATGTCATCTGCAGTGTGATTTTGATTTGAATGAATTTATAAGGACGATGTCTACATTAGCCATATGGTTTCTTTCTGCTTGCAATGTCCCTAAAATGTCTTCAGGGCCAAAAATTATACCTCATCGAGACGTTCTGTACCAGAATAGCGCTAACGTTTCTGCTCCAATAATCTTCCCTCTGAATCAATTTAATTAACAGGCATTTCTTCAGCAACCCTATCTTACAAAACGCATGCCTCATTCAACTCCAACTTATATATCTGGACATCAAAAAACTAGCTGTATAACCTTTATATAATAGCTAAAAGAAAAATCTTAATTTTGTAACATTTTCTTCTGAAACAATATATTTTTTCACGAGACACTGAAGCACTTAGTGGCCATTAAGAATTATAAGGGTCATCACAGTTTTGTGAATACATCAGTTATGGGAGAGTGGATTAAAATAGCGATCAGCAAGGCTGGGTAGTAATCATACTGATTGCTGCTTTATTTCTGTCCCAATAAATGTCGCTGGACATGACGTACCAAGTCATTCTTCTCAGGGGGAGAATTCGAAGCCAGCACTGCAATTCTTTTAATAGAGAGGGACAATAGCATATCTAAACAGTAATACTAGGCCTGTGCCTATAGGATGGCTCTGCTGGAGGGATCTATATATACACTTTCAATAAATTATAATATAGCAATTGTTTGGAAAAAAACAATGATGTTACACACAAACACCATAATAGTAAGGCTCATACCCAGCATTACTCTGCTTCCCATACTTTTATAACAAGCCTACTCTTAAAGGGAAAGCAGTCCATTAAATACGACTAGAGAAGAAGAAAAAAGTCATCCCTACCTTTAGAATAGGACAGGATCATTCAAGCCATATACATGTACCATCAGGCAGGTTTTGAAAGCCACCAGTTAGCCAGTTTTCAAACCCTGTCCGACCTAATGTGCAAATAAATGGCTGAAGGATCCAGCCATAGAGGTAGTGATGGATTAATTGTGTTACATATACTTAAAGGAACACTATAGTGCCAGGAAAACAAACTCGTTTTACTGGCACTATAGGGTCATTAGGTACCCCCCACCCGCTGGGCAGAAGGGGTTAAAATCCCTTCAGTCACTTACCTTAAACTAGCGCTGGGCTCCCTCTGTGCTGGGGAACCCTCCACCCCCTGCCGACATAAGATCCGAATGCGCATGCACAGCAAGAGCCGTGCGCGCATTCAAACAACCCATATGAAAGCATTACTCAACATCGAGGCTCCCTTGGCACCATTTACCTCATTGAGGAGGCATGGACTCCTCTGTTATAGTCCAATCCAATGGTCCTTTTAGATCATTGGGGACCTAATGTACATGCATGGCAAACACCATGTGTGCATCCAAGCTTCTCCATAAAAAAAAAACACTGATACGGCTTCTATGTAACATTAATCGGTCAGCGCCACAGACACTCGTTCAATTGACTGTTTGATTGGTCCAAATATCATGGAAATCATGGGAAATGATTCAAACCAAAAAGTGTGCAAAAAGTTTTTATAAATACAGACTCAGAAAAGGCAGTCAATAGAGGGAAAAAGAATAACATGTAGATTAGATTTTATTGTATCCCTCTATTACTAAACTCTCACTCGATATGTGAATAAAATCAATTCGGGTCTGCCCCCTAGACATCATCTTATTTTTCATCAATCATCTTTTTTGGTGCCACGTGCTGAACTTCGAATAATCAGTCGAGCTACCGTTATTGGCCATTGTTGCTTCAGAGATGCAGAATTTGGCAGAACAGCCGAACACCCTAAATTTGGACGAATTGCAGTTCGGCTGAGCCTGAATGTTCAATTGACTGTATTGCTCTAGGTTTGCCTTGATAAATAAGGCCCCATTGTTTATAGAAAGAAATGATTCTGGAGGAGACCTCGTTTGGGAAATGGTTATTTTTATGGTCAGATTTTTATTTTTTTTATAATTAGTCATAGGAGTGGCATCGTCCCCGATCTTTATATTGATTTGCCAACTAATAAAAATTAATCTGCTTTAGATACAAAACAGAAATGACAAATTTGTTGCAGATCTGTGTTGGTGCTTGGCTGCCATATAGCTTTCCATTTGTCCCAAGTTTCGAACAATGCGGACAGCCCTGTTACTACAGATGTTCCAGGATAATATCGTCAGTCAGGAACTGCTACTGGATGGGGAAAAGGTGGTGTTCATAGGAAATAAGTTTTATTCATTAATAATGAACTGGAAGGAAAAGATTTTAGAGAAATCAAAACTGTAACGCAGGTGTAGGCAACCTTCTGCACTTCAGATATTGTGGACTACATCTCCCATAATGCTCGTAATGTTTGCAAAGCATCAGGGGAGGTATAGTCCACAACATCTGCAGTGCCAAAGGTTGCCTACCCCTGTTATAACTTAAGGAGTGCAAGCGTGTTAGCGGAAATGACTGAGAGCTCTTGCTCCCATATTCCTTTATCTGTTTGCCATCATATACCATCATACAGCACTGCGGGATACGTCGTCTGTGCCAAATCTCATTCATGCTTTTTCCTTATTTTTTTCCCCCCTTTTAATAAACAAAGTTTTTCTTTCAAGGACTGATGTAGATACAGAGTTTCCATCAATAGTTGGTAGATTTATTTCGATTGAGCAATAATTGTAATTAAATTAGAAATTCACTGGAATAAATCTGCTTCATTTTAGAGTTAAATAATTCTATAAACACTCCGTATCAGCTTGACATGTACAGTCGTATAATGAATGAGGCTCTGACAATATACTGGCTGAAAAGGGTCACGTTTTTCATGATATCATACATTTTAAACCTGTAGAAGATCATAACACAGAATCCAGTTCTATTTTTTTATTTTTAAAAAGAAACATGGTATGAGAATTGTTGGTTATTTTCAAATAAACTCGCAATCTAGGTTTACGTGTTAGAAAGTTGTGTCAAACGTCCCAAAAATAATTCATTATAGATTTCTGAAATTAAATGTTGTGAATTGGGATTGGTTGTATGGATGCCACACATTGCAAGCTTCAACCCTTGTTAAAAATAAATTAAATGATATATATTCGGTATTACTCATTGGGTCTCCTGAGTACTAGGCTGCCCAATTCACCAAGTTCCCATATCTCCATATCGTACAGACTCCTACCACTGTGATCAAACGTAGAAGTGGTTATGGTGTTTGGAGTAACCCTTCAAATAGAAATTCCATCGATTTCTATCTTCGATGAGCTATTAACAGTGTTACACAGAGAAGTTGCCCATTCCTCCAAAGCCAACACCTAATCAAATATCAGGAAACCAATACAAACAATGGGTTGTAACTCTTTATGTTTGAGGGATTCATGGTCTTTTTTTTTTTTTTTTTTTTTACTATTTCTGCTACTTTGTTAAATTGCGGATTCTCCTGTCACGTTCCACTGACGTTGGCTGGTTCTTTTTACCATAGTTTAATGGCTATTGCTCACTGCAATATAACTGAGCTACATTACTACAGTTTAACAGAGATCCATCCCATTACCCACCTGCATACCCAACAACCTACCTCATCTTTGTACATTATATTTACTGAATATACTGAAGATATATAGATCGTAACAGGAACACTGTAGCGTTGGAAATACAAAAATGTATGCTGTACCAATCAACATGTCCCCTTTAAGATGTATTCGATGTATCTCTATGGGGAGTGTGGAGAAGCTAAGCGCTGGGCCTGCAATCTCTGAGTGACAGCCACTAGAGATGGACTAAGGAAGCAATGTAAACATTGCCCTTTGTCAGAAACGGCAGCATTTACAATGCTCAGCCTGCAAGGTCAGGCTATGTGCCCCCAAACCACTACATTCACCTGCATAGTTCTGGTGACTATATAGTCTTCCTTTAACACGGACAGAGGTGAAGTGTAAATCTAATCAATTTCAGGCATACAGGCTGGAACATATATGCCCTAACACAAGGACCCCCCCCCCCCCCCTTGTTTCAGAGTGTCTCACAATGTAAAACAAGGTCTAAACACAACCGTAAGTATAAGTAAAGAGCATTCAGTTTGCAGATTTGGGATTATCTTAATGGGGCTAACATGTCCTTAAGATCTTTATTTACAATCACTTGATGAGGCAGACAAACCATTTACCTAGTTAGATAATGGATGGAGGTGTGAAACCCTCCTCCACCTGACAAACGATGCCTGGTATGTTGTCGATTTGAGGAATTCAGTCTATCACTTTTTATAAATACACACGCAGAAAATGTTAATAAGGATGAAGTACCTCCTATCCTGTTGGGTTTTACGCCCCACCTCCTATAGACTGTAAGCTAGTTTGAGCAGGGCCCTCTTCAACCTATCGTTCCTGTAATCGTCTCATTTATTGTTAAATCTCCTCCTTTATTAATATTGCAAAGCACTACGGAATATGCTGGTGCTATATAAATACCAGTAAAATGACCAATAATAAGGATGTGAATAGGACAGTGGGATGGGCAGAGATATATTTTGCTTCCCCAGCACAGTGGCAGACAATACACTGCTCCTCACACTCATCAGACAGCTGAGAATTTGGAATGATACCAGACGTGACCAGTTCTAACAAACCTAATTTAATACAAAGTGCAAAGTAGCATTGAAGTGTGAAGTCGGCTACCACCATAGGTCTTGGGTTTTGTACTGGAATGTCGTAATAAAGTGGAGCCTGACCAGCATTTGTTAAGTTTAACAAAACGGTTGTGGTTGTTGTTTTAAGTAGCGAATACAGAAGTAAAATCAAATGTGGGCATTAATTTGGGCAAAATATTCTACTACTACAGCTTAATTACACAATGCTGCGGTGATCTCCATGACAAAGTTAGCCTATTCTGAATGCCAGCTATATGCTCTGCACCGATTCATTATCTCCAGGAGAAAAAAAAAACCCACACAAATCGTGGTGCTATATATACAAAGTGCTTCTAATGTTGGGCCAGAATTGATACAATTATGCCTGGCTCTTGTGATCTGTCAAACTTCGCCACAAAAAAAAAAAAAGGGCACGCGGAGAGGGTGTACGAGGACATGGAGAAAAAGACAAAAATACATATAAAATGTTGTTTGTTTTTTAACTGAAAATGGCCAAATTGTTTATTGGTTATTTTTATCCCTTCTCTTGTCTTTCTCAATTTCTAGTTAAAAGCAGAGATTAACAAGTTTCCAAAAAATGAAGGATACACACTTACTTTTATCCCACATCAGCCACACGGACACAAATAGCCACGCACACACGCAAAGCTACACAATGAATACACAACTTTACACTCACAGATACTCACTAAACCATTTCCCCATTCCCCTTGTAGCGGTCTCTGCAACGAAGTGAGCAAATACAGTGATCTCTGTGACAGAGGGGAGAAAAGAATGGTGTACCGGTAATGGCATCTCAAAAAAACAACCAACTAAAGAACTCTCCTCTGCTACCTCTGGCAATGCTAGGCCGTCGGGTGCCATCTTTGTTGTGGCTTGGTGCTGTAGATTGGCCAAGCCCTGTTTTAGTGAATAAACGATTGTGTTTTTGATTATCAAAGCACAGTTTTCCACAGCAGGTAGTAATTGTAGCTCTTTTACAAAATTACCAGGTAGGCAGGAAACGACTTGCTTTCCATCACAGTATTGTATTTCCAGAATAATCTCCCTTTAGAATAAATTTAGAATGTGAGGTCACTCCACAGTAAATGATGACAGTAATACAATTACAGGCCTCTGGAGTATATTCTGTATCCAGCGATGCCACGTGAATCCTACTTTAGAAGTAGAATAAATATACATTCACTCGGGTGAAGGAGGGGTGAGAGCAACTTCCCGAAATACAGAGCAAGTGCATTGCATAGTGTACAAAAAATGCAGCTGCTTATATACAGTGTGTCCATTTAGAGAAAACCAAAATATCGAGACGGACATTGGGCTATTTCTGATACATTTTACAGTAACTACTTGTGTCCATTCTTAAAGGAGGTAGCAATACAAACAATCCAAACACCACAAGCACACAGACATTGGTAACGGAGTAGAAAAGATGACGTCAATTTTCCAGCATGCCTGCTATGAGTCATTATAGCCCCTGCCTCCCACTTTCATCCATAATTAATGTGATTTTTTTTTTTGAATGTTGGGGTTGAAGAAAGAACTACAAAGTGGTTGATTACAAACAAGTCACGGGGCCTGCGGTGAAAAGATAGCGACCGTATCTTCAAACACCACCAACACACAAACGTCAAGCAAACGCATGTCCAAACAGATCCAGAGTCATGTAAGGTAGCAGAATGAAGCAGCTGGTAGGCTGCCCGTCCCTGAACTACTGCCAAATCCAGAGAGAGCCCAGAATCCCTCCATGTATTAAGGGATTTATTAAAGGGCACGAGGTTACAATGTCACATCATAGGGTGAAAGGTACAAAAGGGTATCTCGCTAGATTGCCATCAAACAGAAATAGAGGGAAGTATTCTTTTGGCAGAATAAGAATGGGCACACCATTAAATAAAAAAAAAAATAAAAACAAAAACAAATGGAGAGAGGAAAGGAGTTTTAGGTATAAAAATAGAAATGGGTGCTTATCCGATTATATCTCGATCATGAGAATTCATTAGTTTCTAAATCATTTCATTTGTGACCCAAATTAGTACTATATATATTTGTAGCCGAAATAAATTAGGAATATTAGTCTTTCTTCTCAGACTAGGATTCCCATCATGCCATGACAGCCTCTGGATAATGGGAATTCCCATCAAAACCCTGGCTGTCCTGTCCAGCACACAGCTGCAGCTGCGAGAGGAATTTGTACCAAACCCATCAGGAAAGCACAGCTAGAATTAGCAAGTCCGGTACACAACAGGAAACGTGTGCAATCATAGGATGCTGAAACATGTATTGTTTCAAATTTTCAAACACTCCCGCAAAATTCTTTTAAAAACAATAAATATGCCAAGGGATACGTTGGGCTGACGTTCACACCCCATCCCTTTTTAACGCCTTCTATAGATAGTAAACATTAAAACAGAAACACACATTTGGAGTTTCTGAACTTGCTTCAAATTCCAGTTATTGGCAAACTGCTAAAAATCACATAACTATATCTCCAAACAAAGCATGGAACACAATATAGTGCAATACTGTATATACACCTAGAAGTGAATTATTGCACTCACAAAAGAGGTACATTAAATGTCCGTGTGTCACCCAGTAACGGGTCACTCCCAGGTTACTTGGTGATATAAAAATAAAAACACATAGTGCCTATGTTCTAGATGAATATCGCATATTCACCATAAATTGCACTCGGGAGATATAAAACAGTATGGGCATATCACAACGGTTACCAGAAACAACCAGGTTCAAGCTCCAACTTCCAAAGCTACTTCCAAACAGATCTCACTTTTGGTCGGCAGGTGAAATCAGCATACATTCAAAAATGTATCCACACTTGGACATCCTCAGGACCATTCAATATAAATGGCTTCAAAATGCAGCACAATAGTAGGCCCGTTTTTATTACTATTCAAAAATAGTTACACAGGCTGAAAAGAGACAGGTGTCCATCAAATTCAGCCTTCCACTTTGTTTTTTTAGGGGGGGGAGGGGGAAGGGGGTGTTGCGGTTTATTCAAAAGAAGGCACAAACACCCAGTTTGAAGCGTTTCTAATTTTGCAACAAACTAGGAAAACAGGCTTTCTTGACCCCAGAATGGCAGTGAGATTTATCCTTAGATCAAGCTATTGCCCCACAGTTGAAAAATGATATAATGGGAATCAAGCTATTTGTGTAATAGGAAATACTACAGAACACAAGGGCCATTCCATTTGGATTTAAATTGATTTTTAAAAAGCCAGCTTAAAACTGAACATGTACGTTTTTACTTTTTAAACTAGTTGTAGATGCATGGAAAAGTCTACCGGCAGAGGTGGTAGAGATTAAAGGATGAAAGATACCTCGGGACAAACTGCCATCTCCTGCATGAAAAATCTTCAAGACTACAAGAAAAAAATCTCCAAGTTGAAGAAACTCATAGAAAACATTTCTTATGCATGTTATTGCCAAAGCCATTCGATATCACCATGTGTGATAAAAAAAAACACAACATTGTATTATATGGAGTCACAAGTCACCCAGGAATGTGTCCTTATAATCAAAAATGTATAAACCACACATTATAGTACCAGAGTTTATGCACTAAATCAGTCATAAAAAAAAAATAAAAAAAAAAATGGGGGACTGGCTACATTTTCAGCCAAAAATACAGAATTAAAAACACTTCCATTTAGTGATTTTGGCCTAAAAGGTTTATTTCTTTTGTCACATTTTTAACCATTTCACATTTAGTGTTCAGATCCTTTGGAGTTTACCAAGCGCTGAGCAGATCCGTTTCCAGAAACAAAGAAAACTGAAGTTATTAACGGTTGTCCTAACAAATCTCGATGACCAATTCAGTCTAGAATGAAATCTGGAGTTCATAAAGAAGTATCAACTTATAAACTAGTTTCAAAATGTATTTTAAACCACAATAAGCGGCACTGTCCTCCTCCGATTTCTTGAGCGCTTTAAAAAAAATTAAAAAAATTAAAAAGCATGAAATATGAGCCAGAGGTTTTAGAGTCCATAAGACATCGGATATTCTGCATCCAATCTCAGCAACCTTGTCAGTCTACTGGCAAACGTCATCTGCTAAAGCTGCTGCTCAAGTTAAACTGTAAACTTAGATTTTGTTTTCTATAGAGCCGAATGTCAGGTATTTGATCTACGCATTACTACAAAAACAGACGGCAAGCTGGGGGCAAGTCCATCAAAATGCATCCATCACCGTTCTGCCAAATTAAACCTTGCAATAAATACCCTTATTTAATATGCGCTAAGGAATTTGTTGCCATGATGGGAGAAAAAATAAATGTAAATAATAAATTCTCAAGGAATAAAGTGCAAACAACGACAGAAACGAGCCGGCCCAGGCAACACAATCTCATGGACCGTTTGTAAAGTGTACCCCTCGAGGTATGGGGGTTTGGGGTTCTCGAGTTGATGAAGATTAATAAACACTGATGTAATAGCTGACACCTTAGTGTTAGTTGAGCAAGTATTTGTTAGGTCATTGCAGTCTGATAGGTTCCACCTCTGCGATGCCTCCATTAACCCTAGGTAAACTGTCTGTAGCCCAATCACTAAGGGGAATATTCACTAAACAGTGATTTGTGTCAACGTGACAGGAGGGTAGCAAATCTAGACCATAACAAGACAGCTAGATTGTGTTTGTGAAGATACATTTACACAATAACTTTTGGGTTTAAATATATGTTTTGCAAGGCAGCTGTCAGTCTAAGTGCAAATCACAGTTTAGCCAATAACTCTCTCGACATGCAATACAGTCTCTGAACAAGGTGAACTTCAATATTCCGCAGTTATCTGGGGAGTAAAATGATTTCCCCCAAATAACGGTTTTCAGAGAATGGAAGAAGAATCAAAATCACATGAAACTCTCCACAGCTAACTCTGAGAAACCGGAGATGGAAAGCACTTTTTTCGACTGTCGAGTCCCCGGTATAAAGAGGAATCTGCTCTCATGTCAGACTTTCCGAGCCCAGCTGTTGGATGGAGACTTCTCTTTCTTTCTAATCTTTCTTAAAAGCTGTTAAAGTTTATATAAAAAGTCTCACTGTATAGGAATCCAATGTAAACATCCAGCAGATCTGTGTCTGGGATGGACAGAAAAAGCCAGACATTTAGTGCAGGCTGCTTTCACACTGCCCCCATTCATTTTCTCTCTCCCCCCATGTCTGCATGCAGTGCTCACAACGGCACAGAATCTTCATCTTACCTCCCCTGCCTTTAGCCATGGTGGTCACAGAAATCCCCCAATTACTGGGCTCCCAGATAGTCAGACAGGGTGATGCAGATCCTCTGATCACAGCCTATAGCTCCTGACTCAGGTTCTCCCAAACTGGTTAAGTTTAAAAAGGTTTCTCCTCCCCAGCAGCTAACTCACTCCCAACCCCCTGCCAGCGGTCTCCTCCCCTTAGCACTGGCTGTATGGACAGCCCACCACTGCCTCTACATGTCCCTTTAGTGGCCCCAGTGGGAGAAAAGACACAGATTAGGTTACTGAAAGACTACATAGTATCCATAAAGGCACTTCAGGAGATACAATGTATTAAAATTCTATCATCTCAATTAATATGCATGTGTTACATTGTTACATACATAGTGTTTATTTTTCTCACTGATATTTATTTTGTAGCAGCATGTAATGTAGGGGATTCAAAGTCAATTACAATTTTAGATCAAAAAGGCAGAACTGGGAAAAATTAAAATTAAAATCACCAAGACAGTTTTTTTCCCCAGTGAGGCTATTCTGCTCGAAGAGTGAAATTCGCTTTGCCTGGGTTGTTCACGGTGAAGATTCAAATTTAAAATCAAAATAGGAAAAATCCAGCAATGCTTTGAGTTTGGCTACTCTGGCCTTAAATTTGAAATTCAATTTGAAGTCCCACTTTTGTAAATAGCCCTATGAGTTAAATACAAAATCACATTTTAGTGAAAAAAACGCGTAAATGTATTAAATACACAATACATATTAAGAATTGCATTGGCTTTTGGAAGCACCTACACTGTTGCTCCATAAAGTTAGCAATATTGCGTAGCCAAGTCCAGGAATTCTTACAGACAGGCTGCGACTTACCGATAAGCAAAAACAAATAAACAAAACAAAAAAAGGTAAAAATAGAAAATGCTCAAAAACAACCCCAAAAGTCATGGAGACTGATACAGTCTATTCGAAATGTCGCAACTACTGAAAGATAGATACTGGAGTATTTACCACCAAAACAAGAGAAATCCAAGTTTAACTTAGAGCTGGAACAGAAGGTGGTTATTCAGCAAACTGTGATTTGGGGAGAAATTAAAAGATAGTTCGACATTTTAAACTAAAAGTCATCCAACATAATTAAATAAAATCACAGGAGTTTCTCTTAACCTCCATCATTTATTCACCATCATCTCTTCGAGCTAATTATTCACTACAAGGCAAGAGATTAAGCATCAACTATCTGAAAGCCAGCAGAAGGTAAGGGAGCCAATCAGCTGCACTGACTGCCAGCGTTACAAATCACTTTCCCAGCGGGACACAAAATCAGTCTTCGATTGACTACAACACAAAGTTACATCTTCGCCAAGCAGACACCAAGTGCCCAGCTATAAACTAAATAATATGGAACTCAGCTCTTCGAAGGCCACCAATGCCTGAACACTTTGTATCGAATATAATCGGACTGTTATATCAGCCCCATTTGGTGCTATACTTTCTCAATAAAAGTAAGTATACGTTTTTCCAAGATCTGTTTTTACCAACCGCTCACAGTGCTACAATGCCGTCACTTTAACCAAATCGCAAAATAATTATTCATGAAACCACTCTACTGGTGTGAACCTTCAATACATTGCTAACTATTCGTTTTAATGAGTATCCTACACAGAGCTCCAAATAGTTAAAACACAGAATAATGGGCCACACAGTGCTGGGTGTATTGAATATACATTTATACCAATCCGTATACAATACATATACAGAATACAATAAGGGCTTCTGCACATACAGCACGTTCCACTTGAAACTAAATTTAAAGCCAAAAAACAAAACAATGGGCACTAAAAGGCTTACTCCAACCACCATTAATTCTTCTCTTTTTAGAAGTAATCAAGGTGGTATGAATCTCACTTGGCCACTCCATTAGCTTTACATTTGCTAGTGTTTTTAATTTATGGAGGAACAATAGTATTTTTCACACTTTCAAATTATCCAGTTTGACACTTGTCACCAGAATCCAAACCAGTTTAATCTCCAAAGTGAATGAGGTGAATTCACATTCAAACTCCTTAAAGGAACACTATAGTGTCCGTAATACAAACATGTATTCCGGACACTATAGTGTTAAAGGGACTTTCCAGTGCCAGGAAACCAAACTTGTTTTTCTGGCACTAGAGAATCCTGGAGTGTCTGCCTCCCTCCCGCCCCCCATCCCATGTCGCTGAAGGGGTTAAGGGGTTAATTAAACTAACCATTTAGGACCTCAGCCACCCTCCTATCGCAAGGGAAAGGTGTTCTTACTTCCCATTTCCCGCACGCCATGCCAGTCTTGTTTGCATAGATTTGAAATATACCCATGAGGAACAGAAACTTCCACCTTAGCTATGTTGGCACTATATAAATGGCAACGGTCTTGATAAAGTCTCCTTGAAGAGACGAAATCACTGGGATTTTTATCAGCACCTCGACGCGGTTTCAGATTTGCTTGCCGCTGCCTTTTGTGAAGTTACCGGCCGCGGCTTACCACGTGGTCCCAGTCAGCTGTGCTCCCCCTGTGAAGAAAGACATCAGCTGTTTTCATCCTACATCTACCCTCCATTGGATGTCACTGCCGTTCGATACAGGTAACAGGGGTTGACTGCCGTTCGATACAGGTAACATGGGTTGACTGCTGTTCGATACAGATAACAGGGGTTGACTGCCGTTCGATACAGATAACAGGGGTTGACTGCCGTTCGATACAGGTAACATGGGCTGACTGCCATTCGATACAGGTAACAGGGGTTGACTGCCGCTCGATACAGGTAACATGGGTTGAGCTCGCTGGGCTCAGCTCATTCATTTTACACTGACTTTTTGTTTGTTTGTTTCCTTTTTTTTCCTCTCTCCAGCTTTATTATTTCTGTCTAAGCATACTTTTTACAGCACAAACTATTTATTAAGGGGGGGCCCCCACCGCTCACATCATTGACTCTGACTTTTTTGTGCTAACTCTTGTGTGTGCTTGCTTGTTTATTATACATTTTTCTATGTCCATTAATTGAGCGCTGTTCTGCAAGCAGCTTGATTTTTATTGCTTTTCATGCTTCCACTATTCTTTTACTTTTTATTTTACTACTGCCCTCCTCTTGTTTTTTTTTCTATACTTATTTTATATATATATATATATCTTGACTCCTCCCAGTTAGTTCTCTCCGGTTTTAGTTGTTTTTTTCTACGGCATTAGAATTTGGAGCATGCTAATACATACTTTGAGTGTATCCATCTGTATTTTATTATTTTCTGCGGTACCACATTTAAATTTGTGTTACGTTTTTTTTACACATTAATTTGTTGCGTTCAGAGTCCTGCTGCTTCTATGGCAGTAGTATCCTGAACACTGCTACTTGTAACATCTCTATATACACATTGTTATCTACCTGGAACTGCGTTGTTAGGAGATTGCTGATTACATATCGGTTTATTAGTATCTTTTGTCACCTTATGGATTTTATCAATTAGTCTTCACGTGTATTGTATTAATAAATATTTTTTATTACTTGATAGACATCTCCTTTTATTTTTAGGTGTGCTCACACTATAGTTTTATTATCTTCAGCTATATAAATGGCAATAATAATAATAATCTGTAGAGTCCATTAGAAAGATTGTTTGACTACTTACGATGTGGGTAGTGCAGGAATCACTTGCACCATAACCACTCCAGCATGCTTAAAGAGCACTTTTAGGTCTAAAGGCCTTGAAAGTGTATTGTTATGTTATCCCTTTACCATGAGTCATTTCATATAAACTAATACAAAATTCACCATATCAAACGCTACCAGCAGATATAAATATCGATCTTACATTTAGAAAATTCTCTGTGGAAAATAAATTCTTAAATGCAGTCTTTGCTAAACAGTAAACTATGCTGAGTTGATAACATATTCAATACATTAGGCTTGAGTAGTCAAATACCTAAAAAACAGATATTTTGTCCTGGGTTTCCAGTTAAAAGTACAATGTATGATTTAAATAATACTGTCCAACCACAAAACGTTTGACTCTTCGGGACTCATCAGCCAAGTGATGACTGGGTTTGTTGAAGGAATACTTCATGACAGTATCAAGGTAAACATTAATAAAGTTGTGGTGAGAGAAAGGAGTAGAATCTTACTTCCTCACTTAAATCAACCACTGCCTTACCACAGACTGTCTAGTTGCAGTGCTGGGCGAGCGAGGTGCCTACATGGCTGAGATCATCAATCTTAAGGGAAGGCATTGGGAGGCACTGCTGAGCTGCACCAATCAGCATCTCCCCATAGAGATGCAATGAATCAGTGTATCTCTATGAGGAACGTTCAGCGATTCCATGCAGGGGGTGGAGACGCTGTACGTAAGTGTACAGACCTGGACTAAGAAACACCTCTAGTGACTGCACTACACATGTTACTTGGCACTTTTCTTTGAAAAGGCAGTGTTTACATTAAAAAGTCTGCAGAGACATGCTAGACACCAGAACCACTATATTAACCTGTATACTATACATTAGGCTGTAGTGGTTCTGGTGACTAGAGTGTCCCTTTAAACTAGCAGAGGTGCTAGTGCTCTGCTTTACTTTTCCCATTGAGTTTATTTATTTTTTTGGCCATAAATCTTTACATTTTTGTCCAATCACCCTGATTCATTGTTTTGAGAAATCAACTCAATAGACCAGTCCAAAATCTACCTGCATAGGCTTCCTGAGCAAGCAGACACACATTGTCCCAGAACTGCCCTTTGTAAATATAGAACAATTACCGCGGATAACCATGGAATGTTCCACTAACAACAATATGCCCTAGAAATACCCTATGTACCGTTATCCCACAACACCTAAACAGCAAACGTCAAGTGGATGATGTAATGAAGAGGACGGCCAGGAGATATTTTAAAAAGAGGTTAATAAAACTACACTCAAATGCTGTGCTTTGCACCTTCTATAAACCTCAGAGTATCCATTACCGTTCTAAAACATATACTTTGTATTATAGAAATTATATACGGAAAATAAATTGGTTTCATGCAAATAAAAGCAGCAGTTAACCACAGTCCAGCAAGGTCCAGCCACGCACCTCTACAAAGAAAAAATGTAATCACTCAACAAGAGTTTGTTTTATTTTTATCATGTTCTTCAGCAGCAGATTAATAAACTGGTACTTGGCTCCGAGACCTCCAAACGCAGAAAGAAATAAAAAAAAGAAGAGATAAGGGTTAAGGAGGAGAGCAAAACACAGGATCCTGATCCAGATTTTAATTAGTGGAGAGATACTTCACAGATACTTCAGAGAAAGGCAATTAAAATGTTGGTTAAGCACCTCAGCTGAGAAGAAAGATAGTCAAGGTCTTCATGTCACTGGCACTCAAGTGGTCGATGTATATTATAAATGATCAGTGATTTGGGCCCCTGATGGCTTGCTGTCGGCAACTATGAATGTGTTTGGGTAGGGGTCATTTGTAATGAAGTATCAAGAAGCAGCGAGTCATTCACATTCGTTATAAAGTGTAATTCTGGATTTGGGAGTTCTGAAAAAGGAACAATCACTATGGAAAGCGATGGGTACGATTGCTCTGGTTTTAGAACGTTGCTTTAAATTACATTATACAGAACACTACTGGCATTAGGTACTGCTTTCAAAAATAAGACCTGGCATAAATAGGCAATAACATAATTAGTCACTACAAAGGCACCTCACAGGTATTATACAAAGAGTTTTATTGGTGTCTATACAGTCCCCCCATTTATAATGCCCTATAAAGAATAAGAATAAACTTGGCTTGAATCCAGAGACGTGCGGGGTTCTCCCCACTGGGTACAACACGCCATCGGTTGTGCCACTTCTCTCTCTCTCTGAGGTCCAATGAAAATATTTCTTAAAGAGAAGTGTTTGAATGGGCCGGTCTCCAGGCTCAAAGCATATGCGCGCACTCGGAGCCAAGGAGAGGAGGAAATGTGGGGTGGACATGGGGTGGCTTTCTATTTATAAAAAAGAAAAACAGAAGACTGTATAATAAGGTGGGGTGGTGGGGAGTGCTGGGAGGGATCACAGGAGGGAGGGGACATACAAAGTTCCCCTTGCAGTTCCACTCACAGCACTGCCTGAGGGTTAGAAACAGATTACCTCTGTCGGCGGCGAACAGTGCGTGTTGATGACAAATGTAATTTTTCGCACAGAATAAACATTAGGCAGCCTGGGAAGGAGTAGGAGTAACCCTTTAAAAGGACCACTATAGTCACCCAGACCACTTCAGCTCAATTCCCCCAGGTTTTAACCCTGCAGCTGTAAACATAGCAGTTTCAGTAAAACTGCTATGTTTAAATTGCAGGGTTAATCCAGCCTCTTGTGGCTGTCTTCCTAACAGCCGCTAGAGGCACTTCCGCAACGCTAAATGCGAAAATCGCATTGAGCACACAGAACGTCCATAGGAAAGCATTGAGTAATGCTTTCCTATGGGCGGTTTGACTGCGCGTGGCTCTGGCCGCGCATGCGCATTCAGCTCGACTTGGGAGCTGACGTCGGCGGGGGATGAGAGGTCACCAGCCGGCGCTGGATAAAGGTAAGTGGGAGGGGGGCCCTGAGGGTGGGGGGGGAACCTAAGGACTATATAGTGCCAGGAAAATGAGTTTGTTTTCCTGGCACTATAGTGGTCCTTTAATGATATATCCATATCGACCTACAAATATAGACAAAGTTGTACCTGTAAGTAGGAACAACCAACAATAACTTACCTATAAAGCATTTACCGGCCTCATAATCCCACATATCCTCCGAAAATACATAGGCTACACCACCTCCTGGATGTGTCACAATTTTAAAGGGAAGATGTGTGCACAAAGTATGATATTCATTTAACGTTATTGAAGAAGAAAAAAATAGGTAACCTCTGCATAATTATCTGGCTATAACTGGGACAGGCTACATACACCACGCGATGGTAGACACCAAACGTTTAGCTCACTTATAAGATTGACCCACTTAGTGCCAGATTTCCCCAGCTGTATCATTCTAATGTGTAACACAGTAACCAGAAACTCAGAGCTATAGAGCGAGCACGGATCTGGCAAGAATCTTTGGGCTTTTCTTTCTGTTTGCAATCAATGTAACTTATTTTCCTAAACAATCAGTTTGTTCCAATTAGACAGTGAAAAAAAACATGGACTAGAATAAAGGAAAGCGAGTTTCTTGACATTACTTATTGCGCAGGTAATAATCCGTTCGTTTTAAGGCAGATCGAACATTAAGCAATGTGTTTTGTTCATGGAAAGCACACTTCAAAGAGCGGTCAGGCCGATCGGGCCGTGTTTATTGTCAGATCTCTGGATACAATGAAGATTTCCCAGGCTCGGTCTGCCTGAAAGGAAAGATTTCTCTGTCTTCAGCACCCACTAATTACTGCCATTCTTTCCTTTCCACTTTCAATGTGAAGGCAGAGGGGAAATAAAAACCAGATGAAGGAAGGGGGGCTGGCAGTCTAAACCTGGCTTTTATTTAACCACTCTGGGCTTTCGCGTCCTGATTTTTGGTTCACATGAAAGAATCTTCCACACCCATTCCCCAAATACTGCGTCTCTGCGTTATATAATAGACCGTTTTATTGCAAGAGGTTACTGCTAATCTGTTTATCCCACCATCTTAACTTCATCCAGGGCTCCTTAACACACATGAAAAGCTTCGGCGAGAGCTGAAAGGCTGGATGTAATGCAAGATGGGAGCCCTGCAGACAGCGCTAGTTATTTCATATCAAGTCGAAATCCCAGTAGGAATATGGTGAAAATTCACACAATTTTAATAGTGTCCTACTATGGAGTGTCGTCACACAGGGAAAAGCAGAGTTTAGGGGAGCGAAAGAGGGAGTTTTTTTTGTTTTATTCAATTTGCATTAAATGCCAGGTTTTCCAGCACAGACTGGCACCCAATGTGTTTTCCAGGTGCGTTCAAGGAATTATGGGAAATGGACATTGAGAGCACATGTTTATGCAGAGAGTAATAGTAATACACAAAGTCTTGCTGCTATGGTAACCAACAGGTAATCAAACTCCGTAAAACCAAGGTCTCATGACCAGAGCTCCTATGATGGGAGATTATTATTATTGTTAATATTTATAAGCGCCAACAAATTCCACGCTTTATAAATATGAATACTGGGTGGACTAAGACTTGTAACCAGAAGAGTTTGACGCACAGGAACAGAGGCGTTGGGGGCCCTGCTCCATGAGCTTACATGTTCCTAACCTTACCTATTTACTAAAAGCTTTTCAAATGATTTATCTAAAAAAAAATCCCCAAATACTTAAATGGTGACTGTAGATAAATCATTAGAAAAGTTATACAAAAAATATTAAATCAAGTCAGGTCCGCTTAGCTTCTTGAGGTCAGATAGACACCTATAAAATCCTTCACTTTGACATATGAACTTGCTTAGCCCTTTATATATGATTTAACTGCTGTGGGGCCAACAATTTGTTCTTTACCATATACACAGATTATATATATATATGCAGGTCGCTTGGCACTCACCTTTACCTGCAACAAAAGAATACTGATACCCTGATGCAAACCACGTGATATAGATATAAAAAGAAAAATGAAGGTGCACTCAAGGGAATTTTCAAATAGTAGATATTTACTTAGGAGTCTTCTTTACATAACGAACAAACAGTCCCAATCGACATTTCGAACCTCACAGGGTCTTTCTCAAGATATATATAGATTTTTTTACATTTTATTTTACACTAAACCAGGATTTGAGAAGAATTTAAATAAGAGTGGTTTAGAAGGTCAAAATCTGAGAATAAGACAATTTCAGCCTAAAAAGGAACAGTATAGGGTCAGGAACACAAACGTGTTTTCCTGATCATATAGTGTTAAAAACACTAACCATCCCTCATGGGCCACCTCGCCCCCCCTAAATCTAATAAAATCTTACCTTTGCTCCAGTCTGCTAATGCTGGCTCCACCTCTGAACTGCCTCCTTGGCTGACATCAGAAGCGATGATCTCAGCAAATCACAATGCTTTCCCATAGGAAAGCATTAGATTGGCTGGGATTGTCCAATCTGATAATCTCAGCCAAGTAGGCAGGCAGGGGGCGTAGCCAAACACAGCCCTGGCCAATCAGCATCTCCTTAGAGATGCATTGTATCAATGCATCTCTATGAGGAAAGCTCAGTGTATCCATGCAGAGGGTGGATACACTGAATGTCAGTCACACTGTGCAGCACTGCCCCAGGAAGCACCTCTAGCAGCCAGTGGAGGTATCCCTAGGCTGTAATGTAAACACGGCATTTTCTCTGAAACGACAGTGTTTACTGCAAAACGCCTGAAGGGAATGATTCTCCTCCCCAGAACAAATACAATAAGCGGTATACTGTATATTAAGCCATAGTTGTTCTGTTAGTGTCCCTTTAATTGTAAATATTCTCTGATTTCAGGAATAAACCTCAATGAGAATACATACAGTTAGTGATTTGTGAACGATGAGGACTTTGCTATTTTCCTTCACATTATATAAAAAATGATAATTTGTTCCCAATGGCAGCTTAATTAAAGGCATATCCTAATAAAAAAAAAACAAAAAAAAAACCTACACATTTATACTAATCTGCAGAGCACGCAAGTTTTCTACAACTACCATATACATAAGTACACCTGTCTCCGTCTTCCACTGTAAGTGTCACATTTTCCGGGCATCTAAATGGCTTTCCAGCGCTTTGGCAGAAGACGACAGCTTTTCCCCTTTATTTTAATCATCAGCATATTTTACTGTTGTTGCAATCTCAATCCAGGAAATGTACAGTTTCCTTGCAATCTGCCAGGATGGAAGGGAGCCGTCGAAAAAAAAGAGAGCTCTGCCTTCCCAGTGTTCATAAAAAGAAATGTATCTGTCTGCTATTAACCCTACTCAAGAAATCATGAACCCGTGTCATTGTTTGAGTTATAACCGAGTGCCTAGCGAGCTCTAATCCAACATGGAAGACCAACAGTATCATTATTATTATTATTATTATTTTATTATTTATATAGCGCCAACAAATTCCGTAGCGCTGTACAATGGGGTATCATCCAATTAGATAAGGATATCAATGATCTTGCATAGATTCAGAGAGAATTCCACAAAGCTGACTGTTCTCTCCAAGTATTAGAACTTGATTTCCTGGAATATATTTTACCAGCTCATTCTTTTATTGAAGACAGTCTAGATTTTAGGAATAATCAATTATATGTGATAAAAGCTCAGAACAATGAACCACATATTACAGGAAAATGCTGTAAGACTTGTGGTTTTGGGGACAAGATCTTGGGTTGACATCTGCAACTCGGAAAAGTTCCACAAATTGTCCCCTCACATAGCATCATAGTAACCAAATATATAAAGTCCATTCTATACACTAGATATGCCTTAGAGAGAGTCCTGTAATTTATATTTATGGTTTCAGCATCATGCTAGTATTTATATCCCTTGATTAAATTACATTATGAAGTTCAGGTTCATCAAGAAATCAGGTTTAGAACTCAATATTGTATTTAGAGTGTTCTGAGGTTCAAATACTTAGCAGTCATTAGCAGGGTTATTCAATAAACTGCAGAGAATAGAGAAGGTGATTAATTGCATATTTACGTGAAACATTAGCAAAATGATGGCCTAAAAAATCTAACTCCCTCCTTATTTTTCACAACTCTAGGTTCAGTGAATAAACTCCGTCGCAGGCACCGTAGGAACTGAAGAAAATGTGATCATTTTAATAGCCAACCGAACATTAGCTTATTGTTGAGGTTTGTTTTCTTAAAGGAGCACCGTAGGGTCAGGAACACAAACATGTATTTCTGCCCCCATAGTGTTAAAACCACCATCTGGCCCTCCTGGTCCCCTCTTGCATCCCTAAACATAGTACAATCTTACTAGTATTCAAGTCTGCAGCTCCTGGCTTTGCCTCTGTATGCCTGTGAACTGCCTCTGTCTGCTGACATCATGAGAAGTGGATTGTTAAGCCAATCACAGTGCTTCCCCATATGATTGGCTGAGACTGTGTAGGAGGCAGATTAGGGGCAGTGCCAGCATAAGTCAAACACAGTCCTGGCCAATTAGCATCTCCTCATCAAGAGTACAGCGCTATGGAATTTGCTGGCGCTATATAAAAGTAATATTAATGAATTGAATCAATGCATCACTTTGAGGAAAGTTCAGTGTCTGCATGCAGAGGGTGGAGACACAATGGCAGTGCTGCTTACTCTGCAGCACTGCCACAGGAAGCAGCTTTACTAGCCATCTGAGGAGTGGCCAGTAGAGAGAGTTATCACTAGGCTGTAATGTAAACACTGCATTTTCTCTGAAAAGACAGTGTTTACAGCAAAAAGCCTGAAGGTAATGATTCTACTCACCAGAACAAATGTAATAAGCTGTAGTGGTTCTGGTGACTATAGTGTCCCTTTAATCGCACTGTGTAAGCGATCTCTCGACTTTGAAAATATAGTAAAGAATCACTCCAAAGACCTAATACACTTCAGTTTGCTGCATGCTTTATGTTTGAAGAGCGTGACATCTTTTTTTTTTTTTTTCATTTTACAAATAGTGCAGATTTTAGTAGAAATGGCATTTTATAAATTAACCTTGTTACACCCCCCTGAATCGTAATCAGACAATTAATCCTGTTACTTCTTGGTTTGGTTAGCTCAGTGGAGCTAAACTCAAGAGGCTGTAATTGCCCAAAGCACCTGTCTTGCAAAGACTTCTCATTGAGCTGCATTGGGAAGTCTATGATTGGACAGACACAGACAGTCTGGGTTAGAAGGGGAGGATTAGCAAAGGTTACAGATGAGATACATGCTGCTTCTGCAAAATGTTTTTAGATATACCCTCAATTAAACATGTAGAATTAAATATAAATACTAAATCTACATATATTTTCTTTCTTCAGTGGAGTTTCCCTATAACATAACAGGCAGTGATGATCTTGCCCTATAAATCCCCATGTATTAGGGCAGTTTCTCTGTAGTGGACACCATTAACATGCTCAGAGATGATGGGTTTTTCCTACCTGCAGTGAGTTTAGTCCATGGAGTTTAAGGACTAATTGTTAACGGGCTTGGAGTGCCCCATTACAATTCTGTTACAGTGTAACTTTAAATGGGTAAATATTTGCAAAATCCTACTTGGTGTGTAATTCTATAAACCAACACAGGTGCATCTAACAAACATTGAAACGTGTTCTGTCTTCAGCAAAACAAGGAATGTGAAGGTTTGTTGAGAAATTTGTAAATGTTACTTAAAGCAAGTCATTTGTGAGGATCACAATGGCACCTCTGTGTACTAACGAAACAACCAATGGTGATAGCACGACAAACCACAGCCATGATTCCTTCTGATGTTACGGCTGGGAGATATTATTTAAAGTTCTATCTAAGTTTACTGCTTCTATTACCGTAATTGTAAATAGTATAAATAAATAACATTGACTGTGTGTTGTTTCAGCAGAATTAATAAAAACATGTATATTAATGGATGTCAATTAACACAACTGTTCATTATACAATTAAAAATTATTTTTGGGGGGCGGAGCTTGACCACGGAGCCGAATGGACGCCATTCTTCACGGCTCCACAGCACCAACAGCTAATCCGCCGTTCATCACAGGTACGGTGGACCATCGACCCGTGAGACCCATAGCCACCACACTAGGGCTCACAGGGCTACCCACCGATGCACCGATTTACACCTTCGGGCAAAAAACGAGTCCGCAAATCTCGGGCCTACCTCGCCCTCCCGCCGGTATCACAATTACCCGCGGTGTCCCGCCTGGGCCTTGAGGACTGGTACCGACAGACAGCCGACCACCACCGACCACACAATGGGGAGGCGATCACAGAAGCCACAGCAGGCTGCGCTCAGGGACTCACAAGATATATGGGCCCTGCTACAGCGCACTGCAGGTCCCAAAATGGCGGCCGACCAGGACCAGGAGACTGGCTCCATAGGCTCAGAACAGCTGCCACAAGGAAGCAGAGCAGATAGGCGATCAGAATCCCCCTGCAGCCTACAAGCAGAAGGGGATGAATCAGCCCCAGCCACTAAAAAAGACATCAGACTCCTGCTACAAGAAATGAGGCAGATGTTTGACGCCGACATAAACCTAATGCGCACAGAAACGCAGGCAATGACAGTGACTACTGAAGAGGACATACTAGACCTCAGAAAAGAGGTGAAAAACGATGGGGGATACCATGAAACACTTACAGACAGCGAACACAGCGTTCCAAAACACACTAGACGCCATGGAGGACCACAGCAGGCGCACACATATTAAAATTCGGGGATTTCCTGACACAGTCGGACCTTCAGAATTACCACAACACCTGAGGAGGCTCACGGCAACAATTTTGCCACACATACAAGCTAAAAAGCTGGAATTTGACAGCCATTTCCGCATCAACAAGGCCAAAAGGGCACCCGCATCGGCTTCAAGAGATGTCATAGTCCGATGCCACTCAATGACAGACAAACGTTGCATACTAGCAGCGGTGAGAGACAAGACACCCCTGGCCTTCGAAGCCTCACAACTCTCCTTTTTTCAAGATATCACGAGGAGCACCCTGCTCTGGAGAAAGTCACTGAGCGAAGTAACGGAACAACTGCGGAAAGGAAAAGTAGAGTACAGATGGCTGCTACCGAGAACACTGTCTGTCATCAGCGGAGCAGAGGTCCTAAAACTCACTTCACTCTCGGAGGCCCCTGCACTTCTCCAAAAAGTAGGACTTACACAGAACTCCTCAACAACGGGAACGACACCAGCCCCCCACTCATGGGACCCATAGAGAACTGTTCCATTCTTCCCCAGGGGCAACAAGAGACAAGAGACAGGGACATGAATACCACATAAAATGTCTACCACTAATTTCCACTAACTAACCACTAACTGCTGTTCTACTACTATCTAAACTCACTCTAAAAATCCCTCTACACTCCAAGTTTCTTAATGTCTACCCCTACATAGACCGTGACGTGACGTGACCCCCCCCTGCCCCCTCTCCCCTCTCAGGTTAAGGGCCGACACTACTCACCATTCCACGTATACCATACCCGATATACAAACTACACTAAGGCACCGACAAAAATACCAGGCCCTCACCGAGGCATACACGCCAACCCAAACTGCGATGAGCGACAAAAACTAACCAACCACCAATAGTCACGTGTAAAACGTATTGATCATCTCTGTACTTTGTTACTGTCAATGCCTTTTATCAATTTGCCTAAGTTAATAAGGCAACACAAGTATGTTTTGATACAAACTAAATGCACGGAAAATAAAGAATAAAAAATTAAAAATAAATAAATTATTTTTAAAGATTTAAAGAACAATACATTTTTATTTTATAAAGAATTTATTTCCAGGTAGACGCGACAAGTCCTGCTTTGACCACAGGGTTAAAAGGCTAAAATGACAGTTTTCGATCAGAGCCAAGATACTGATGCGTGAATAGGTATTGGTGCATTAACCAAGTGAGATATCACATAGAAAGATTGCCTAGATGATATATAACCAAGCTGCAATGTTTATTCTTATTATCTTTGTTGTTACGAATGTATAAACGGTTTTACTTTATTACACTTGCAACGTAATATTTGCCACATGTCCATTTTCTCAGTTTTATCAGCTGTAATCAATGATAGGACATGAATCCATCCATGGTGTAGGATTATGGGAAAGTGATGCTCCATGGTGGCAGGTAAAGATAAAGTCATTATTATTTGACAATGTGTAGCATTCTATTGAACAGAAAGTACATTCCTAATTTTTGTCTATGGTCTGTAAACAAATTTAAATGCAAATTGTAAGCGTTGTCTTTATAAATTGCGCTATGTGACTTTGTTTTAAACACAGGCGGTGACAGTCTAAGAATGACCAAAGGAAAAAAGTCCAAAAATTTAAAATCAGAGGTTTGTTTTGTTTGTGGTTTTAAATATTTACACAAATTCCATTCTTAAATCCAAAAGGCAGATCTAAACAGGTAGTACAGACAGAGAGGTCTATTAGTGTCCATTCAGATTTAGGTCACAGAGCTCTGAAAGTTTCAGATCGTCCCATTAGCGCACACTGATGTCAATTAGTTCAAATTAGCTGAAATTGACAGAACGCATCTCGATATGTTAATGTCACACACACACTGTGCGTGCATTTTGTACGCCCTATTTAATTAAACAGATGGGCACTCGACAATCTCCATCTGCAAAGCTTATTAAAGAGAGAGACCCCCATTATATAATCTGACTAATGACGGCTAATCATTACCTATATGGTCTGCCTGGAGAAGTGAATCATTCAGACGCTCCAGTGGTAAATAACAAAAAATACTAATCTCAGCAAGTTGTACACTGGGAACATGTACCGGCCAAGACAGCGGAATAGATAATGAGAAAGAATGGTGAAGAATAGTTACAAAATATGATTTAAAAAGAAAAAAATAATAATTAAATGCTTTTCACATAAAATTTTGTTTTTTTTGTTTGTTTGTTTTAACATTACTAATAATTTACAAAATAATAAAAATTTGTCCTACTCTATATATTCGGTCAGAAAATATATAGGCCAAATCGTTTTTTGTTTTTTTTTGTCTTAATATTGCAGTTTATAACTCTAAACCCAAAATGACGTGTACACGTAGATAATCTAATCTGGCAAAATGGGTACGTGTAATTATACAATCCCCCAATGTCTACTGCGCAATGAGTTCTATACATTAGCACTAACAATCCTAACATTCTCTTAGTGTTCGATAGATGTATTGTAGATTTCTCAAATACTGAACTGCATAGATTTATGGGATACGTAGTCCAGCGGTCAGTTCTAAAACTCTGCAGGCTATGGCATGGTCAACTTGTGGGCTTTTCAATAGACTAGTTTGTATTGTCTGACAGATATCTAAACATATAAAAGGTGATCTGGCCAATGATGCAAATGCTGGCACATACATTTGTAAGTAATCTAGTGCAGAAACAGACAATTAAATTATTATCCTTCTAATCTGCGCCCGAACAAGTCACTGAATACGACTCCACAAGGTAAATCCCGGGCACATTGAGTTGTTCGGGCGTAGTTTAAAAATAATTTTATTCGATCGTACCAGCTGAAAAGAATTTGCACACATGTGTAGTTGCCAGAAGTGTGGAGAGATTAGGTTGGAGTAAACCCAGGGTACATATACACCAATTCTAATTTGTTTACATGTTTTAAGGTGTGACTTTGTCGGCTGAAGAGATTTCACCAGAAAATGAAGAGAAAGAAAAATCTCTGCTTTAAACAGCCTCGTTCTTGGCAGAAGAGACACAAAAGGGATCAAATTAAGATGTAGTTTCTTATTCTCCAGAAAAACACAGCATGCAGGGGCAAATATCTGAATTTCTGCCAGATTAGAGGAACCTTTACATAACAAAAAAGTTAAGGTGCATAATGTCAAACAAAAAGGAGAGTCTGGAAGATTTATTCATTGTGTACAGAATCCAATAAAAGTGCAAAACAATATAAAAAAATAAAAAATAAAAAAATACAAAATGTGGATAAACCAGCAAAGTTCGGGTTTTTAGCCACTCATGGCGGATGCTCATCTGGTACCAAGAAAGTGACTGATAGATGTATGGGGTTAAGCAATGCGCGTGGATCCAAGTGACCTCACAATCACACACAAACGCATTCAATTTCAAAACTTTCCCATGAAAAGCAGGGTGGCATTGCCAGAACTAGGCTCATAGCACACTCGAGATCTAAGTGCATTATTATATCGGACAATAGCTGGTAGAAAACGGTGGATTGTACCTGAAGATTCTTTATGTAATTATTCTACACCGATACAACTGACAGCATGCAAATTGAGCAAGGTATATTCCTTAACGTAACTTCAATGAGAGTGTGGAGTATATGACAAAGGGAAGGTTGAAGGCATAAAGAGAATTTGCCACGTAATGAGCTCTCACAACAACTGGCAGATAAAAAGGGGAACAAATAAAAGCCTATATTTAATTGCAGTCTGTTAATATGTCCTGAATACGAGTATAAAGTGCCAAACAGAGTCTTACGTCTTACCAAGAGCAGATGTCACAGAGTTTGATTTAAGATCTTCCCATCGCCTTTTGGCTACAATAATAATGTAAAATTACCACTTCTGCATTATTGGTGTCAATTGTATTCAGAATAGACAATAAAATGTTTGGCTGAGTGTGCTGGGCTAACCCTCCCAACATTCTCAGCCAATTAACACCATCCAGGTTGGATAAACTTACATTTGCTCATGGGGAATCCCATTATTAATGCAACCGAGGTGGGGGAATCAAACCAGTCCTAAAGTGATTTGATATTAAAGGGACACTATAGTCAACAGAACAACTACAACTTATTGCATTTGTTCTGGTGAGTAGAATCATTACCGTCAGGCTTTTTGCTGTAAACACGGTCTTTTCAGAGAAAATGCAGTGTTTACATTACAGCCTAGTGATAACTTCACTGGCCACTCCTCAGATGGCCATTAGAGATCATTCCTGGGTCTTGGCTGCCTAAAATGCATCCAAACATTCAGTATCTCCTCCCTCTGCATGCAGACACTGAAGTTTTCCTTATTCATTGATTCAATTCATCTCTATAAGGAGATGTTGATTGGCCAGGGCTCTGTTTGAATCATGATGGCTCTGCCCCTGATCTGCCTCCTTGACAGTCTCGGACAATCCTATGGAGAAGCACTGTGATTGGATCAGGCTACCACTTCTGATGATCTCAGCAGACTGTTTGTTTTTCTGAGACGAACAGCATGAGATCTACAGCTTCAGGCTTGAATACAGTAAGATTGTGCTATATTTATAGAGGCACGAGGGGTCCATGGGAGCTAGATGGTGGTTTTAACACTATAGGGTAAGGAATACATATTTGTGTTCCTGACCCTATAGTGCTCCTTTAAACAGTAGAACGGAGACAGGGGACTACAGACAACCCAAACACTGCAGCGAGCCTCTCTTGTTTAGTATGTTCCTCTAGCACCATAACCACAACAGAGCACTGCAGAAGTTATGGTGCTTGGAGTGTTCCCTTGAACATATTGCAAACATTAAAAAATCAAAGTAACATGAAATACTGATAAACAGGGAGTTTAAATTATTCCCAGATCATGCACATAAAGTCAAGCCAAAAAAGTAGGACAGATTTCCTGCAGCTATTGAAAACGATGTTCAGTATTGGATAAAATGTAAAATAAATTGCTACTGTTAACTGAGACCATATTAGCAGATAAAGGACAGGCCCAGAGCACTCGTCAAAAGTCATTTCCAAAACTCAGTATTTAGAATCCTTGAGTTCATGGGTTTGGGATCTCTCCAGAGCCTGATCTGCTCTTTTCCACAACGTGGAGATTAATTTATACCATATTTAGCTTCTAGGAAGAAATCAGGCCAAGGTTGAAATCTCAGCTAGTCATAAAAGGGCATATATTAGCAGTGAATCAGAACTCACAAAGCATTATAAAAAAAATATCACTGCAACTTGACAATTATTAAAGGGGCACCCAAGACTGGGATATTTAAGTGTTCTTGCATAGCAAGACCACTTAATGTTATCTCACATATATATTATTATTATTATTATTATAGCCAAATTTACCACCCTAACTCCTCCCACAGTTTTTACACTACATAGACAGAAATATACCAAAACGTGCGGATTGTTCCCGATTTGATTGCCATTACTTTGTGGAACGTTTCGCCGAATGGTTCACGGAATATCGTCGTTCTTGTGGCAAAATTTGTCCCATAGGAATGAATGGCAAAATGTTCAAAGCTAGAGTGGGAGCTGGCAAAAGCTGAAAAATCACGACATGATTTATAAACTGCCACCACTCCCTCATTTTCAGGCCCACCTACACAAATCTTATATCAAAACGTTCAGCTATCCCTGCTGCCACAATATGACTATTTGTTTGCAACTCACGCCGTCCATTGACATTCATTGAATCTTCACTCCAGCCAGCTCAAACTTGAAGGGCAATTTCTAAACTGCGACTGTGCCTTCATTTTTAATACTTCAGAGACATTCTATTCATTCAAAATGTAGGTCTGGGTCTTGTGATGCTCAAAATATAAAGCTCTTCGCTGTAGGATGTATAGTTTTTAAAATACGACCGTTTGAAGATGGCAACCGCCAAACTACTCTGACCTGTGCCAGGCTGGAGCAGCAAGTGATGTCATAGACAGGGCCTTTTGTACACCTGCTAATGTTTTTATAAATGTATGTTTTAACGTAACTGTGAAGCACTTTGGGCAACAACGTTGCAATTAAATGTGCTATATAAATAATAACAGTTACTCCGCCCACTACAGTTGTAGACTACTGGTGGAGGCAAGAACACTTCACACAACTTCCCCAGAAATTGTAGCTTTTCTAGTAATTGTAATAAAATTCTATAGATATTAAACATTATTAAAGACAGATTCACCTGAAGTTGTTGCATTAGTAGCTAAATCTTCAGCCTTTGCAATCTCCTCATACCAGTCAGTGAGTCAGCTTACCATCATTACAGATTAATGTGCGCAAAACCACGTAACAAGGGAACTCCATACACCATAACCTTATAACTACAATTATAATACACTGTGTGCGGGGAGACATGGGGACCTCCTTACACCATAACCTTATAGCTGCAGTTATAATACACTGTGTGCAGGGAGACAGGGGACCTCCTTACACCATAACATTATAGCTGCAGTTATAATACACCGTGTGCAGGGAGACAGGGGACCTCCTTACACCATAACCTTATAGCTGCAGTTATAATACACTGTGTGCAGGGAGACAGGGGACCTCCTTACACCATAACCTTATAGCTGCAGTTATAATACACCGTGTGCAGGGAGACAGGGGACCTCCTTACACCATAACCGTATAGCTGCAGTTATAATACACTGTGTGCAGGGAGACAGGGGACCTCCTTACACCATAACTTTATAGCTGCAGTTATAATACACTGTGTGCGGGGAGACAGGGGACCTCCTTACACCATAACCTTATAGCTGCAGTTATAATACACTGTGTGCGGTGAGACAGGGGACTTCCTTACACCATAACCTTATAGCTGCAGTTATAATACACTGTGTGCGGGGAGACAGGGGACCTCCTTACACCATAACCTTATAGCTGCAGTTATAATACACTGTGTGCAGGGAGACAGGGGACCTCCTTACACCATAACCTTATAGCTGCAGTTATAATACACTGTGTGCAGGGAGACAGTGGACCTCCTTACACCATAACCTTATAGCTGCAGTTATAATACACTGTGTGCGGGGAGACAGGGGACCTCCTTACACCATAACCTGATAGCTGCAGTTATCATACACTGTGTGCAGGGATACAGGGGACCTCCTTACACCATAACCTTATAGCTGCAGTTAGAATACACTGTGTGCGGTGAGACAGGGGACCTCCTTACACCATAACCTTATAGCTGCAGTTATAATACACTGTGTGCAGGGAGACAGGGGACATCCTCACACCATAACCTTATAGCTGCAGTTATAATACACTGTGTGCTGGGAGACAGGGGATCCTTACACCATAACCTTATAGCTGCAGTTATAATACACTGTGTGCGGGGAGACAAGGGATCCTTACACCATAACCTTATAGCTGCAGTTATAATACACTGTGTGCAGGGAGACAGGGGACCTCCTTACACCATAACCTTAAAGCTGCAGTTATAATACACTGTGTGCGGGGAGACAGGGGACCTTCTTACACCATAACCTTATAGCTGCAATTATAATACACTGTGTGCAGGGAGACAGGGGACCTCCTTACACCATAACCTTATAGCTGCAGTTATAATACACTGTGTGCAGGGAGACAGGGGACCTCCTTACACCATAACCTTATAGCTGCAATTATAATACACTGTGTGCAGGGAGACAGGGGACCTCCTTACACCATAACCTTATAGCTGCAGTTATAATACACTGTGTGCAGGGAGACAGCGGACCTCCTTACACCATAACCTTATAGCTGCAGTTATAATACACTGTGTGCGGTGAGACAGGGGACCTCCTTACACCATAACCTTATAGCTGCAGTTATAATACACTGTGTGCGGGGAGACAGGGGACCTCCTTACACCATAACCTTATAGCTGCAGTTATAATACACTGTGTGCAGGGAGACAGGGGACCTCTTTACACCATAACCTTATAGCTGCAGTTATAATACACTGTGTGCAGGGAGACAGCGGACCTCCTTACACCATAACCTTATAGCTGCAGTTATAATACACTGTGTGCGGTGAGACAGGGGACCTCCTTACACCATAACCTTATAGCTGCAGTTATAATACACTGTGTGCGGTGAGACAGGGGACCTCCTTACACCATAACCTTATAGCTGCAGTTATAATACACTGTGTGCGGGGAGACAGGGGACCTCCTTACACCATAAACTTATAGCTGCAGTTATAATACACTGTGTGCAGGGAGACAGGGGACCTCTTTACACCATAACCTTATAGCTGCAGTTATAATACACTGTGTGCAGGGAGACAGAGGACCTCCTTACACCATAACCTTATAGCTGCAGTTATAATACACTGTGTGCAGGGAGACAGGTGACCTCCTTACACCATAACCTTATAGCTGCAGTTATAATACACTGTGTGCAGGGAGACAGGGGACCTCCTTACACCATAACCTTATAGCTGCAGTTATAATACACTGTGTGCAGGGAGACAGGGGACATCCTCACACCATAACCTTATAGCTGCAGTTATAATACACTGTGTGCTGGGAGACAGGGGATCCTTACACCATAACCTTATAGCTGCAGTTATAATACACTGTGTGCGGGGAGACAAGGGATCCTTACACCATAACCTTATAGCTGCAGTTATAATACACTGTGTGCAGGGAGACAGGGGACCTCCTTACACCATAACCTTATAGCTGCAGTTATAATACACTGTGTGCGGGGAGACAGGGGACCTTCTTACACCATAACCTTATAGCTGCAATTATAATACACTGTGTGCAGGGAGACAGGGGACCTCCTTACACCATAACCTGATAGCTGCAGGTATAATACACTGTGTGCAGGGAGACAGGGGACCTCCTTACACCATAACCTTATAGCTGCAGTTATAATACACTGTGTGCGGGGAGACAAGGGACCTCCTCACACCATAACCTTATAGCTGCAGTTATAATACACTGTGTGCGGGGAGACAAGGGACCTCCTCACACCATAACCTTATAGCTGCAATTATAATACACTGTGTGCAGGGAGACAGGGGACCTCCTTACACCATAACCTGATAGCTGCAGGTATAATACACTGTGTGCAGGGAGACAGGGGACCTCCTTACACCATAACCTTATAGCTGCAGTTATAATACACTGTGTGCGGGGAGACAAGGGACCTCCTTACACCATAACCTTATAGCTGCAGTTATAATACACTGTGTGCTGGGAGACAGGGGATCCTTACACCATAACCTTATAGCTGCAGTTATAATACACTGTGTGCAGGGAGACAGGGGACCTCCTTACACCATAACCTTATAGCTGCAGTTATCATACACTGTGTGCAGGGATACAGGGGACCTCCTTACACCATAACCTTATAGCTGCAGTTATCATACACTGTGTGCAGGGATACAGGGGACCTCCTTACACCATAACCTTATAGCTGCAATTATAATACACTGTGTGCGGGGAGACAGGGGACCTCCTTACACCATAACCTTATAGCTGCAGTTATAATACACTGTGTGCAGGGAGACAGGGGACCTCCTTACACCATAACCTTATAGCTGCAGTTATCATACACTGTGTGCAGGGATACAGGGGACCTCCTTACACCATAACCTTATAGCTGCAGTTATAATACACTGTGTGCAGGGAGACAGGGGACCTCCTTACACCATAACCTTATAGCTGCAGTTATAATACACTGTGTGCGGTGAGACAGGGGACCTCCTTACACCATAACCTTATAGCTGCAGTTATAATACACTGTGTGCGGTGAGACAGGGGACCTCCTTACACCATAACCTTATAGCTGCAGTTATAATACACTGTGTGCGGGGAGACAGGGGACCTCCTTACACCATAACCTTATAGCTGCAGTTATAATACACTGTGTGCAGGGAGACAGGGGACCTCTTTACACCATAACCTTATAGCTGCAGTTATAATACACTGTGTGCAGGGAGACAGCGGACCTCCTTACACCATAACCTTATAGCTGCAGTTATAATACACTGTGTGCGGTGAGACAGGGGACCTCCTTACACCATAACCTTATAGCTGCAGTTATAATACACTGTGTGCGGTGAGACAGGGGACCTCCTTACACCATAACCTTATAGCTGCAGTTATAATACACTGTGTGCGGGGAGACAGGGGACCTCCTTACACCATAACCTTATAGCTGCAGTTATAATACACTGTGTGCAGGGAGACAGGGGACCTCTTTACACCATAACCTTATAGCTGCAGTTATAATACACTGTGTGCAGGGAGACAGGGGACCTCCTTACACCATAACCTTATAGCTGCAGTTATAATACACTGTGTGCAGGGAGACAGGGGACATCCTTACACCATAACCTTATAGCTGCAGTTATAATACACTGTGTGCGGTGAGACAGGGGACCTCTTTACACCATAACCTTATAGCTGCAGTTATAATACACTGTGTGCAGGGAGACAGGGGACATCCTCACACCATAACCTTATAGCTGCAGTTATAATACACTGTGTGCTGGGAGACAGGGGATCCTTACACCATAACCTTATAGCTGCAGTTATAATACACTGTGTGCGGGGAGACAAGGGATCCTTACACCATAACCTTATAGCTGCAGTTATAATACACTGTGTGCAGGGAGACAGGGGACCTCCTTACAGCTTAACCTTATAACTACAGTTATAATACACTGTGTGCGGGGAGACAGGGGACCTTCTTACACCATAACCTTATAGCTGCAATTATAATACACTGTGTGCGGGGAGACAGGGGACCTCCTTACACCATAACCTTATAGCTGCAGCTATAATACACTGTGTGCGGGGAGACAGGGAACCTCCTTACACCATAACCTTATAGCTGCAGTTATAATACACTGTGTGCGGGGAGACAGGGGACCTCCTTACACCATAACCTTATAGCTGCAGTTATAATACACTGTGTGCGGGGAGACAGGGGACCTCCTTACACCATAACCTTATAGCTGCAGTTATAATACACTGTGTGCAGGGAGACAGGGGACCTCCTTACACCATAACCTTATAGCTGCAGTTATAATACACTGTGTGCAGGGAGACAGGGGACCTCCTTACACCATAACCTTATAGCTGCAGTTATAATACACTGTGTGCAGGGAGACAGCGGACCTCCTTACACCATAACCTTATAGCTGCAGTTATAATACACTGTGTGCGGGGAGACAGGGGACCTCCTTACACCATAACCTTATAGCTGCAGTTATAATACACTGTGTGCAGGGAGACAGGGGACCTCCTTACACCATAACCTTATAGCTGCAGTTATAATACACTGTGTGCAGGGAGACAGGGGACCTCCTTACACCATAACCTTATAGCTGCAGTTATAATACACCGTGTGTGGGGAGACAGGGGACCTCTTTACACCATAACCTTATAGCTGCAGTTATAATACACTGTGTGCAGGGAGACAGGGGACCTCCTTACACCATAACCTTATAGCTGCAGTTATAATACACTGTGTGCAGGGAGACAGCGGACCTCCTTACACCATAACCTTATAGCTGCAGTTATAATACACTGTGTGCGGGGAGACAGGGGACCTCCTTACACCATAACCTTATAGCTGCAGTTATAATACACTGTGTGCAGGGAGACAGGGGACCTCCTTACACCATAACCTTATAGCTGCAGTTATAATACACTGTGTGCAGGGAGACAGGGGACCTCCTTACACCATAACCTTATAGCTGCAGTTATAATACACCGTGTGTGGGGAGACAGGGGACCTCTTTACACCATAACCTTATAGCTGCAGTTATAATACACTGTGTGCAGGGAGACAGGGGACCTCCTTACACCATAACCTTATAGCTGCAGTTATAATACACTGTGTGCGGGGAGACAGGGGACCTCCTTACACCATAACCTTATAGCTGCAGTTATAATACACCGTGTGTGGGGAGACAGGGCACCTCTTTACACCATAACCTTATAGCTGCAGTTATAATACACTGTGTGCAGGGAGACCGGGACAGTAGCCCTCCTTAACATCAGAGTCGCTAAAAATATATTTCTGGTTTCATCAGTTGAACAACACTGGATGTTTTGCAGCGGATACATTCCTGCACTATGGGCTCATGGTGTGATCCTTTAAAGCTCTCTCTTAGCAGTTTTGGTGTATAGATCATGTCCCTGCAGCCTCACTGCTCAATTATCCACCCTTTAGGAGTTAAATCACTTTTGTTTGTGTTTATTTAGCCCTAGCCACACCTCCCCTGGCCGTGTCTCATCAGATCTTACAGCACAGTGTCATTTGTTCCCAGAATATTTTATCTCTTACTCTGTTAATTAAACAATCACACACAGAAGTCTGTTGCACGCTTTAGCAGGTTATTAACAGAGCAGGAATAAAAAACTCTAAATCAAACAGAATGTACACTAAAGTAAGCATAAACATTAGATCTCTCTTTACAGGAAGTGTTTAGGAAGGCTGCTGTAAGTCACATGGAGGAGTGGCTAGGGCTGCATAAACAAAGCGGTTTAACTCCTAAATGGCAGAGAATTGAGTTGATCATGCCAGGTGGCGTGATCAATACACTAAAGCTAAAGTTGTTTTGGGGTTTATAATGCTCAGTAAAGCACCCATATTAAACATTTAAACCCCAGTGACCCCAATACAAAAAACAAATATATAATATGCAGTGCAATGATTATTCTTTCAGTCACAAGATTAAGATTTAATAAAACTGGGAACTGTTAGATCAAACAGAAAATATGTAATTTCAAGGTGAAAAGAGTTGACTTGGAAAAATACTATAATTCACCTATATATTTATTTTCTAATCCTAAATAAGAAACCTAAGATTCAAAAGAGCCGACACCAAAGAGGTTTTGGGAGATCAGTGGAGGAAATATGAACATTTTAATGTTGTTCTAAGAAAAACACAAGTTTTTATACATTGAAGTGAGTTGGAAAAAATGTATTGGGGTTTCTCCACTAAACACAGACTTGTAGTTAATTGAATACTAAATTGAAAAAAAAATTAGGCTAAACAGCCAATACGGAACATTTCCACACTAAATGTAACAATTTGCTTCACGATTAATTCTCTAGTGAATTAACCTGTATGACTGAGTGAATTTATATAACCCTATAATTTTCAAGCATTAAGCAATCTTTTTCAATGTGTTTTCCCATTTCTCCAGCAGTCAAAGGGTTAGCTCTGTAACCCAGGAATGTGATTCCCCACCCTGTCTGTGACAATAGACGTTTGTTTGGTTTTCTACCAGGATGCCAACTGATGCTTGAGCCATTCTGCAAGGATGGCATTGCGGTCAAAATGTGATTTATGAGCTTTGATTTTTTTTGGCCAGCGGGGGTTTTTCTTGATCTAATTTTATACAAAAAAAAGCAAGAGGCTTTTTTGCCACAATTCCTGCAGATGGAAGAGTTTTCATTATGTGACTGTTTGGAGCATAAGGAGGGGGGGGGGGGGGGGGAGAGGGGGGATAATAAAAACTACCGAGAATATAACCCATGGCACTTCGGCTCACGACAGATTTATTCCAACAATTAGGACAGTGCCCCATTTGTGGGTTTTAATTTTATTAGCCCTAGGAAAAATGCATATTTTAACATAAACATAAAAAAATTGAAAAACCAACACAACAAGACAGATATTTAGTAATCAGAGTCCATTGTTAAATGGCAAGCGGGCATTCGATACACTTAAACACACAATGATTTAACAATATTGCCAGGATGAATGTTATATTGCAGTGGTGATAGAATACTTTGTATAATATATACTTTATTCAATGGGCAACTCAATATCTACCATGCAATCCGAGCACAGTAACATACTCAGTGAGGCGTGCACACAGCACCCTCCCCCTGCCGGTCACTCTAGTAGGGTACAGCGAACAACAAGTTTACATTTTGAGAAGGTCAACATAAGTATGCGCCCCAGAGCCCAATGGTCGAAATAGGCCTCTGTTTGCAGGGAATTTCACTAAACATCCCTTATAAACTGAAAATCCAGTTCGATACCGTGTTTAACTTATGAAGGTTTCTATAAACAGGTGGCAGGTCAGCTTCACCTTTATGGGTAAAATATGTATATAGCAAACCTTTTAGAGCAATTTAATAATTTAAAAGTGCCCATTTGGGCATTTTTTACTTCTATTTGACAAGCAGCAGCCACATTATATATTTTTCCTTGTATGACTATTGAAGTATATTACACAAAGTGCTTTTTGTTTCTATGTGTGTGCTGTGGGTGGAGGCAATATCCAGGAGAACACACTGTCAGTTTAACAGAACTACTTACAAGCAATGGAAACGCCGGGATGGTCCAAGAGAGAGGTTCCTTATTTGTTGCAAGACATTTGCAATCAAAGGATTAGACAAACCTAAAATAAACAATAAAAGAAAGCAAGTTACAATAAAGTTTTTCATGAATATAGTGTTAATTAAGTATGTTAAGAAAAAGTCATTTTTACGCACCCAGCAGTTGACGTATTGTAATCCACATAAAGGTTAAAAAAGCAAAAAAAAAAAAGTTTTTTTTCAAACAACTATCCCTACACACATAGCCAAAAAACAAATCGTTTGGGAATAAAGGTGCGTGTACCATATTTAAAGGGGCAGGCTAAGCACAATTACAGCTCATTGAGTGACTTGATAAAAAAGATGATTCCCCAGGCATTTAGAGATTTAGTTCCTCACCTGATGCTCAGACAACGGAAGATATAGACGTTTTACTTTCACGTAACACAACCAACCAGGGACCTTTAAGTGACTGTGATGGATGGGAGGGAATAAACAAGCAATAGGCCAATATGTACCTTGTTAAGGATGTTAAGGATGTTCCTTGCCCATTCCGATCTACACATTGTCACTGCAATTCTATCTTACAAAACGTTTCCCCAAGTATTTCAGAGAGCTGTACAGCAAGGGTTTCTGGGAGCTTTACATAAGTGTGCTGGCATGTACCCTGCAGTACAGTTTGTTCTTTCTGTGTTCCTCGGGACACATTCGTTGTTCTGTGAGAATCGGGTCCATACCAGCAAAAGTAGCACAACATGCACAAATCCGCAGTTGCAAAGGAAGAGTAGCAGCTTTAGGATTCGATAAGCCAGATCAGATTAATGAGAGCTCAGTGTAGATGCTAGTTAGCGTTGGGATTTATATCTTTATTTTAATTTTATTCATTTATTTGCAATGTATGCATTACTTTTATAAAGCAGTTCGGGGGGGGGGGGGGGGGTGGGGGGGGGGGAAGGTTACAAAATGGTCTACCCCCAGCCAGTGTCTCTTTAAAATACAAGCTGTGGAAGATATAGGCCAGCAAATGTTTGGCCATTATTTTTACGGAATTTCTTGCATTGACGAGAAGCTAAACACAAGCGATGTGAAAACAAAGTCAAACCTTAAACCACAAGGTTTAATAGGGCATAATGGGCCAGTAATTCTGTTGCCTGATAATATAATTATTGAAACACAAAAGGAGGGTTTTAGTTGCACAGATTAATTTACAGATTTTCGCGGACAACCCACTCATTTTACCAGTTTAGTCAGTGACAGATCATTACCAGATTTAGGACAGACAATAAGGCTTTCAGTCCAAAACGAGAAAGACGGTTTAATGGAAACGTGATGTGAAATGTATATTGTTATCTCATTCTTTAGTACGATCACGATATATAAAGTGTTCTGCAGTCCGATTATAAATTGAATGGGGGATTTTTTTTAGGCACTTGGGATTTCCCAAAATCCAGACTGATTTTTCTTAACCTTTGCACCCCTTCCAGTTAAAGTGGCAGCTTCCTAATATAACCAGTACAGCTCCGTGCACAGGTTACCCCTCTCTAGGGAGGGCTGACACACTTGGGAGCGGCACCCAGAAATTGATAAATCGATGGATACTGAAAAACCATTTGCGACAATGCGACCGCCTAAGGCTGGTAAAGAATGACAGAGATACAGAGATACAACGTAACAGATATAACAAGTGAGTTCCACTACAGCAAGATTGAAGGGTTACTCCAACCTCTATGACCATTTCTGCCTTTAGAAGAGGTCATGGCGGTAAGATCTGTATGTGCATGCTTTCTGCCCGATATGCTGCACACTAGCGATATGTAAACTCTCGCACTCCCGGCACAGGTGACTTTCTAACGTTTGTTCTGAACCCCGATAGAATAAACGAGGGCTGTGCTCCTTGGCATGCAGTGCAATGCGGTGTACACAGTGCTATGCCATAGATTTAGTGAAGGATATTTCATAGGAGAGTGTGAGTGTTTGTGAGTGAGTGTGAGAGTCCCTGCATTCCAAGGAGTGCCGCCCTCTTTTTTTTTTCCCATTTGTGTTTATTCTATTTTCCTGCACAAACAACAGAGGTATTGGGGTGACAACAGCACGGGAGTCATTTGTTACTTTTTGGATAATTTTAATACCCAACTTCTAACTCCAATGTGGGCACATGGAACGTTAATTCTGTGCAAAGATTCCTCCTATTGTCAGCATACTGACTGATGGTGATAGCTTCTTCACTTAGAGACCGTGTGTCTACTAGTAGTATCTTATAGGAATACTGCCTCGATTATATGCCTTATCCCTCCTTCCCCCCAGTGCTAGCCTTTACTGAACTCCCCATCTCTCAACCCATTATACATTGGGTACATCCACCGCTCTGTCCCCTCTTCTGCTAGCCAACACTCCATCCCCGGCTCTGATTGGTGCATTGGCATCGCTCGCCGCACATAGTCCATTAATATTTCTCTATGACAAACATTTGATTGGGCTTCGATGATGAAGGAGATGATGCAGTGTTAATGAGTAGAAGGCGTGGAAATGATCAGGGATTCCAGCACTCGGTGAGGAATTCCAGGTAAGTTTTATATTACTTTTAAATGTTATTTGAGTTAAAAACAGGGGAGGGGACCGAAAGTAACAGCTAAAAAAAACGATTTAAGAAAAATAAATGAATATATAGACTCTAGTAGGCCTTTAAAGTAAAACCTGCCTTACACATAAAATCTCTCTAATTAAAAGCTGATCATAGTATGATTTCCATTTATAAATAACTAGTTATTGCTCTGTCCATAGTACATGAACGGCATATTTACAGACATTCTATTACTCTTCCTATAAAACAGAGAACAAAGTGTTTGTCAGAGCTCACTTCCCGGTCTTGCCGTCTCAGAATCCATGGAGGTTATCTATGTCAAGATTATTGATTAGGATATAAAAGATTTTTATATGATGCTTTACCAGACGTTTTGTCAGAAGAACAGAAACATCTGCTACAAGAATATCGATTGCGGGGATAATGCACAATGTGTACGTAGACATAAAATAAAGTTACACCTTAATAACACCTGCATGAGACAAAATCGGATCATCATCTTTTATAAGGCAGTAACTTTGTTACTTTACACATCTTAAAGGAACACTATAGGCACCCAGACCACGTCATCTAATTGAAGTGGTCTGGGTGCACTGTCCCTGCCCCCCTTAACCCTGCAACGTAAATCATTGCAGTTTTAGGGAAATGGCAATATTTTTATTGCAGGGTTAAGACTGCCTCTAGGTGCTGTCTCCCAGACAGACACTAGAGGCGCTTCCTGGTGTTACAAGGAGTTTGACTCTGCTGGACATCCTCTTCTTCAAACCCGCGATAGGAAAGTATTAATTTAGTGCTATGTAGAAGGCCTAATGTGCGAACTTTCCCTCAATGATGACATAGGAGGAGGAGGAGGAGGAGAGAGCCAGCACCAAATGACCTCTGGAATAAGACGAGTGTTTAAAGTGTTTTTAACACTTTATTGGGCAAGTAGGGGGGGGCAGCAAGAGACATAGTGTTAGGAATACAAAGCGGTGTTTCTAACACTATAGTGTTCTTTTAAAATTATGTCAAACCTCGACAGAGCATCACTGCAGTCAGGCAACCACCAATGTTGCATACCTTCCTCTTCGACATGTGAGCCTTCTTCGAAGGACAATTCTCATAATGACCCTCTTTAGATGGACAGTTCCCATTGCCCATCCCAAGATCCTGGTTTTCTAGGAGCCCAGTGTAGAGTGTGTGAGTATATAACAGAGCATCACTAACTCTACACTGTGCAGAATACAATCCAAACCTCAAAACGTAGGATAAAACGATACATCTGAAAATTCTCTCCAACTGCTCTATAGTCACAGCTTGGCTATTGAAGGTTCAGTTTTAAAATTCAGATTTTATTTTTCTACATTTCATAGTTTAATGCGAAACATACATGGAAAGGAGTCTTTAAAGGGACACTCCAGGCACCCAGACCACTTCTGCTCATTGGAGTGGTCTGGGTGCCAACTCCCACTACCCTTAACCCTGCAACTGTAATTATTGCAGTTTTTCATAAACTGCAATAATTACATTGCAGGGTTAACTCCACCTCTAGTAGCTGTCTACTAGACAGCCACTAGAGGTCACTTTCTAGTTTCTAGCACAGGAAACCTGTGCTAGAGCGTCGCTGGATGTCCTCACGCTGTGTGAGGACCTCCAGCGTCGCTCAAAACCCCATAGGAAAGCATTGAAATGATTTTTCAATGCTTTCCTATGGGGAGACGTAATGCGCATGCGCGGCATTTCCGCGCATGCATGCACATTAGGTCTCCTCGGCCGGCGGGCGAGATCAGTCTCGCCCACCGGCCGGCGCAATCACAAGGAGGAGCGTCGCGGAGGCGGAGACAGCGGCGAGGGACATCGCCGCTGCCCCAGGTAAGTCACTGAAGGGGTTTTCACCCCTTCAGTAACCGGGGATTGGTGGGTGGGAGGAAGAGGGACCCTCCAGTGCCAGAAAAACGGATCGTTTTTCTGGCACTGGAGTTTCCCCTTTAACCTACAATAAACACATTTGGAAGTTAGTTAGTCAGTATAAAAAAAAAAAAAAGACAATTGGGTCGCATTCTAAAATCACATTAGTAGCTTCAATAATTCCCCTGCCAACTGCTAAATGTCCCTGACAATTCCCCAGTCACACCCCTAAAATGAGAATGTCTCTCGTTGGCCATAACAATGATGCTAGGCAAGAGGTGGCCCTACACTTCACTGTAATCAGACTGGATGATGTTGGATGGGCTCCAGTTTGGTAATCGTGTTGTCCCAGGGCTCCACCTGCTGTCAATTCACCATATTGATGTTGATGGCAGTCATCTAGTCCGGTGACAATGATGTGCGTTGAAGTCTAACAGGACTTGCTACAGATTTAGCATCCTATTAGTTGGGGAATTGTCTCAAACTGACCACTCTGCTGTTTTGGGACAACGTAACGTACAGACTATAGGAAGAAATTGTACTTTTCATTTGCCAGTTGTATATCAACAGTTTGAATTAAACCTTGCCCATTACAATCTATCATAACATGAATTCAAGCTGTCTTTAGTATTGAGAGAGAGAGAGAGAGAGAGAGAGAGAGATCTCTCCAATATGAGGGTGAATGTTGCAAAGAGCAATAAATGTTACCATGTGTCTCTCGATCATACCTGAAGACCAAGCTCCGTAAAACCTGTACTGTAGTAATTTAATAGAAGACTAGGTTCCATTATGTTCTATCAGCTTAAAGGCTTCACTGAGCCGCTTATCACAATTTTATCAGGTTTCTGCATTTTAGAAGAAAGAAGCCTCTTGCTGATTCCACCCCCCTCTTCTACCATTATATAAAGGGTTATTTCAACCATAAAACCTGTATTTTCTTAAAAAAAATACTTACTCTAGTGAGTTCCACCCTTCCTCCCACTCCAACACAGCCTGTGGCTGCTCACTGTAAATTAAAATCCCTACTATCCGGCCCCCACCCCTGCGCGGCGGGTGGGGCCATAAATTACAATGGGGGATGAGGACCTACTGTCCCCCTCCCCCCCCCCCCGGCCCCCACCCTTGAGCGGCGGCCATAATGATGAGGGGGGGGGACCTACTGTCCTCCCCCCGGCCCCCACCCCTGGGCGGCAGGTGGGGGCCACAATGATAATGAGGGGGGGGGCCTACTGTCCTCCCCCCGAGGCCCCCACCCCTGTGCGGCGGGTGGGGGCCATAATAATAATGAGGGGGGGGGGACCTACTGTCCTCCCCCCCCAGGCCCCCACCCCTGTGCGGCGGGTGGGGGCCCTAAATCAAATAACCCCCCCTCCATCAAAGGTGACTAGGGGTCCCCAAGCCCCTAGTCAACCACCCCCCACCCAAATAAAAAAGCCCCTACCTACCCCCCTCACCCTAAAAAATAGTGAGGGGTGAATAAAATTACTACCCTGTAAATAAAATTAAACTTACCATTCAACGTCTTCTTTTTTCTGAAATCTTCATTTTTCAGCCCCAAAAAAGGACAAATAAAAATCCATCATACCCGTCGAACTTAAAATAAAATAAAAAACCTGAGCGCCAAAAAAATAATCCATCTTCACCCATGGAGCGCTCCGCGCAGACTGAGCCCTGCAATTAGGCTAAGAACACTCTGATTGGTGGGTTTAAGCCAATCAGAGCGCTCTTTGTCATTTTACACAGCGTGGGAAAATTCCAAAGAACTTTCCCACGCTGTGTCAAATGACAAAGAGCACTCTGATTGGTGGGCTTGGAATCTAACCAATCACAGTGCTCTGTGTCATTTTACACAGCGTGGGAAAGTTCTCTGGGATTTTCCCATGCTGTGTAAAATGACAAAGAGCACTCTGATTGGCTTAAACCAGCCAATCAGAGTGTTCTTAGCCCAATTGCAGGGCGGGGCAAGGCTTTATAAGCCTTCCCCCGCCCTGCAGAGCTCAGTCTGTGTGAAGCCCTCCATGGGTGAAGATGGATGAATTTTTTAAGTGTCGGGTTTTTTCTTTTTCGTCAGGATTTTTTTTTGGCGATCCGGTTTTTTATTTTATTTTAAATTCGACAGGTATGATAGCTTTTTATTTGGCCTTTTTTGGGGCTGAAAAACGAAGATTTTAGAAAAAAGAAGATGTCAAATGGTAAGTTGAATTTTTCTTTACAGGTTAGTTATTTTATTCCCCCCTCACTGAGGGGGTAGGTAGGGGATACTTTTATTTGGGTGGGGGGGGTGACTAGGGGCTTGGGGCCCCTAGTCACCTTGATTGGGGGGGGGATTTTTATTTAGGGCCCCCCACCCACCGCTAAGGGGTGGGGGCCGGGGGGAGGACAGTAGATCCCCCCCTTATTGTTTTTTAGGCCCCCCCCCCCACCATTCTTATATAGGGAGGACAGTAGAGGTGGGGCCAATAGGTTATTTTTTTTTGTGTGTGTTTTTTTTTACAATGAGCAGCCACAGGCTGCTCCCTGCTTACTAGACATGCCCCTACTCGCGGTATAGTGAGTAGGGGCATATTATTTACTAATACTAAGTAATCTTTACTTAGTATTAGTAAATTTGGCTGAAAGACCAATTTAGGTCTTTCAGCCTTTTAGTAGATAGCTCCCTAATACCGTGGGAATTAGGGAGTTATCTACTAAGCGGCTGCAAGATGCAGCCACAGCAATGAATAGGATCGGAGTTTCATTCATTCGAATGAAATTCCGATCTGAACAAAGTCCCGAATTGCGTTCTAACACGAATGGAGAAACTGTTAGAACGCAATTCGGCAGTTTTGCCAGCGTTCTGTCTAAGTGACAGGAAGCATCGTGGGAACAGGGAGGAAAGCTAAGGATCATGGGAAAATTGCTGTGACCACCGGAAACGAAGCACACTTTGCTCCTCCGCTGGTCACTGCGTAGGAAACCTCCAGAAGAGAAATAGTCCCTACTTTTTCTTAAGTTTTAAAGAAAACTATAGCAGATAGGAAGAAAAGAAGAACAGATCCTGAGAGAGGGGGAGAAGATGAATCGATTGGGGGAAGGTAAGTTCGGCATGACAGTGCCGCTTTAATGCTTTCCTAACTGGGTTCTCTCTGATGCTGGGTTTCCTCATGCAGAGTGTGAGAACATTCAGAGTCATTTTACAGAGTCAGGAACACTGCACCCAGACCACTTCAATGAGAGGATGTGGTCGGGGTGCCTGTAGTGTCCCTTTAAAAGCAGAGACAAAGTGCAGGAATTCAGCAGATCCAGAGAATGTGGGAAAGCTCAAGAAAGAGCAACACTCATATTTCACAATGTGGTGGACTCGTGCAGAATATACAGATATATACATTATTACTCTAAATTATCTTGCTCATTAAAGACAACTACAAAACAACATAGGAAACACTGCACAACTGTGATCACGAACAATTATTCGATATTATTGGAAACGAGACACTTTGCATGCTGGGTAACAGAGTTTGCAAATTGGAAGATACATTGCTGAGATTAAACCTCTGCGACATGGAATGACAATGAGAGCAACTACCCCCCGGATTGACCTCATTTGAATAATTTTGTCCGGGAGCTCGTAACTGCAGCATCGCAGACGGCATGAAGAGTGGCCATAATATGCGCAGAGTCTGCTCAGGTCTTTGGGCATCCTGAGTTAAACCAGCATGGCAGCCCCTCAAGGTCTCTCCTTTTTACCATAATCACAGAAAAATTTCAATAAAGTCATAACAAGGGTGACACACACAGACACACAAATACATACACAATACGAGGATGTGGTGATACAAACAGAGCTAAAACAAGATAAATGAAAACTGCGTAGGAATAAATATTTTGTAGATTGTCAGACACAAAAGAACGTAACTAACCATTGGAGAATCAAGGATTCCAACCACATTCCACTCCACTGGTTTACTGGGCACAACACACAAATAGCAATATTTTGAGCTTGTAGTTCTGCCAAATCCCTTGCCCCTCCACCACTAGAGTATTTGTTTTGATGTGTGCACGCTGAGGATATCTATGTGTGCTGACATCAGTGCTGGGTAGTGGCAAGTCAGCTGAGTCATTGTGGCCTAGTGACATCATAGACTTCCTCAGATCTCAAGATGCCCCCAGGCTCAGATATACGTTTCAAGAGCATACAATAACATTGCCATCTGATCCTGGGCATGCAATCAGACCCTTAAAGTGTTCTTTTAAATAAATCAGTTTAAAGCAATGACGCAAACAGATTAATATTACTATTTCATTTTTTTAATAATGCTTAAAGGGACACTCAAGGCACCCAGACCACTTCTGCCCATTGGAGTGGTCAGGTTGCCAACTCCCACCACCCTTAACCCTGCATGTGTAATTATTGCAGTTTTTATAAACTGCAATATTTACCTTGCCGGGTTAAGTCCTCCTCTAGTGGCTGTTTTAATCAACGCTGGACGTCCTCACGCTATGCATGAGGACCTCCAGCGTCGCCGGAATCCCCATAGGAAAGCATTGAATAATTGCCATTGCCGTGCATGCGCATTGGGTCTCCCCCGCCGGCGGAGGAGGAGCGTAGGCAGAGCCTGACCCAGCACCGAGGGACATAGGCACTGGATTCAGGCAAGTCACTGAAGGGGTTTTAACCCCTTCAGCAACATGGGATGGGGGGTGGGAGGGAGAGGGGATATGTTTTCCTGGCACTGGATAGTCCCTTTAACAGATATAAACAATGATCATCATAAACTAAAATATAGACCTTTATAGGTAATCGGTCACAATCTACTTATGTTCTATGGATAGAGCAGGAAATTTCACCTACACATAGCGCTAGCAGTTTTGTTGGCAAATATATGGATAGGGAGAATTACCCATTTATAAATTGGTATTTTTCCCCACTTCTCTGTCAAATGATTGGCTTAGAGGCCCTAGATTCTATGCCAATGATTTGATTGACAAGGGAGAGGTGAAGAGAGCACCAGAAGACGGTCCTTCTGCTCTCCCTCGCATAGTTAGCTCAGTGCACTCTGTGGTTGCTATATAAACTCCTTAGCTGAAGCTGTCAGTGCTGGCTAGGAAGCTAGCGTCTGTGTCGCTGGGAAGGCCTGCCCTGCTGGCGAAGAGTTCCCAAGCAGAACAAATGAAAGAAGGTTAGAGGAAAACCAGAGGACAGACTAGAGGTGGGTTTTACGGATCGTTGCGGTGGAACGCAAGGGAGTATATAGTTATTTTACATTGAATCCATAATGTGTCTTTGTGATATATAATGTATTCAATGTATTCGGAGGCGATTTAAGGAAAGTTATTTTTTTCCATAAAAGGTTCACTTTAAGATAAATATGACTGTGCTGATCCTATAGCTGATCTAATTTACATATAAGTACACTCTGCCTCCCTACACGCAACAAAATTCCAGACATTACATTTAACGAATGGAGCCCCTTCCATCAATAGTCCTCTCTGAAAAGGGAATAAGAACGTATCACATTCCACATAAAATCTATTTTGTAAAATATCTAATTGAGGATTTATTATTTATTAATATTTGCTGGCATACATATAAATAATTTAGATTTTTTTTTTATTTGTCAGAGTAGTTTTGAGTAGCTAATAAAGGGGTATCCCATTTGTTCTCTCGTGGGATCTTTTCGAGTCAGACAAGAAGACGGATATTGGGGACGAGCAATGAGTGGATTGTAGGATTTTGCTAAGTGAAGAGGAAAGCGTATTCTGGGTAGAATGTTTCCGATCCCTGAACCCAGTAATGTGGGCACTTCTGAACATGTTCAGATATCTCTTAGTAGATCACCTGTTTAGACACTCTATTCAAGCTATTTCCCATGTATGCGATTTCTAATTCTGGAAAACAAGCGCCACCAAGTGGCAATTAAATACATTGCATGTATACAGAAATAACAAAAAACAGCATGTATCATTTGTAGAAAACACATACAATACTTACAACAACAACAAAAAAAAAAATAGCATTTTGTCTATAAGCAATGGACTACTAATAAAAATAAAACGTATTATCAATAAAAGGTTTAGATTGCATTTTGGGACCCTGTTTACAGTGCATATGCATTTCAGACTAGGAATTCTCAGAGCTCGCCCTAAGCCCTCAGGCACTCTTTGCAAAACTTACACAAGTCCCATCTCCACCAGCCCTCATTACGGATCATCATATAATTTTGTGAAAGCTTAAAAAATTAAACAGTGAATATCTCACATGTATTCTCTGTTACGAGAGTCTGAATGTGACCGGTAATATTATAAGTGGCTATTAATATATAATAATAATTTTAGCAATATTGGTGCATGTGATGTTTTCGGTATATAAGACAATTATTCACGGTGTGACTGTATGCGTGTAAACAGTCAGTGAATCTCAGTATGTTATATCAGTGTTCCTGCGTGTGCAATGTCAGTATGTGTATACACAATCAGTGAATGTCAGTATATTCATATCAGTGTTCCTGCGTGTGCAATATCAGTATGTGTATACACAATCAGTGAATGTCAATATGTTTGTATCCGTGTTCCTGCGTGTGCAATATCAGTATGTGTATACACAATCAGTGAATGTCAATATGTTTGTATCCGTGTTCCTGCGTGTGCAATATCAGTATGTGTATACACAGTCAGTGAATGTCAGTATATTCATATCAGTGTTCCTGCGTGTGCAATATCAGTATGTGTATACACAGTCAGTGAATGTCAGTATATTTATATCAGTGTTCCTGCGTGTGCAATATCAGTATGTGTATACACAATCAGTGAATGTCAGTATGTTTGTATCTGTGTTCCTGCGTGTGCAATATCAGTATGTGTATACACAGTCAGTGAATGTCAGTATATTTATATCAGTGTTCCTGCGTGTGCAATATCAGTATGTGTATACACAGTCAGTGAATGTCAGTATATTCATATCAGTGTTCCTGCGTGTGCAATATCAGTATGTGTATACACAATCAGTGAATGTCAGTATGTTTGTATCCGTGTTCCTGCGTGTGCAATGTCAGTATGTGTATACACAATCAGTGAATGTCAATATGTTTGTATCCGTGTTCCTGCGTGTGCAATATCAGTATGTGTATACACAATCAGTGAATGTCAATATGTTTGTATCCGTGTTCCTGCGTGTGCAATGTCAGTATGTGTATACACAATCAGTGAATGTCAGTATATTTGTATCAGTGTTCCAGCATAAGCAATGTCTCTCCTTTTACGACTGCTCACACTAACGACCGGCTCTCTAGCGCGGGGGGTCCGAGGGACAGAGTCGTAAGAACAGAACCCGGTTGGTAAGTGAGGACTGTCTTTACTACCAACAGACAAAACTTATACTTCATCCAAAACATTAAAACTAAAAACAAACAAGTCAAAGACACTAAAATATAGGAGATCCATTTTATATAACTTCACAGCTGTGCATAAACACTCCCGACCCAAATCGTTCACATCATTCACGCAATGCAGCATTCCTGTACATCTCAGCTTGCATACTGTAGCTTTAAAAAGTCAAACTAAATATGTACATATCCAATCCATTACACAAATCACGTACAATAAAATACACAAATCACGGGTAATAGCCAATTTTATCCAAACCTTCTTACACGAAATCCAACAGATCAGATTTATTATAATTTACTATGAAAAAAATAGCAGCAGTATGTAAGGCACCACATGTGTAACTGATTATATACAAGAACAATACAACAAATCACACGGGATTTATCTGTCAGCCAGAACTTCCCATCCACTGGCTGACCTCAATTTAGTCGGAATTCAGACCGCCTTCACAACATCTCTAACTCATACCCCATCGGATGGATCGTCTGCACCCAATGTGACTTAAAAGAGTGTTTGATTAATTGCAAGCTGTAGGTATTTATAACTGGCCCTAGACTTCCTTAACAGTGTGGGATATGGGGAACATCCTTGAACAGGTGGACCAGTAGAGAGTCCTAGTGGTAGAGCCATCTGTGGACCCAAGAGAAGATCGCAGAAGCAAAGAACGAGGAGCTACATTGGAAACTAGTGACAAATTCCGATATAGACACACAGCATTGATAGTTCTTGAGCAGCAAAGAACACGATCCATAGCATTGAAAATGTGGAGTGTCAGGAGGCCTAATATATGAGATGATCAAAGAACCTGTACATTGTGAGAATGGAGAATTGAGGCTATGCTGCCCCTATGACAGAGCATGCACCTGAAAGACAACAAATTGAGGCAAGCTATATTTTTCTATGGGTGGGGGAGATACTTATTTATTTTGAAAATTAAGATACATAAATGTTGTAATTATATGGATCTGTATTCTTTTATCTTTTATACAACTTTCCGTTTTTTTTAGAGAGTATTTAAGATTCCATATCGAATCAAAACAGAATATTAGATCATATTTATTATAGTATTTTTGTGACATATATATATATATATATATATATATTTTTTTTTTATGTTGTATTTTGGTAGTGCAGGCATAGGCAACCTTCGGCACTCAAGATGTTTTGGACTACACCTCCCATGATGCTTTGCCAGCATTGTGTGTGTAAGAGCAATGGATGTAGTCCATAACATCTGGAGTGCCAAAGGTTGCCTATCCCTGTTGTAGTGCATGGGATTCTTACATACAGGCTTAAGGTACCCCAACAGCAATTCTCAGGCAGAGCATCAAGTACAACATTTGGGGTAGTAGATATGGCTTGCACAATTTTATAATATAAACAAGCGTTTGTGTACACACAGGTTATGCAAACTGACAACAGGGTTGAGAAAAATGATGTGTGTTATCTTGTGGTAATGTGGGAGTAGTGCTCCCCGAGGATCCCCTGGATGTTAAGGACACTTGACATGCTTCTGAGGCCTAGTGGGTGTAGGTTCGTGAGGTAAGCTTATACACGGCCGTAGATTCGCAGTCGTGTGTGATGGGCCCTTCAGACTGTGTGCTGTGAGCATCTGTGTAGGAAGCGGTGGTCCCTCTTTCTGTGTGGCTGCCCATGTGTAGTTGGAAGTCAGCCAAAGCCCTGCAGGGTCTCAGTGGCATCCCAATGCATTGGTCTGTGGTTCAGTCTTGGAGGCCCAGGAGTGCAGGCAGGGGTGTATAGTCCCACTGCAGAGAGAAGGCACGCTCGGGGAGTAGAGCATAGTCCCTGTTGTGAGTCTCAAAAACACTCTAAAAACATTAAAAAAAAGTACGATTATAGTGTGAAAAACCCAACAAGTGATTTGAGAAACTTCCCTTTCAAGAGTGTCCCAACGTTTGAAATAAATTCAAATGACAACCAGAATTCAATTTGTGTTATAATGTGCTCATACAGTTCAACACAAATTGGATTCTGGTTGTAATTTGAACTTGTTGTGTTTTTTTAAGCGTTACACTATAATCGTACATTTGTTTTTAGAGTGTTTTTGAGGTTGACATTTGATAGTGGTAAGCAGCTCAGAGATTTAAGATACACGGTTACAAATTATTTTTAAGCGCCTTTTATATACCTGAACACCACCTGTTGTCCCTCTGCTTGGCTTGGTCGCGGGCTGCTACTTTTAAGGTGGTGTCAGCCTGCTGCTGCTGCTGCCATTTTGGGCCTTGTGCTCCGCCGTTTTCTCAGTCGGTCCGGGTGGGCTGTGCCCCACCGGGGCCTGTGCTGGGTCTCTGCTTGCAGGCGAGGCGGTCTTGGGCGCTCTATCGTGGGTGTTCCTTTGGCCTTGAAAGCCTTTTAAGGGCTGCAGCTGCTCTCAGTTTGGCTCCAGGATTCTGCTCTTGGGGTGGCCCATCTCTGGTGCCTGATTTGTGGCTCAATGCAAACTTCTCATGAGTGCAAATCTATGCATTTGAGAGTTATTCACCAAACGGTGCAATACTAGCTTTTTTTTTCCATTGTTCGATTTCAATAATCCTGCAGACTATGTGCAGGTTACATTTTAACCTATGAGCTACTGAAGGGCTTAATTACGTTTTAGGATTCCTAAGGACGGATTAAGGTAAAATCTTACACACACAATAACATGAAAAAGCAAATATATTGTTATAAAAGGAATGCAGAAACCTGGACAAAAAGCTGACAAGTTATTGGCACTTTTACACAAAGTGCGTTGAGATGGGGTGGCCCTGAGGTGGCAGAAGTGAGATTCAGAAAACATTTGGGTTTTTATTTTGCAAAAACCATATAGAATAAAGTATGAACAAAAAAACACATATTTAGGCCAAAAGCAGTAAATGCATTAAAGTTATCGGAGTGCCTGGAAAGTTCTTTGAGACTTGACCTGTAAGCTTGCAATCGACTATACGTGTTGTCTACTCACCTGGCACTAAGAAGGTTAAAGCTTGCGGACTCTAGAAGGCTTTTAGCTAAAAAGCACGGTCCTGTAAGCGGCATCCAAGGGATTAGTGTCCAGATGGCTGCATTTACTACAAAATGGGCCACTGATTGCAGAACAGAGTGATGAGGAGTCATCTGATCTCTACAATGCAAACTGATCCGACACACCTGATTCCAATTCCATACGTTCTTAGTGACTGAACTAAATGCAACATGATAGTTCAAAAAGAGCTAGGCGGCTTGCTAGCAGTATATAGGCGTGCAGACAGAAAACACGCCAGTATGCATCTGTAATAATAATGCAGGCTGATTGCTTACAGTGGGGCACCCCAAACCACGAAATGCAAACAAATAATTAAAAAGAAAGCATCCAAACGCATCTTAGTTTTTATTTTTCGTGTTTCGGTGCAGCTGCGCTGGTTAAAGCCATGGCGAAGGAGCCGAGCAGATGGTATTATTTAGCAATCCATTAACACACTACTATTAATCTGACCCATCACAAAACCAAGCGTGGATACATTTTAAAAACAGCAGTGTTTAAACGGATCAGTTTAAATCAATTAGGAAAAAAAAAAAGCGGGTGGGGGAGAGGAAAGATATATTCCCCTTGGTCCGATTTATTTTAAAGGGACACTATAGTCACCAGAACAACTGCAGCTTATTGAATTTGTTCTGGTGAGTAGAATTATTCCCTTCAGGCTTTTTGCTGTAAACACTGTCTTTTCAGAGAAAATGCAGTGTTTACATTACAGCCTAGTGATAACTCCACTGGCCACTCCTCAGATGGCTGTTAGAGATCCTTCCTGGGTCATGGCTGCCTAAAATGCATCCAAACATTCAGTATCTCCTCCCTCTGCATGCAGACACTGAACTTTCCTCATAGAGATTCATTGATTCAATTCATCTCTATGAGGATATGCTGATTGGCCAGGGCTGTGTTGGAATCATGCTGGCTCTGCCCCTGATCTGCCTCTTTGTCAGTCTCAGCCAATCCTTTAGGGAAGCATTGTGATTGGATCCGGCTACCACTTCTGATGATGTCAGCAGACTGCTTGTTTTTCTGAGGCAAACAGCATGCAGAGTTACAGCTTCAGGCTTGAATACAGTAACATTTTTACTATATTTATGGAGGCATAAGGGGCCCAGGGGGGCTAGATTGTGGTTTTAATACTATAGGGTCAGGAATACATGTGTGTGTTCCTGACCCTATAGTGATCCTAATTGCAGTACTCCAAACAAACACTAGAGGTAGCCAAGACCTAATACAGTACAATAAAATCATACTATGCACCATTATTACTCTAGCTCAGGGGTGAACAAAAGGTAATACCCCAAATCTTTTAAAACTGAAGATTGCATGATGCTTTGACATTCTAAACGCAGGCAAAGTATCCCAGGAGTTGTAGTTAGACAACATAAGGAGATCTGCCTTTTGAGCACTCTTGCTCAAGCTTATTATAGTTGTTATGGTGCAAGTAGCCTTTCGGTACAGTCCTATCAGTTTTAAAATTCTTTTGAGCAGTTTGACAAAAATCTAGTACTCCCCGACTGCCCAAACCCCAGCTACAGCCAAGATAATGCACAAATTTCACTATAGCATCTTCCCTAGAAGCCGTTCCAAATTTAGATGAGAATGATAGGATGTGAGTGCACAACCCAGAGCACACATAGAAACATAATAAGATAAGAACCATTCGGCCCATCTAGTCTGCCCAATTTTCTAAATACTTTCATTAGTCCCTGGCCTTATCTTATAGTTAGGATAGCCTTATGCCTATCCCACGCATGCTTAAACTCCTTTACTGTGTTAACCTCTACCACTTCAGCTGGAAGACTATTCCATGCATCCACTACCCTCTCAGTAAAGTAATGCTTCTTCTAGAATCCAGATGAACCTTTTCCTCTATTATTCAAGATTATGTTGTTGACCTCTTGTTGCAGGAGTTATCCTTCTTTGAAATATACTCTCCTCCTTTACACACAGCATAAGATTACCATCAAAATTACTACCAAGTTCAGGTGAATTAAAAGAACACTATAGTCACCTAAATTACTTTAGCTAAATAAAGCAGTTTTAGTGTATAGATCATTCCCCTGCAATTTCACTGGTCAATTCACTGTTATTTAGGAGATAATCACTTTGTTTCTGTTTATGCAGCCTTAGCCACACCTCCCCTGGCTATGATCGACAGAGCCTGCATGAAAAAAAAAACTGGTTTCACTTTCAAACAGATGTAATTTACCTTAAATAATTGTATCTCAATCTCTAAATTGAACTTTAATCACATACAGGAGGCTCTTGCAGGGTCTAGCAAGCTATTAACATAGCAGGGGATAAGAAAATCTTAATTAAACAGAACTTGCAATAAAGAAAGCCTAAATAGGGCTCTCTTTACAGGAAGTGTTTATGGAAGGCTGTGCAAGTCACATGCAGGGAGGTGTGACTAGGGTTCATAAACAAAGGGATTTAACTCCTAAATGGCAGAGGATTGAGCAGTGAGGCTGCAGGGGCATGTTTTATACACCAACACTGCTTCATTAAGCTAAAGTTGTTCAGGTGACTATAGTGTCCCTTTAATATAAAGTGAAATAGCTCACCATTATTGTGAAAGCAGCTGCTGAAAATGGCATTTCATCTTAAAGGGACACTCCAGGCACCCAGACCACTTCTGCCCATTGGAGTGATCTGGGTGACAACTCCCATCACCCTTAATCCTGCAAGTGTTATTATTGCAGTTTTTATAAACTGCACTAATTACCTGCAGGGTTAACTCCACCTCTAGTGGCTGTCTACCAGACAGCTGCCTAGAGGGACTTCCAGCTTCTTAGAGCACGAAAAGGGTTTTAAACGACGCTGGACGTCCTCACACTATGTGAGGAACTCCAGCGTCGCCGAAATCCCCATAGGAAAGCATTAATTAATGCTTTCCTATGGGGAGGTCTAATGCGCGCGGCCATTGACGCGCTTGCGCATTAGGTCCCCCCCGTCGGCTGGGGAGGAGCGTGGGCAGAGCCTAACCCAGCGCCGAGGGACATCTGCGCTGGGTTCAGGCAAGTCAGTAAAGGGGGTTTAACCCCTTCAGCAACATGGGGTGGAGGGTGGGATGGAGGGGGGCACTGCAGGATTCTGTAGTGCCAGGAAAACGGATTTGTTTTCTTGGCACTGGAGAGTCTTTTTAACTCAAACTATTTTGGAGTACAATTTGCAAATCACTTTTCAAAAATTCCCATTAACCATAAAAAAAAAAAGAAAAAAAAAGTGCAAGCTCACTTGCCACAGAAAGGCAAAAATCTCTTAGGGGAGTCTTTTTATCCAATAAGACAGAAAGTGTATTCTTATGAACCCCTACACATTGTGTGTATAAGTAAATGGCATGCTTGGATTTACTCATTAAACTGATCAATTATACCTGCTAATATTCCATAAATAAAGAATTAGATTAATAATATGGACAATCGGAAAATTCATCACAGCTCAGACATCATGATCACTGCTGCAAAATATTTACAGAACAAAACAAGTGCTTCAAGTAAAAAAAAAAATTTGTACTGTGTGTTGGTAACAGAATATTTACAGAGAAGTGATGATGTATATAAATAAAAAATTTTTAAAAAGCTAAAAATTGCAATATTATGCAACTAAAGTAATAGAAACCGACCCTCCCTCTCGAAACCTTAGCACAGACATTTAACCTAGCTTGCCAACTTGGAAGCTGAATATAAATAAAATGTTCCCAACACTTTCAAGAAGAAAAAAAAAGAAAAAAAAAAAAAAGTGGTCTTAATTTAAAATAAAAACCAGACTTAAGAACCAGCCAAGAGGAGGGGGTGTAATCGAGCCAATTGCCCACCCTTCCTGTAAGCCTCCAGATGTTTCTGTTATAACATTAACAGAAACCTTTCTACAGAGATCATTTTTCTCAATGAGGAATATGAAGGAACCATGACTTGTTCTTATAGTAAATAAAAGGATCACAAAGACACGCTACGTCGCAATGTTATTAAGCAGACTTTCAATATGTCGCAGAACAATAGCAAAAAAAAAAAACTAGCTTGACCAGCTAAACCAGTCAACGCCACGATGTCATCCAATCACTTAAATGCACCAAGACCTACATCTATTGAAGCCCAGGGCAAACGGCTGTCTGATTGTTCCCCTGAGTAATACATTTAAACTCACTAAGCCACGTTCAGATTCCTAGTCAAAAAAAGGAAAGATAGAAACAACTTGTGTCCGGTGGATAAAACTTGGAGCCAGTTGAAGGTTCTTTGGGTATTTCCAAGAGCCTGATTCACAATATTTCACTCAGTAGAACTGTAAAGTCAGTTTTGGTCAGGGTGAGGATGACTGTAGAGTAATGGTAGAAAAGAAACCCACACGGCACTGCTAATGCTATGAGGGTTATTAATTCAAAACTGTAAAAAATATTCAAAAATATTTGAAAACATGGTCTTTGTCAAGCTGCAAGGAAATGGTTATCCAGCCGTGCCCATCCCATGCCCACAAGCCATCATCAAAGGACCTCTGGTGAACACTGAGCCAGATGTCTTTATTATCATGGTAAAAATACAAAGTATATGGTGTAACTGGCTAAGGTTACCTCTGTAATGGCACGTGAACTAAAACCCGAGCGGGGACCACCGAAGGGCAAGCTTATTGAACAGTCTTCCATTCTCTGTCTTCTCATAAACTTTAGTTTTTGGCTAATTTGCATATGATTATGGTCTAAAGAGTAATTTAGACATGGGCCCCTTTCTCACTGTGCCAACGGGCTGATACCATTTACTCCTCAACAACGAGGTCTGACATAGGCCGAAACAATCATCTGGGGCTGTTGTATCTATAGGGCAGAGGGAATCTGTCAGAATTTCAGATCTGGATTATCCTTGAGAGTTAGTTTAGCTCATTCTCTGTGTCTCCCCTAAACTCTTGCCATGTACAGGAAAGTACCAACTGGTCACCAGCCCGCCTGGATTTATGTGTGTTGTAGTCCAACAGCTTATGTCCCTCATTACAGGTTGACGGGTTTAGGAAATCAAGAGATGAAAAGCAAATGCTATTAAATAACAACGATGACAAGGTGTCTGGAACTTTACCAAGAATATGATCAGGTCTGATTTTCCGGTAAGACGGCTATAAAGCTGAATTCATTTCCTAGATATTAGAACATCTTAAACTCAAGTAATAATTCCTTGAAAAGAATGCATTGCAGAACTGCGACACTGAATGGCTAAATGTTTGGATGATGAATACAAAAATAAATTGAAAATAAAATAAACAAAACTAGCAGCTCCCACGACTGTAACACAGCAACATCTGAAGGTTAACCTATTCCCTATTGTCCTACTCATTAAATAAATAAATAAAAATAGTCCAGATTACTTTTTGGATTCATCTTTTTGTTTATTTCCAAACTTTAAACATTTCTCTGCTCTCTTTTCTTACCAGTGCTGGATCCTCGCCATGCAGTCAATAAGAGGCAATTAAACCTTTTAAATATTAATATTAAAGAATGACAAGCCTCGTTTTTCACTAATGCAGACTCCATTTTAATTCCCAAGTATTTAATCAGGTTTCTTTTTAGAAAGGTTTTATTGCTTGATCAGATGCAGCTGAAGCTCAGCTCTGAAATATAGGTCCCTTCATTGAGCAGAGTAAGGTGGGTACACAACTCAACCGTGCAATGTATCAGTGGACAATGCCACCATGCACACCTCCCAACAATATTAATAGACAAGTAGCCACACCTTAATTTTAAGGGGTGTGAGTGGGGTGTGGCTGTTCTGAGAAACTTTAGATGACTTTCTAATAAAAAAAAAGTAAAAAAAAATTAAACTAAACTAAAATGTAACAAGATTTCTAAACAGATTTATTGTACTTCAGTATTGTGAGTATTATTGCTGTGGAGCTCTGTTATACACTCAGACACATTACTGGGAGTATTATTGCTGTGAAGCTCTGTTATACACTCAGACACATTACTGGGAGTATTATTACTGTGGAGCTCTGTTATACACTCAGACACATTACTGGGAGTATTATTGCTGTGGGGCTCTGTTATACACTCAGACACATTACTGGGAGTATTATTACTGTGGAGCTCTGTTATACACTCAGACACATTACTGGGAGTATTATTACTGTGGAGCTCTGTTATACACTCAGACACATTACTGGGAGTATTATTACTGTGGGGCTCTGTTATACACTCAGACATATTACTGGGAGTATTATTGCTGTGGAGCTCTGTTATACACTCAGACACATTACTGGGAGTATTATTGCTGTGGAGCTCTGTTATACACTCCGACACATTACTGGGAGTATTATTGCTGTGGAGCTCTGTTATACACTCAGACACATTACTGGGAGTATTATTGCTGTGGAGCTCTGTTATACACTCAGACACATTACTGGGAGTATTATTGCTGTGGGGCTCCGTTATACACTCAGACACATTACTGGGAGTATTATTACTGTGGGGCTCTGTTATACACTCAGACACATTACTGGGAGTATTATTGCTGTGGAGCTCCGTTATACACTCAGACACATTACTGGGAGTATTATTGCTGTGGGGCTCCGTTATACACTCAGACACATTACTGGGAGTATTATTACTGTGGGGCTCTGTTATACACTCAGACACATTACTGGGAGTATTATTGCTGTGGGGCTCTGTTATACACTCAGACATATTACTGGGAGTATTATTGCTGTGGAGCTCTGTTATACACTCAGACACATTACTGGGAGTATTATTGCTGTGGAGCTCTGTTATACACTCCGACACATTACTGGGAGTATTATTGCTGTGGAGCTCTGTTATACACTCAGACACATTACTGGGAGTATTATTGCTGTGGAGCTCTGTTATACACTCAGACACATTACTGGGAGTATTATTGCTGTGGGGCTCCGTTATACACTCAGACACATTACTGGGAGTATTATTACTGTGGGGCTCTGTTATACACTCAGACACATTACTGGGAGTATTATTGCTGTGGAGCTCCGTTATACACTCAGACACATTACTGGGAGTATTATTGCTGTGGGGCTCCGTTATACACTCAGACACATTACTGGGAGTATTATTACTGTGGGGCTCTGTTATACACTCAGACACATTACTGGGAGTATTATTGCTGTGGAGCTCCGTTATACACTCAGACACATTACTGGGAGTATTATTACTGTGGAGCTCTGTTATACACTCAGACACATTACTGGGAGTATTATTGCTGTGGAGCTCCGTTATACACTCAGACACATTACTGGGAGTATTATTACTGTGGAGCTCTGTTATACACTCAGACACATTACTGGGAGTATTATTGCTGTGGAGCTCTGTTATACACTCAGACACATTACTGGGAGTATTATTGCTGTGGAGCTCTGTTATACACTCAGACACATTACTGGGAGTATTATTGCTGTGGAGCTCTGTTATACACTCAGACACATTACTGGGAGTATTATTGCTGTGTAGCTCTGTTATACACTCAGACACATTACTGGGAGTATTATTGCTGTGGAGCTCCGTTATACACTCAGACACATTACTGGGAGTATTATTACTGTGGAGCTCTGTTATACACTCAGACACATTACTGGGAGTATTATTGCTGTGGAGCTCTGTTATACACTCAGACACATTACTGGGAGTATTATTGCTGTGGAGCTCTGTTATACACTCAGACACATTACTGGGAGTATTATTGCTGTGGAGCTCTGTTATACACTCAGACACATTACTGGGAGTATTATTGCTGTGTAGCTCTGTTATACACTCAGACACATTACTGGGAGTATTATTGCTGTGGAGCTCCGTTATACACTCAGACACATTACTGGGAGTATTATTACTGTGGAGCTCTGTTATACACTCAGACACATTACTGGGAGTATTATTGCTGTGGAGCTCTGTTATACACTCAGACACATTACTGGGAGTATTATTGCTGTGGAGCTCTGTTATACACTCAGACACATTACTGGGAGTATTATTGCTGTGGAGCTCTGTTATACACTCAGACACATTACTGGGAGTATTATTGCTGTGTAGCTCTGTTATACACTCAGACACATTACTGGGAGTATTATTGCTGTGGAGCTCTGTTATACACTCAGACACATTACTGGGAGTTTTATTGCTGTGGAGCTCTGTTATACACACAGACACATTACTGGGAGTATTATTACTGTGGAGCTCTGTTATACACTCAGACACATTACTGGGAGTATTATTGCTGTGTAGCTCTGTTATACACACAGACACATTACTGGGAGTATTATTGCTGTGGAGCTCTGTTATACACTCAGACACATTACTGGGAGTATTATTACTGTGGAGCTCTGTTATACACTCAGACACATTACTGGGAGTATTATTGCTGTGTAGCTCTGTTATACACTCAGACACATTACTGGGAGTATTATTACTGTGGAGCTCTGTTATACACTCAGACACATTACTGGGAGTATTATTGCTGTGTAGCTCTGTTATACACACAGACACATTACTGGGAGTATTATTGCTGTGGAGCTCTGTTATACACTCAGACACATTACTGGGAGTATTATTGCTGTGGAGCTCTGTTATACACTCAGACACGTTACTGGGAGTATTATTGCTGTGGAGTTCTGTTATACACTCAGACACATTACTGGGAGTATTATTGCTGTGGAGCTCTTTTATACACTCAGACACATTACTGGGAGTATTATTGCTGTGGAGCTCTGTTATACACTCAGACACATTACTGGGAGTATTATTACTGTGTAGCTCTGTTATACACACAGACACATTACTGGGAGTATTATTGCTGTGGAGCTCTGTTATACACTCAGACACATTACTGGGAGTATTATTGCTGTGGAGCTCTGTTATACACTCAGACACATTACTGGGAGTATTATTGCTGGGGAGCACTGTGATACACTCAGACACATTACTGGGAGTATTATTGCTGTGGGGCTCTGTTATACACTCAGACACATTACTGGGAGTATTATTGCTGTGGAGCTCTGTTATACACTCAGACACATTACTGGGAGTATTATTGCTGTGGAGCTCTGTTATACACTCAGACACATTACTGGGAGTATTATTGCTGTGGAGCTCTGTTATACACTCAGACACATTACTGGGAGTATTATTGCTGTGGAGCTCTGTTATACACTCAGACACATTACTGGGAGTATTATTGCTGCGGAGCTCCGTTATACACTCAGACACATTACTGGGAGTATTATTGCTGTGGAGCTCTGTTATACACTCAGACACATTACTGGGAGTATTATTGCTGGGGAGCACTGTGATACACTCAGACACATTACTGGGAGTATTATTGTTGTGGAGCTCTGTTATACACACAGACACATTACTGGGAGTATTATTGCTGTGGAGCTCTGTTATACACTCAGACACATTACTGGGAGTATTATTGCTGTGGAGCTCCGTTATACACTCAGACACATTACTGGGAGTATTATTACTGTGGAGCTCTGTTATACACTCAGACACATTACTGGGAGTATTATTGCTGTGGAGCTCTGTTATACACTCAGACACATTACTGGGAGTATTATTGCTGTGGAGCTCTGTTATACACTCAGACACATTACTGGGAGTATTATTGCTGTGGAGCTCTGTTATACACTCAGACACATTACTGGGAGTATTATTGCTGTGTAGCTCTGTTATACACTCAGACACATTACTGGGAGTATTATTGCTGTGGAGCTCTGTTATACACTCAGACACATTACTGGGAGTTTTATTGCTGTGGAGCTCTGTTATACACACAGACACATTACTGGGAGTATTATTACTGTGGAGCTCTGTTATACACTCAGACACATTACTGGGAGTATTATTGCTGTGTAGCTCTGTTATACACACAGACACATTACTGGGAGTATTATTGCTGTGGAGCTCTGTTATACACTCAGACACATTACTGGGAGTATTATTACTGTGGAGCTCTGTTATACACTCAGACACATTACTGGGAGTATTATTGCTGTGTAGCTCTGTTATACACTCAGACACATTACTGGGAGTATTATTACTGTGGAGCTCTGTTATACACTCAGACACATTACTGGGAGTATTATTGCTGTGTAGCTCTGTTATACACACAGACACATTACTGGGAGTATTATTGCTGTGGAGCTCTGTTATACACTCAGACACATTACTGGGAGTATTATTGCTGTGGAGCTCTGTTATACACTCAGACACGTTACTGGGAGTATTATTGCTGTGGAGTTCTGTTATACACTCAGACACATTACTGGGAGTATTATTGCTGTGGAGCTCTTTTATACACTCAGACACATTACTGGGAGTATTATTGCTGTGGAGCTCTGTTATACACTCAGACACATTACTGGGAGTATTATTACTGTGTAGCTCTGTTATACACACAGACACATTACTGGGAGTATTATTGCTGTGGAGCTCTGTTATACACTCAGACACATTACTGGGAGTATTATTGCTGTGGAGCTCTGTTATACACTCAGACACATTACTGGGAGTATTATTGCTGGGGAGCACTGTGATACACTCAGACACATTACTGGGAGTATTATTGCTGTGGGGCTCTGTTATACACTCAGACACATTACTGGGAGTATTATTGCTGTGGAGCTCTGTTATACACTCAGACACATTACTGGGAGTATTATTGCTGTGGAGCTCTGTTATACACTCAGACACATTACTGGGAGTATTATTGCTGTGGAGCTCTGTTATACACTCAGACACATTACTGGGAGTATTATTGCTGTGGAGCTCTGTTATACACTCAGACACATTACTGGGAGTATTATTGCTGCGGAGCTCCGTTATACACTCAGACACATTACTGGGAGTATTATTGCTGTGGAGCTCTGTTATACACTCAGACACATTACTGGGAGTATTATTGCTGGGGAGCACTGTGATACACTCAGACACATTACTGGGAGTATTATTGCTGTGGGGCTCTGTTATACACTCAGACACATTACTGGGAGTATTATTGCTGTGGAGCTCTGTTATACACTCAGACACATTACTGGGAGTATTATTGCTGTGGAGCTCTGTTATACACTCAGACACATTACTGGGAGTATTATTGCTGTGGAGCTCTGTTATACACTCAGACACATTACTGGGATTATTATTACTGTGGAGCTCTGTTATACACTCAGACACATTACTGGGAGTATTATTGCTGTGGAGCTCTGTTTTACACTCAGACACATTACTGGGAGTATTATTGCTGTGGAGCTCTGTGATACACTCAGACAGACCAACAACATGGAGCTCCTAGAAAAGAGGGATTTGGGCCTAAAATAGAGACTGTCCCTCCTAAATAGGGACACTTGGGAGGTACGCCATGTGAAACTGACAGGGTTATTCATGGGGCAAAGACCTACATTCCTACATGTCAAACACTTTCATTAAACTTCTGAAATAGAGAAAGCCTAGTTGATGTACATTTCAAGTGCAAAGGGTTTTATAGCCATTTGCCAGGACATGGGGGAGAGTGGGGGAGCGCAGTGTTCCTGGATCACTTACAAAGTCTTCGATTACACTTTAAGAAGAAAGGATGTGAGAGATCCATTGTTACCAAACACATGCTCTACTCCTTACAACCACAAGTGACAACTACAAGATAAAGAAGACAGCATTGTCTGGAAGATGAAAGGACACAATGAATTCATGTTTGTTCTTTAATTAAAAAATTAAAACAAAATCAAAGGGCCAAATAATGTATTACCTTGCTGGGAAAAAAAAATACATAACAATCAGTATTGCCAAGTTTTACATAATTGTCCAAACATAACTTTATGTGTTTGTATTAGAAACTGCAAGAGTCTCAGTAAAAAAAAAAAAAAAAAAATTAAACACAATTTTATATCTAAGGAAATAGTGTCACAGAGTACCTCTGGATCTAAAAGCATTGGCAAAAGGCAGACGTGCACTATATATATATTGAGACACTATGCATGAGTCCAAGGCTCATATCAGGGAGTTTGCAATTATTCGCCACTGACAGGCTGAGTGCTTCAGCTGACACTCTCTGCCTATCAAATGCACCTCTGTCTGAAGCTTCAGACTAACAAAATTGTGGGGGAGAGCCGATTGGCCCCAGAGACCACCAGGGAAGGTAAGCAGGCACTACATTAAGTTATGGTACCAGGAGGCCCCGGAGGCATACTTACCTTAAAGGGTTAAACTGTTCTCGAACGGTTTTGTGAATGGGGAGCCACTGAATGGCTGAGAGCGTCTGCTGACTGTGGCACCCCTACCCAGCGCTACTCTGCGCTTCCTGACTCTGAAAAAGAGGTGATTTTTAGTCCTTTCTTGGTTAAAAGCGTGATCCAGCTCACCAACATGTGGATTTGGGTTTGGAGTAATAAAAGTAGGAATTTATAAAATGTTTTGCTTAAAAAGAAATATGTGTGAAAATACTCATCTATCCGGTCTCTAGAGAGTATTCCAGTAAAAACATAGAAAATGCTACACTCACATTTGGGTTTATTTGCTAAATATCAACAAAATGCTAAAACAGGCAAGCTGGACAACGCTTCTCCGAATAACAAAAGCCTAAAGTTGCAAAATCAGTTTATATTTTAATTAAATGATTAATGGGACAATAAACAATCAATCAAAAAAAACTAATAATGAATATACCCCCCAAAACCAACATTTCCATTGCACAACATAGAAAAAATTTATTTAACCCCTTGAGGACCAAACTTCTGGAATAAAAGGGAATCATGACATGTCACATGTCATGTGTCCTTAACCCCTTAAGGACACAAGACGTGTGTGACATGTCATGATTCCCTTTTATTCCAGAAGTTTGGTCCTTAAGGGGTTAAAGGACCACTCTAGTGCCAGGAAAGCATACTCGTTTTTCTGGCACTAGAGTGCCCTGAGGGTGCCCCCACCCTCAGGGACCCCCTCCCGCCCGGCTCTGGAAAGGGGAAAAGGGGTAAAACTTACCTTTTTCCAGCGCTGGGCGGGGAGCTCGCCTCCTCCTCTCCGCCTCCGTTCCTCCCCGTCGGCTGAATGCGCACGCGCGGCAAGAGCTGCGCGCGCATTCAGCCGGTAACATAGGAAAGCATTCATAATGCTTTCCTATGGACGCTTGCGTGCTCTCACTGTGATTTTCACAGTGAGAATCACGCAAGCGCCTCTAGCGGCTGTCAGTGAGACAGCCACTAGAGGAAATAGGGGAAGGCTTAACTAATTGATAAACATAGCAGTTTCTCTGAAACTGCTATGTTTATAAAACAATTAGTTAACCCTAGCTGGACCTGGCACCCAGACCACTTCATTAAGCTGAAGTGGTCTGGGTGCCTAGAGTGGTCCTTTAAGGGGTTAAATGAATTTGCACATTTTCCTATCCACAGAAAATACAGTGACAGAAAAAAAAACACACCTCAGCTAATTCAATAAATGTTTGCAGTATAGACATCATTCCTTCAAAGGTGGAAACTCAAATTTTCCTTTCACAAAAAGACACGCAACACATGACTTTTAGGAGGTTCAGAAAATAAATCTTAAGGAGAGTGTGGGCATTTTGTAAAAATGTGTTGTTTTTTTTTGTTTTTTTTAAACAAATACTCGGTCAGGTCTTAAACGGTGTTTACATATTGAGGGACCTTGACTTAAGCTTGTGACGTTGTGCTGACATTCTGTGTCAACACTCATATCTGTCACCTCCAATTAGCCGCGCCACTGTAGCCTTGTAAAGTCTCCTGAAAAGAAAAAACACAAAAATAGACCAGGCGTGTACGCAGCAAAAAAAGAACATAAAATAGGCAAATATCCGACTACCCAGGGGCAGCTAGCGCAGAGGTTCTACGCCAGCTCAGGAAACATGATGAGGTACACCAGACGTGAAGAGTACGGTGAAATTCTGAAGCTCACATGATTCCGTGTCAGAACGCTGAACACATAGAGGGATACATTCTATCTCTGTGGGTAAAGGACTAAATGGTTCTGAAAGACTCCTCTTAAAGGGACACTCCGGACCCCTAAAGTAGTTTAACTTGCCGAAATGCTTTATATATGAAGAGTGTGCCTACTTTTCTCATTTTACAAAAAGTGCAGATTTTAATAGAAATTATCACTTTTAAAAATGAATCTTGTTACACACTGTACCACTGTACCCAGGATAGGTGGGAGTAATGGAACAGGCAGACTAGAGTCATGAGTGGAAGATAACTTTCTACATTTGCTTCAAAATCGCATTGAATAGGAACACGATCGCCTCTATAAAGTGCTTGGAAATATAACTGGGCACACATTGCAGTGCAATCCTACCCAATACGGTGAGCGGTCAGGAATGGAAGAAGATGCCACAATAACCTCTCGGACTGTCTGCTGAACCCAGGAACCTGCTAATCCCAGAGTATTTCAAGAGAAAGTACAAACAGAAGCTCAAATCAACGCTACACGTCCCATAAACATTGCTTGTCTCCTCGCCTCCCCCCTCTTATACCAATAAGATTCCACAGTAATGTTTAATAAATGTAAAAATAGAGAAGAAAACCAAAGCATTGGAATGTGTTTCCTTACTGCGAGATGGGGTGGCTTTTTCCATGCCCAAGACGTATAGTATATTTACTAACTGGCAGGTTATATTTAGATTCCCATACTTGGTCATGAATGAAGCCTTTTACCATTCAATGTGATAGCAGACGTTAAACAGCTTCCTCGATTTAATCTCTAACTAGCCTGGATTAAATAAGGATTTTATACAAACAGTAGAGTCTACTTGGGATGTGCAGCCAGCTTATTGCACAGAGCTGCTATTAGAGACATCGGACTCAAAACACAAAGATCCATCGCAGGACGATTATTTTTTAATAAATTGGCTGTGAGCACGAAAATAAAATCAGATAGACATAGTGGTAAAAGTGCTTACATTTGGGGGGCGGAGCCAACAGCCGAGGCGAGCGGTCGCAACTTCAGCGAGCTCCGCGCTGTATAAGCAAAACTACTGCCTAAAGTTACGAAAATCACCCCCAAAATCGACTAAAGTAACTAGTTGCTTACCCCGACGATCTAGGGGACAATGGGGAAGAAGAACAAAAAACTTAAATCAGACGGGACTCGCCCAGGTGCAAGTATTGGAGACCTGTGGCGGAGGGCATGCGAAGCCCAAGAATCCCGCATGGCGGACTACGCGGATTTCGCTGACGACCTCACCAACTCTGATGCCCCAACCTCGGACCAAGAAGAGGCATCCATGCCCAGTACCCGACCACAGATACAACCTCAGACGTCCTCAGACGCGTCTCCGGTCACGAAGGCCGAGATGAAAGAGCTGCTGAAGGAGCTACGATTAGGCCTCCAGGCTGACATGGCGGGTATGAAAAAAGACATCCAGGGCCTGTCGGACCGTATGAGTGCAGCCGAGCGTGACTCCAAAAGCCATACCCAACAACTCACCGTGCTACAACGAGAAGTAGCCTCCATACAACGTCAGCAACTACAAGTAGACCAGAAAATGGCGGTGATGGAAGACACGAGGAGGGATCACAACCTCAAAGTAAGAGGAATTGCGGACTCAGTCTCAGACGCTGAAGTGCCCCACCTCATGCGACGCCTGGTGAACACGATCCTCCCCGCAAAGCAGGCCAAAGGTATCTGCATTGAACACACATTCCGCATACCCAAACCCACAACGGCCCCGACGGCGGCATCCAGGGACACAATAATTAAATTTCAAAAGCGTCAGGATAAAACGACACTAATGGCCGCCCTTAGAGACCACACTCCTTACGTATTTGAGGATATGTCCCTCACTTTTTATGCGGACCTGTCTAGAGGTACGATGGCATGGCGAGCATCCCTTAGGCCGCTCACCACCTTACTCCGCACACACGGCATGAAGTACCGGTGGCACACACCCCATAAACTACGGGTGCTTAAGGGAGACGACTCTTACCTGATAGCCGACCTAACAGAGGCGAGCAGACACCTAACGGTCTGGGGCCTCCCCCACGACGCCTTACAACAACCCATCAGGCCCACCGCCACCCACACCTGGAATCCGGCCACCTCAGAGACTTTTATCCCGAGAAGAACCTCTCCAACGATACCATCAATGTGCCAACCTTGATTCTCCTCGTGGTACGAAGGATCCTCGTTTTTCCGCAGCAGCGGTCCCATGGACTATAGGAACTGCACTGTCTACACAGTGGAACACCCCCTAAAGAACACAGAAGACCGACAAGACCTTTTTTTTTTTTCTTCGATTGGACTTCCCACTCCAGGGGGAACTTTCCCAGCCCCATACGCCCCATATGAACTCCCAGGAACCTCCGTTAACTCCGTTATGTTCTTCCCAGTTTTTCACTTTTCTTTTCTTTTAGACTACCGAAGTAGGCCTTGAAATGTAACATGTAGAAACAGATTACCGTTTAGATTAACGTTTGTCCATAGCATGTACATTCAGCTCGAGTATAACATAAGACTCACATCTGTAGGCACATGAGGAAGGTATTCTATCACTCGACAAATACATCTCCTATGCCTGTCTGCATGTAATGATATACATAGGCCATAGGGCCGCACTGCTTGACACAAGGTCAGTCTGCACTTTAAAGAGGCAACCGAGGGATGTATTATGGTAACCCACGAATTGCTAGTATGATCAAAGGGATGTAGCCATAGAGGCCACCAGTATGGATGTACTGTACCAGTTTAGCTAACTGACTTCCTCACTCACTTGTTTTAATTCAATGCCAAGCTACATATCTGCAAAAACTCTGCTCTGAATTGAATGTCTTGTTTTATTAGCAGACTAGTATGTCCCAACATCTACCCCACTGCTGTAGAATATAGCGACACAACACCACTATACACACAAACTACTCTGTCACGCAGTCACACTTCGCCTAGGTTAAGCCTGTAATTAAGCTTGTTTATAATACCATAAAATTGTGCATACACACTAGCCACAGCCAAGCTCATGTGAAAGAATGTTTTTAATACGCTGTTGTGGCGTTTGCCAATGCTATGTACCACCCTGCACAACAAAAAATAAAGAATTTAAAAAAAAAAAGTGCTTACATTTGCACAGAGATGGGACATTAGGCTAATCAATATGGAAGCTCACAGACAGCGCTACAGTCAGCAGAGGCAAGTTATTTTATACATATATCTGCTTACCATTTAAAAAGGGACACTCCACTGCCCAAATTTCTAAATCACTGTTTAATACATATACCACTAATTAAAAATGTAATTATGCATTTTTTTCATTGGGGGTATATAAAAAAAAATCTTGCAAAAGCTATAGATCGCTTGCCTGCAGTCTTTACAAGCTATCCCCACCTTCCCGAGAATCTCTGTGGCTGTCCAATCACAGACTTCCCAATGCAGTTCAATGAGAAGTCTTTGCAAGGCAGGTGCTCTATACAATTACTGCCTCTTGAGTTTGGTTCCACTGAGCTAACCAAACCAGGAAGTAACAGGACCCAGAGTCTGATTGACAGCCAGGGGGGTGTTACCAGGTTCTATTATAAAAGGGAAAATTTCAATTGAAATTTGGGCTTTGTAAAAAGAAAACACACTCTGCACACATTTAGGGGTCTGGAATGCTGCTTTAATATAATAAAACATGTAATTTTCTTTAAACAATGCAGTAACAGCATCTACAACGATGAATAGACAAGAACACATAAAAAAGAAGAATGTGTCAGTTCTAATGAAAACAAAAATAGACCAAGTTACAGTCATGTAATTTCCTTAAACTCAGAACATTGTTGGTATGGTGACTAATGAAGTAATTTGTAATGTCATTTAAATCCTATAAATAGTATTAGCGTTCTCTAAAAATAATAGAATGTGAGGCCTCCTCTATGAAGCAACAGACTCATTTATATGTCATTAACTATGACGAGAACCAGGAAAGGAGGTTAACCAGTTAGGTGCCAGAACAAGGATCAAAACAAATGTGCTTAAATTAAGAGATCCAGAGTAGGATACGGCAGTACGTAAACTAGAGAACATTCTAATTAGAGGGACACCGTAGGGATCATGACCACTACAGCTCCTTGTATTGTTACAGCTCACTACAGTGGTTATGGTGCTCTTAATTTATCCTCTGGTTCTGTAAAAAACATTTTGAAGCATTTGAGGAAAACACAGAAATTGGATTTCTCTATTACCAAATATAAATCTTGTGTGGACAACAACCGTAGGCTTCTACTATAATAACCACTGCATGGAGATGCAGTGGTTATGGTCTTTCAGTGCTGCCATTTTCCTATGTTCTACCACTGCGCTCTCTCAGTAAACACTAGAAAATTAAAATAATGTATCTGGCACTTCAGACTGAACCATAACCCAGCCATCGATACAATGGAGCAATACGCAGACAGATTGCGTGTGTGGGGTACACTGCAGGAAATAAACACTTTCAATGTGCCGGATCATACCAGTATCTTCAGCAACAGCTACAAGCATTTTGCTTTTGGTTTCAATGATCAGAACGATGTTTAAGTTAAACCGGTTTTATTCTCCCAACACTGTCCCATGTCTGATGTCGTGAGGTCACAAGATATGTAAAACCAATAATACATTTTAGCATTCTTTGTTGACGTTAATCTGCCATGTTTGGAGATCTCACAGAGATGGAGTTATATTCAGACAAACGCAAAATAAACAAAATCCCGAGGTTGGTGTGGTGTTACATGGGAACTGTAGTTTTTCTGACCTTTGCACAACAATGGAATAATCACAATCCAGTTCTGTCCTACACATTGCCCTGGAGAAGTAGGAACAAACACCGCGTCTGTTTCTCCTCCACGACAGAAAATGCCAGAGCCTGTAACAATGATTGACAAGGAACCAAGATGGTGACAATATGTTCCAGGGTAATGAAGAATAAAGCAGTGCGGATTTCTACATTTCATTAAAAAAAAAAAAAAAAAATTAGATTCCACAAGCACATTATAGGATAAATAAATATATTTTAAATCTTGAGAAGTCACTATTCCCTTAATCATTTTTATGTATTTAGCAGTATGAAATGTGGTCCATAAAGCCTTGCTCACCCCCCATTTATACTCTAGTAATGATTGCCAGCCTGTAGAGGAGCGCATTTCACTGCCAGATGCCATTGGTATAATGACTGCATGTACTTAAAGGATGACTATAGGGTCAGGAACACAAACATGTTTTCCTGAACCTATAGTGTTAAAACCACCATCTAGCCCCCCCTGCCACTCCTCTTGCCTCCCTAAATATAGTAATATCTTACTTGTATTCAAGTCTGCAGCTGCTGGCTCTGCCCCGGTTTGCCTGTGAACTGCCCATCTCTGTGGACATCATCAGAAGTGGTGGTCTGAGTCAATCACACTGCTTCCCCATAGGATTGACTGAGAGTGACAAGAAGGTAGATCACGGACAGAACAAGCACAAGTCAAACACAGCCCTGGCCAATCAGCATCTCCTCATAGAGATGAATTGAATCAATGCATCTCTATGAGGAAAGTTCAGGGTCTCAATGCAGAGGGTAGAGACACTGAATGTCAGTCATACTGTGCAGCACTGCCCCAGGAAGCACCTGAGGAGTGGCCAGTGGAGTTCTCACTAGACTGTAATGTAAACACGGCATTTTCTCTGAAAAGACAGTGTTTACAGCAAAAAGCCTGAAGGGAATGATTACACTCACCAGAACAAATGCAATAAGCTATAGTTGTTCTAGTGACTATAGTGTCCCTTTAAAACAACTGATCACACTCTGCTTTAAAAGGAATGCTATAGGCACCCAGACCACTTCAGCTCAATGAAGTTGCCTGGGTGCCAGGTCCCCCTAGTTTTAACCCTGCAGCTGAAAACATGACAGTTTCAGAGAAACGGTGACTAGGGCACTATAGCGTTAGGAATACATATTCATACTCCTAACGCTATAGTGTTCCTTTAAACCAGTAAAGGAAGTTTCAATTGGTCATATTATTTCTACAGTCAAGGGAGGGGACGAGGGGATGAGCGCTGGGACTCAAACTGCTATAGCAATCTTTATCAATCCTTGGATTTCTAATGTTATTCTACCATTGAAAGGATACATTTATTTTATAAACATATGATTTAACTATATCTACTGCATGTGGCCATTATGCTCAAACATGGACATTATGTTGCCATTTTTTAGTAAGTTGTACTGTCAGTAATGCCTTCAGTGTCCTTACAAATACCTATAAGCACAGTATTTGACAATTTGTATTTACCTATTTTTGTCACACCTGAACGTGAAAGGGAAAAAAAAGGGGAATTTTTGTGAACATTTTAAATCCTGTGTGAAATATTGAAAGATCAAGGACACCATATACTCTCTAAAGCTTTTCATTTACTAAAATATGTTTATAAAGTTTGAATGAATAAGTAAAAAAGTGTAAATTTCCAGAATTACAATTTTTCACATTTGTCTGCAAAGCCACAAAACTGCTGTGTTTTAGGTTTACAGTTCGTTATGTATCACTTGCTTCCAATATTCATTCATACGTAATGTGATTAATTTATATTCCCTAAAACATAGATATTACTATTTATGATTGTCATTTATAGAACGTCACCGATTTCTGCATCACTTTATCACGGGGTATAGGCAGCAAACGAGGCGAACTACAAAGATTAAAGGGACAGGACACAAAGAGGGTCCTGTGGCTGCTTAAAATTGTAAATATTGGTCTATATCATGTTTTATAGACCTCCTCATAACATTTGCTCGTTCCACATTGCCAACTCATCTGCGAGATTTTTCAAGGGCTGTCTGTTTTTATGGAGTTTGTTACCCCGTGCCATCAGACTCTCCTTTAGACTCCAGTTCTTTAGAAATCACACCTCTTCAGGAAATCCTACCATTTTACTGATGACGTTTCGCTCAATTCACTTCCCTCACCAGTTGCCTCGCCTCCATAGCACGGCTCACTGTCTCTCCCGCCATTATTCAGTTCTTGCACACACTGCTTTTACCAGTTATTTCGACACAGGCTTCTTACCCATCAATCTGACTTGCTATTTATCCTGTGTGTCTTTATACATTCCTAATAGAATGTAAGCTCTTTAGAGCAGGGGCTTATTCACCTCTCTTCCTTTGTATCTCCATTGTATAATTTTGAAGTGCTGTGGATGATGTTAAAAAAATATAAATAAATAATACCGTAATTATTACCTTTTGCACACACTCTTAAGCACTCAATAGGTTACGGCCCCAGTACTCCCCATCAGTTTTACACTGACCTCCAATATATATGTTTTCATATGTCTCTCCAGCAAACAAAACGGTAAATCTGGTCCCCGATTTAGCCGACAGCCTCTTAAATGCCAATACCATTGCTTAGCCACATAAACCCGCCTATACGGAATTCTTAGTTCTCTTGGATAAGAGGTCAGGCAGAACGAGCAGTAAATGTTTTACAGAGAAAGAGTAAGAACCACTTTAATGGCAGGTGAGTGATGGGAAGCATATGTCACCGTTTCACAATTCACAAAGAACAAGACATAACCATCACTGAAACCATAACAATGAAACCGAGCTGCAATTTAGGATGTAACGAGAAATCATAAAAGTCATAACGAAGACTCTGTGTTACATTTAATTGCAGTGAATTACCTCCGATACATTACTCACAACCACAAATTTAATGCAGTCTCGTTCGAGCTTAATTAAGGTTAAGCATAAAAGGAAAAAAAAAGAAAAGATATGAAAAAAGGAAAAGAAAAAACACAAACCAAAAAATAGTTCGATAAAGCAGAGATTCTACAAATCGTAGAAAGTCTCCAATAACTCCATGATTAACACAGGCAAGCTCAACTCATTGCAAAGGCAGCTCTCTGGCACTCAAATGGGTTAACTGGCAATTTTTATTTTTTAATAAGTCACAGATAGCATATGAGAAATCGTGTTAATCCCCATCACTGCACACTAAGAGCATCTAAATAGGCCAACAAATTACGTAATGCAGCGGAAAAATGAAAGGCAGATAAACTACCTAATGTATGGGTGTCTGTCACATGGAGTCTTATAATACCCTTAGCCTACCGTATTAAAAATCGCAATGGGATCTTCCCTATAAATTAAAGCCTGTAGTTACTTTACCCATAGAATTCTGGGCATTTCTAACAACAGTCTAGATCCAGCACAATTCTAAATCATCCAAAGAATCAGAGGTCCGGTCTTCAATACCTGGTTAACACATCTTACCACAGCTGCTTAGCCCATTAATGATCGAAACTAAATAATTCCATCATAACAATCTAGAAGATCCAATTCCAAAGAGGAATATCTGTGTCCTCTAGTGACATCACAGCTGTACAGATTCGCTGATGGTGTAGATGCAGAACATTCCACGTTGGCATGATGTTTGTAGGAGATTTTGGATGTTTGAAATGTAGCTGATCCTCAAAGAAACACCTCGAACACCATAACTACTAAAGCACACGGTGTTATGGTGCCAGGAGCTCCCTAGCTGTAGCAGTTATGGTGGTTGGAGTATTCCTTGGCAGAGATGGTCTTGGCAGGAAGTGACAGTCAATTTCTTGTGATGTCCTTTTATAATTAAGTAACTCAGACAATGACATGAAATACAGAGGAAAGCAAAACAAAACTGCAAATGTTATAAAGAAAGAGACTCAAGACATGTCAACAAAAGGGCACTCACTGCTTTAAAAAAATTAAAATGTAAATAAAACGTTTGACTCCTTATAAAGTTTAGTGGGAGACAAATAGTCAACGGAGGCATTAATCTCGCCTGTCTTATACTGGTAGCGTCTTAAAGCCTTGCATTTTAAGGTAAAAGCAAGCACTATTCTGGAAGATATTGCAAAATAAGTTCAATCACCATGGAGACCATTGGAACGTAGTTTAAACATACCATGTTCTTTGCCATAATACATGGAGCCCTATGGATTATAAAATTGGTAGAGATTTAAATATTGTGGACCAAAACAGTCTCAGTGGGAGTGGAGCATAAGACATGGTGGGAATGGAGCCAAGTAATGTACTAACAAAAGTAAAGTTACGAAAATCAACCAGGTCAATACAGAGTAGAAAAGAAATACAGAGAACACAAAGGAAAAAAAATAAATAAAAAAAAACACAACAAGAAAGATAAAAATATCGGGATTGGGGAAGCTTGACTCTTTGCGGAGACTTCACACATCTGCAGTTCAGACCAGGGACAGGATTACATGGGGTGAATGAACTTGATGCATAAGCGGATAGCAGATGCAGTTTTGTGAACAGAGCGGTATACTATATCGTCCAATTTCACAACCGCACACGCTCCCAGCTGGGGCTCTGGCTCTGTCACAGAGGATGGAGGCAGGGAATGGTGGCCATCAAAATGGAAAAGACATCAAGAATATATATAATATATATATATATTTTTTTTTAATTAAGATTTCTACTGTTATTGGTTACTTTTTCCTCACTTGATCTGTGAAGTAAAATGGGCCAATCAGTGTACTGCAAAATCTATACATATTATTTATATTAATATATTTATATTATCTGTATGGCCCATTTTGTCACCTTCTTGGTTTCTTTTCCCGATTTATTCCCAAATATGAATACAACATGTATTGTTAATGCCGTAGTTTTCTACTCCTTATTTAGCTTCATGGCTCACTTGTATTTAATCATAATAATTAAAAATAAAATAAAAGAGAGCAACTTACTTACATATTTCCTCCTCCGAGACGCGCTCTGTTTAGCCACAAACTCTGCCTCCCGTGACGGTTTCCTGGAGGTGGTCTCCTCATCTTCTGCCCAATACAATGTTCCTCATAGAGAAGCACAGGGGACAAGGACAAGTGCAGCAACTGCTGAACTTGTCAAATCAAATTATTCTCATAGCAAAGCATTGAATCCAATGCTTCTCTATAATAGGCATTCAAAAATAGTCAACATGCAATTCATTAGGACGTTACAGAACCCCGTCCGACTTGGTTATAGTAGAGGAAGCACCCTCAGGAAGACCGCTACTAAAGGGGGGGTTTAACCTTGCAATTAAACCGTTGCCAATGTACCAAACAGCCACGTTTTACATCGATGGACAAAATCCACAGAGCCGCTCCACTCACTTTATTGAGTGGAAATCTATGGTCTAGTGTTTAATCACATCCTACAATTTCTTGCCTTTGGACACACAATAGAATTTGCAGGATGCCTGTAGGACACTAGGAGATGGGACAGTTGTGTACAGTCCCTCTGGATTTCGAAACCTGTTTAAGTCTTTACCAATATATCCATGCCATAGCTGTAAATCCAAGAAAAGTAAAAAAAAAAAAAAAAGTAGCGTTGAATAACAATCTAGATATTTTGCTAGCGTTGATATCTATATACTGTATAAAAGTGATCATTTAGAAACTAAGTTTGTTAATGTTCCTTTAATTTTGTCAACAGATCATCTAACAGACGTTTGTAAAAATCTGTTGCATTTCCAGTAATATTAAAGGACTCTACATTATATTGGTTGGGGCCCCATGACGGTTTATCTAATCAGGAAGGAAAGGAAATGTTTTTTCATATCATTAGAACTTAGACTTGGACAATATTATCTGAAGCAGGTGCTAAACTAAACACAAGACCCCAGCAAGCAAAATAATGAGAGAAAGGACACACTGCTCTGCAGGAGTCCTTGTGTGTGACCTTGTCACAGAGATTATGTGAGAAGAAAATTAACTCATTAGCCAAAAGACAATGCTAAATGAGAAAATAAAATTAAATTTTTAAGCACTTCAGCAATTAAATGTGCACTCCTTGTATCATAACCACTAAAGCCTGTGATACCAGTTATGGAGCCAGCATGTCAATTTTATGCAAAATTCGATGGCAATTATTGGCTGAGCATTATTTAAAGGACCACTATAGTGCCAGGAAAACACACTCTTTTTCCTGGCACTATAGTGCCCTGAGGGTGCCCCCACCCTCAGGGTCCCCCTCCCGCCGGGCTCTAGGGGGAGAAGGGGTTAAACGTACCTCTTTCTCCAGCGCCGGGAGGGGAACTCTCCTCCTTCTCTCCGCCTCCTAGGCTGAATGCGCATGCGCGGCAGGAGCCGCGCACATTCAGCCAGTCTCATAGGAAAGCATTTATAAGGCTTTCCTATGGACGCTGGCATCTTCTCACTGTGATTTTCACAGTGAGAAGCATGCAAGTGCCTCCGGCGTCTGTCAATGAGACAGCCACTAGAGGCTGGATTAACCCTATTATAAACTGAAACTGCTATGTTTATAGAAAAAAAGGGTTAATCCTAGCTGGACCAGGCACCCAGACCACTTCATTAAGCTGAAGTGGTCTGGGTGCCTATAGCGGTCCTTTAAAATATATAGTTGGTTCTATAACCCATTTCTGGGAATATTGAAGGACAGCGCCCATATATATCGCCCTTCGTCTTACAAGAGGACAATGAAATCAGGCTTCAAGTAGAAGTGTGGTTGGTCATGGAAATAGTGGACGACTGTTAAAATAGAAGCAAAGGGCAATATCCTCCCACCTACAGCAAAGAGCACCGCCCATGAGGACTGCCAGCACAGTGTCTATCCTGCATCCTCCAAGATACAACCAGAATATTACAAGGTATCACCTACTGCAGCTGAGATTAGGAAATAAGTGCAGTTTTTAAGCTTTCTGCCTAACGTGTCATTAACCCCTTAAGGACTGAGTCAAATGTACACGTTGTGAACAAAGCAAAACGTAAACAAAACCTGGCATTTGCGTTACATGTCTGTCCAAACTTAATTCACCTCTTTCATATTAAATGCACCCCCTCTTATTATATATCATTTTATTCAGGAGAAACAGGGCTTTCATTTTATATCAAATATTTAGCTATGAAACATAATTTAATATGAAAAAAATGGGAGAAAATAAGATTTTTTTTTATTTTTTTAGTTCTACATGACATTTTAACTGTCAATGTCATAATACTGTTTGCTTTTACTGCAATAAAATGCACAGATTTGTATTCAGCAAAGTCTCACGTGTAGAACAGTACCCCCTATGTACAGGTTTTATGGTGTTTTGGGAAGTTACAGGGTCAAATATAGCGTGTTACATTTGGAATTAAAATTCGCCAGATTGGTTACGCTGCCTTTGAGACTGTATGGTAGCCCAGGAATAAAATTTACACCCATAATGACATACTATTTGCAATAGTAGACAACCCAAGGTATTGCAAATGGGGTATGTCCAGTCTTTGTTAGTAGCCATTTGGTCACCACAGAGACACGACCCAACTTGTCGCCCGCCTCCACAATCCCAGAATCCCGCCACTGGGCTCACATATCCCAGACGCCAAGGCCAAATTCCCTGGCGCCTGGGATTTGTCGAGCCCTGTCCTAAGATTTACGTGAGCAGCACCTACTGGTATCATTTTATGCTTAAGCCCCCCCCACTCCCTGGGCCTTAATCCCACAGTGCCCGGTCAGAGGGTGAGCATCTCCTTTTTGGCCGCTGATGGACCAGAGCAAGGATAGTTCACATCCAGCAGTTTGAGATTGGAGAGTGCTACACATTCAATACAGAATATTAGTGATTAAACAATGCAGAGCAAATTGCTTTGCTAAAAAGTCAGAGTGATAATTGGGACATTATTGCAGACTGCAATTAACCCGAATCACCTTTTTCTGAGAGTGACCTACTTGGCATTCAGATGTTTTAGAATACCAGAGCCCCAAGAGAGCGGTGCACCTGATGATGTCATTTTATTCAACCAAAAAGTGGCTACAGAATTATCTATATGTACACACACAGTTTTCCCCTCTTTGTTTACCTTCATCAGCAACATTTACATGGAGACAGGGACATTGGACCTTACAGCTGCAGTTCTAATACACTGTGTGCCCGGAGACAGGGTACCTCCTTACACCATAACCTTATAGCTGCAGTTATAATACACTGTGTGCGGGGAGACAGGGAGCTCCTTACACCATAACCTTATAGCTGCAGTTATAATACACTGTGTGCGGTGAGACAGGGGACCTCCTTACACCATAACCTTATAGCTGCTGTTATACACTGTGTGTGGGGACAGGGGACCTCCTTACATCATAACCTTATAGCTGCAGTTATAATACGCTGTGTGCGGGGAGACAGGGGACCTCCTTACACCATAACCTTATAGCTGCAGCTATAATACACTGTGTGGGAAGACCTTACAGCTGCAGTTATAATACACTGTGTGCGGGGAGACAGGGGACCTCCTTACACCATAACCTTATAGCTGCAGTTATAATACACTGTGTGCAGGGAGACAGCGGACCTCCTTACACCATAACCTTATAGCTGCAGTTATAATACACTGTGTGCCCGGAGACAGGGGACCTCCTTACACCATAACCTTATAGCTGCAGTTATAATACACTGTGTGCGGGGAGACAGGGGACCTCCTTACACCATAACCTTATAGCTGCAGTTATAATACACTGTGTGCGGGGAGACAGGGGACCTCCTTACACCATAACCTTATAGCTGCAGTTATAATACACTGTGTGCAGGGAGACAGCGGACCTCCTTACACCATAACCTTATAGCTGCAGTTATAATACACTGTGTGCCCGGAGACAGGGGACCTCCTTACACCATAACCTTATAGCTGCAGTTATAATACACTGTGTGCGGGGAGACAGGGGACCTCCTTACACCATAACCTTATAGCTGCAGTTATAATACACTGTGTGCGGGGAGACAGGGGACCTCCTTACACCATAACCTTAAAGCTGCAGTTATAATACACTGTGTGCGGGGAGACAGGGGACCTCCTTACACCATAACCTTATAGCTGCAGTTATAATACACTGTGTGCGGGGAGACAGGGGATCTCCTTACGCCATAACCTTATAGCTGCAGTTATAATACACTGTGTGCAGGGAGACAGCGGACCTCCTTACACCATAACCTTATAGCTGCAGTTATAATACACTGTGTGCGGGGAGACAGGAGACCTCCTTACACCATAACATTATAGCTGCAGTTATAATACACTGTGTGTGGGGAGACAGGGAACCTCCTTACACCATAACCTTATAGCTGCAGCTATAATGAGTGTTTTAACCAACACTAGAACCTGGAGAATTGAAACTTTTTTCTCATGGGATTTCTATTTTAGAAGCATAATATCTGATAATATATTTAATATCTAATAATATCACACATACAAGTACAAATATTAATAAATCAATGCATATGAATCTTATTACTTTGTGCCAAGGCTAAAGAATATAATCAAGCAGTATAATTGATAGAGAGCGTGCCGGAGTTATTTTGCACCCAATCCCAGCCAGAATACAATTCTGTCACGCTAATATATCTCACAGAATTGCGATTCTGAAATTCTAAACCGCTGAATATAATTTGTGTAGATTTTCATTCTGACACACGTGACTGCAAGTGCTCTGCTTTATATCAACATAACTGGAAAGGAGCCGAGAGTCATGAGACTGCAGTCACCCCTACATGACCACTTCGATGCTTCGAGCCATGAGCCCTTCGAAGTGGGCAACACATTGGAAAATGAAGCTTGCTAACCCGTCCCATGGAAAGGAGAAAAATAATCACTCAATTTACACTTGTGCTAAGTAACTGTGCGATAAGGAATTCACACTAAAGTTTGTCTTTCACAATGGGAAACATGCTTTCTTACACGCAGTGTGCAAACCTTCCTACACAAGTCTTCCTGCCACCACAGCATCAGACTGCAACAGCACTGGGCTAGGCTGGTTTATCATTAAGCCACCAGAGTAAAATAGCAATATTGTTTTAGGATAAATTGTTACATTTAAAAGATTTAATGTACCGGTAATTTAAAAAAAAATACAGCAGGAACAGATTGATCAACTGTCGTCCATAAAATAATCTCAGTTGAGATTTAAAAAAGTTGACAGTCATTGGGTGTCATGATGCATAGGTATACAGGATGTGAGCCCTGCCTCTTAAATAGGAAAAGGTTTTTTTACAACAGTGTGACAGCCAACACAACAAAAGGATGTGCAATTTCTTTCTTTCAACAATCTAAAAAAATAAAAATTATTAAAAAATAAAAATCACTGTGTAGTATTTATACCACACATTACATGCATGCATTTAATTATGCAATTTTTATTAAAGTAGATCTAAAATAGCTTGCAAACGCTGTAGATCTTGTCTGCATTATTTGCAAGCCCTCCCTTTCTAACCCCGCCCAGACTTTGTGTGGCTGTCCAATCACAGACTTCCCAATGCAGCTCAATGAGAAGTCTTTTCCGCTCGAGTTTAGTTCCACTGAGCGAAACAAACAGGAAGTAACAGGACCGGTTGTGAGATTGACAGCCGGGAGGGTGTAACCAGGTTAATTTACCAGTTTCTATTGAAATCTGCACTTATTGTAAAATGAAGAAAAAAGAAAACAAACAAAAAAAAAGACATATAAAGCAATTTGGTTCTTTAGGGGTCTGGACTGCCCCTGTAGCCACGTGCTTCTGCCTTTTTCAGCA